>NC_041063.1:431428-743928 GCF_900634775.1 Gouania willdenowi
CATCTAATCTGGAACACTTTGTTACGGGGAATGTTCCTGGATCTTTCCTCATTTCTTTTGCTAATTGCAACATGGTAATTAGGTTCAGAATCTCATTTTCTGAGGGGGTTCATTTAAGGGGATATGCATGATTTAAAGAGGAAACCAGGCTGGTGGATCAATATTATAAATGTGCTACAGAGATAAGGTTTGGAATGAAACTGTAGCAGAGAATACTGACATGGTTAGGAAATGATAACTGTAACAGCTACTGTGATGATGATGATGATGATGATGATGATGATGATGATGATGATGATGATGATGATGATGAAGACGGTGATGACGATGATGGTGATGATGATGATGATGATGATGGTGATGATGATGATGATGATGGTGATGGTGATGATGATGATGATGATGATGATGATGATGATGATGAAGACGGTGATGACGATGATGGTGATGATGATGATGATGGTGATGATGATGGTGATGATGATGATGATGATGATGAAGACGGTGATGACGATGATGATGATGATGATGATGATGATGATGATGATGGTGATGATGATGATGGTGATGATGATGACGATGATGGTGATGATGATGATGATTATGATGATGATGATGATGATGATGGTGATGATGATGATGATGATGATGATGATGATGGTGATGATGATGACGATGATGATGGTGATGATGATGACGATGATGACGATGACGGTGATGGCGATGATGGTGATGATGATGATGATGATGATGATGATGATGATGGTGATGATGATGATGATGATGGTGATGACGGTGATGATGATGATGATGATGATGATGATGATGATGATGATGATGATGATGATGATGGTGATGATGATGATGATGATGATGATGATGATGATGGTGATGATGATGACGATGATGATGGTGATGATGATGACGATGATGACGATGACGGTGATGGCGATGATGGTGATGATGATGATGATGATGGTGATGATGATGATGATGATGGTGATGGCGATGATGGTGATGATGATGATGATGATGATGGTGATGATGATGATGATGATGGTGATGGTGATGATGATGATAATGATATAATAATAATAATAATGCATCAGTTTTATATAACACTTTATCATAGACACTCAAAGTCGCTTTACAGAATTAAGGCATTATTCTTTCACTCCACACTTAGTGGTGGTAAACTACTATTGTAGCTACAGCTGCCCTGGGACAGACTGACGGAAGCGAGGCTGCCATAGTGCGCCATCGGCCCCTCCGACCACCACCAACACTCACTCACACGCTACGTTCATACTAGGCAATGTAGGTGAAGTGCCTTGCCCAAGGACACAATGACAGATACCACTGCAGCGACTGCCACCCCACTGTGGCACCTGGAATTCTCAGTGGTCTCCCATCCAACTACTAACCAGGCCCAGATATGATATGATGATGATGATGATGATGATGATGGTGATGGTGATAGTGATGATGATGATAGTGATGATGATGATAGTGATGATGGTAATAATGATGGTGATTCTTCTTCAGGGACATAAAGGAAGGTCTCTGACCCCTGATGTCAAAGCCATTCCAGCTCCTTCCTTGTTCTAATCGACTCCATTAACAAAGGGGAACAGGGAGAACTGGGGCTGCATATGTGATGAAGACTTTCAGTCTGAAAACCTCCTCTTTCCTTATTATTTCCCCTCATTTAACTCACTCTGCGCCTCCATCACGCAGTGTTTTTTAGTCTACAGTGAGCCAATCTCCTCCTGCAGCAATGCCTGTTATTTCACAGCAATTCTGGATAATGAATTATTTCACTGTTCACATGTGGAATGCCTTGTGCTTGAAAAAAAGAATGATAAAATAGTAATCCTGTAGCAATTATGTGGTGTGAGCTTGTCACATTCGTAGAGATGATGGTTTGATATGAGTGACATGGACCTAAAGGAGGCTTTGAAACCACTGGGACCAGCTGTGTGAAGCGCATGAAAGTAGACAAGCTTTCAGAGCACATTACTAATACTTACACAGCTCTGGGATTGGGTCGGAGTGTTTTCCTCTTAGAAGTTAAGTGGAATCTTTTTTTTTTGGCTCTCGTCATTGCTCAAATAAACCGTTGCATCATCAGCGTCTGGACAAGCCTGGATCTTTGGCTGGAAACTCAGAAAACATTTGTTATAATGAGACAAGTTTACATAAATTTACATGTTTGGTTTATAGCTTTTCTAACTAGTTGATACATATTTGACATGTCCTTATTTACAAATAGATAAGAGTTTTGTAAATTAACAAATGAATGCAAAAAACCTATGATTATTTTTTTTTTCACATGTAAATATTAGCGTTGGGACGATACAATATGATAGACGATAATGATACATAATAGGATACTTTGGCAAAGGGAAAATATAAGCATGCTTTCATTTGGCTTTAACTCAACACAATATAAAAATAAAACAATATTTTTCCTATTTAAAGAGCAAAAAGTGCCATTAAACAGAGACTGACAATTCATGCCAGCCTGACATTAAAAACAAATCATGTCATCATGATATTCTTCAAAACAATTGTCCTATTTTCTCTCTGTTGTTGAGGGCTTTTGGTCTTTTCGGATTTGTTTGTATTTTTTCTGTGCATAACAAGTTTTTAAAACCTCAAACTAGAACAATCGACACATTTATTTTGTTCTTTTTTTTTTTAACAATATTAGCATGTCGACATTTTGTGTCAGTGATTCAGTCCTTTGGACATTGACTTTGGCGTGTTCGAAATGTTGCACTACTAATGCTAAGTCTGACGTGTAAATGAGTACGTAGTTCGTTCACATTAGTTAGTATAAAAAGATTGAGTACGCGAGAAATACCCAGATGTATTACTTTATGGGACATTTGTTAAGTATGCACTAGTCATACTCAACCACCCCATGATGCATTGCAAGCAGAATGTAAAATAGTCCTGGGACGGGCTTTAAGCTAATAATCAAACATCTCTTTTTCAAAACAAGAGTATCTTTTCTTGTCTTTCATTCTTTTTTTAACGCTTTTGTAAAAAAGGAATGAAATGTGTTTCTGTGAGTTTTATGGATGAAATGAGCACATATTAATATTCTACTTGGTCACTTTCTCACTTAAAAAGTTTTCAGAACTTTCAAAGATGGAGAATCAACAGAGATATTTATCCTCAGTATGATTCAGGTTTTTGTCGTTGTAGATTCCAAATGCATCTTGGGAAACTTGGAAGTATACTTAGCACGCTGAGGCTAAATATTCTCATATCAACATGTGCTCATTTGATCCATAAAACTCATAAAACTCATAAAACTCATAAACTCATGGAAAACAAATGTTGACTTTTCAGAGATTTTCAGAGACACTCCAAACTAAACTTGTATTGTGGACGATGTTATTTTGGCTTTAACTTCCTGGTGGATCATCAAGAAAATTGGTCCTCCTAACTGTCAATCATTCTGATGATATGTTTACGTAAGGCTGTCGTACATGCTCGCGCACAGTGAGCACCGGGTCCTTTATGAATGGATTTTCACTTACCGGTAGTGAGTCTGACATAGTGGAAAAAGTGCAAATCTTCTTTTGGAAAGTTAGCTTGTATGACCGATGTGAACAGAGCTGTGCACGAGGAAAACTGGGCTTGTGCACGCTCTCTCGCACATGGGCCCTCCGCGTACCTTTTCTATACTTCAGGGACAATCGTCCTCTATACCTTTAACTTGAAAACAAGAGCCATATTTACAAAAGTGTCAAAAAACGACTGGAAGGGGTAGTTGAGTATGAATATTGTGCCCACCATGCATACCTAAAAAATGCCCCCATCCAGCATACATACGGGCTATTTTGTGCTTACTTAAGGATTTCATACTATGTATTGTGAACGCACTACATACTCATTTTGACGTCAGACTTAGTATCAGTAGTACTGGACATTTCAAACACAGCCTGAGACTCCACATCCCACAATGCAATGCATGAAAAGCACTTGATCAGGTAAGATTTAAGAACCCACTCCATCCCTGAGATACCCTGCATTAGAGCCAGGATGAGGATGCACGTCCACCTTTGGGCCTTTGTGCTCAGAACGCCTCCCTCTGCTGCTCTGCGGCCGCTTTGCATCGTGGGTAAATGTGAAGTTGACAAATGAAGCGGGGCAGCAGTTTTCAGAGATCAAGGAGCAGCAATATTTTTGAGGCAAAAACAACTCCTCACTCCTCCAGAGCTGGGAGGCTTTCCAACGCCAGCCTAATTACCAGCAGCAGGTTTACAAACCACAGCGCTTTCACTGGAAATGCTAATGCTAATAAGTGTCCTGCCCATTGGAGGTCAGCAGCAGAAACAGAAGCATGTGTTTTTCTATTTTCCTGTTGGTTTGTTTCTTAAACGAGGCTCTTTCCTTTATCCACTGCTGTTTTGTATCATTATCTGTGTCAAGTAAAGTAATTATCTAACAAATGTGTAAAAGCGCCTTTCTAATTAAATGCCATAGGCTGTAAGAGACGGAGATAAATTATTTATCGTGCTTTGATGAGAGCTTGTTCGCTCTGAGGAGGGAGCAGTCTGTCGTTTATACGACTGAAAGCACTGCATCAGGATTTTACACCAAGCCTTTTTTTAATGCTGGTATTTGTTCAGAAGAGACAATCAGTCAATGTACATGTGAGCTGTAACTGTGGTGTCTTTACAGCTGTGACCCCTCATGGTTATTTATTAGATAAAATGTATGATTTCATCTAAGATCCATGAATCAAACATCATTTATTCTAAAAAACAAAGGAAAAAAGGTCCAAATTGAAGCATCTGCACCCCAAACAGCCCATTTGTTAAAATTTTCATGCATTGCATTGTGGGAAATGGAGTCATGGAGACAGATGCAAAGTGTTTTCCTTCATTACAATATCACAGGAAGAAACTGTTTGTCTGCCCCCCCCAAAAAAAAAATCACAATAAGAATGACGTAAAACCACTTCATTGCCTTTGTTTAGGGCAGTGGTTCTCAACCTTGGGGCCATGAAGGACCCCATTTGACATCTTCAGATGCCTTCAAGAAACTACAATTTAAAAAAATTAAAAATTACACTTGCCATATTTTTACCTATTTTCATCACTTTTTCTTGCCATATTTTTGCTCCTTTTAATGTATTTTTGCTTTTCAATCTCATTTCAATGCTTTTCTGCATATTTATTCCACTTCCATGACATTTTCCACACTTAAAAACTAATAAATCTTTTCCACTGCTTTTCCATCTAATGTTGCATATGTTGACCCATTATTGTTAACCTCTTTTCACCATATTTCATGCTTATTTTTGCCAAATTAACCACATTCATGATTTGTCATGACCATTATTTGCCAGTTTAAACTAATTGTTCCAAAATTGACACTTTTAACCCATTCTAACACTTTTTGCCACTCTGATTGGCAACTTTTAACCAATATTTGTTGGTTTTTAAAATCCCATTTCACCTCCTTTTCCAGCATTTTTGTTCACTTTGAACCATTTTATTAGTGATTAAAACCATGATTTCCATCTTTAAGATGACTATAATAATAATAATAAACGTTCCTGGATAACAGTGGATATTATTCAGATGAATAAATAAATGTGGTTATCACAGATTCATAGAACAATAGACCATCATTTTACTGACTTTATGGATGGACCCCAAAAATCTCTCCTTTATTCCCCCTTATAGATGGTCCTGTCTCCACATGACTGTTCTTCAATGTTCATGTCTGTGTTCAACCACCTTCAGCTACAGTGGGGGTCCCTGCTCTATGGAACCTTTATTTTGGGGGTCACAGTCTGAAAATGTTGAGAACCACTGGTTTAGGGGACTCCACATCCCATAATGCAATGCACCAACCTGAATCTTAACTTTCAAGGAGCAATTTTGACCCTTTTTCTTCATTTTTAGAGTAACTTATGTTTGTTTCATTGATCTATGAGGCCTATATTATGATTTTATTCTAATAATAATATCAGCATCTCTAAATAAAAACTTGCTTTCATTTTCCCACGAGCTCATCAAATGGCAGGTTTTTCCAATAGACAGAAGAGAAAAGAGCAAACAAATGAGACAAAAGAAGCGAGCAAAAGTCAGATAAGAATTTCTTATTATTCCAATAAAAAATACATTCATACAGAAATATAACAATTTTGCAAAACAATTTCAAATAAAGATTTCATAAAGCATAAACAGAATTTATACAAAAGTGTTTTTTTTTTTTTCTTTCTCCTTTTTTTTTTCATACAAAGATTCAGTTTGAGAACAAAGATCTGTGTGTGTGTGTGTTTGAGAGTCGGAGACATTTTTAGAGGATACGTGGGATGAAAGAGGCGACGATGATGATGATGATGGAGGAGGAGCGTAAAAAGAAAACACCACCGGGGCTGAATCAAGGCTCAATTATCACGTTGAAGAAAAAAAAACCTAACAACAACCTGGCAAGTTGTGTCTGAACTCATCTGAAATGTTTGTGTCACAGATGACTTCTACATTTATAGATCTATGATCCCTAAATCAGGTTCCATTGTTTCCTCCTTGTCCATATCTGATCTGTATCTTCTCCCAGCGCACCCTGTGGTTTCCGTAATACTGTTGCAGCTCGGCTAAAACAACAGCGCTGGTTCCTCATCCCCAGGCAGGTCAATAACCAACCTACACACTCAGCAGTCTGTGACAGATTCCATGCCAACAAAGCCTTTAGCCATTCATTACGGAGAAGCAGAACAAGGCGAGGCCTGTCCGACTGCAGCTTGTTAATTACAATAAATCTTTAGCGTTTTCTTCGGTCCCACTCACAGTGATCGAGGATGGTGGTGTTGGTGTATGGGGGAGGGGCAGTGACGATAGGATAAAAAGGACAAGTGAAGCTAGTTTGTACCTGTGTGTTACTGCTAAGACTCATTTTAGTTCAGGGGCCAAATATGGACCAGTTTGATGTCGAGAGGGCCACAGGAAGTAATATCAACACTATTGTGCCCTAGATTGTACTTCTATGTATACATCTATAACCAAGCAATAAGTGGCGAATCAGTCCCAACAGGATATTCACTCTAAATTTCATAAGTTTTGCAACCAATTTCTGTCTAATTAAGGGAAATATTAAGTAATCATTTGAGGAAAATTGAAGGTTTTCTAAGAATTTTTAGGGTTTTTTTTTTTTCCAACTGTTTAACATTAAAAATGACTTTAATCATGTGCTTTAAGCACCAGGAAAATGGTGACCTGCAAATATTGTTGAGTTTCATTCACACAATGATTCACGTTTTCTCTCATTTTTACTTTCACCTGGGGCTGAATTAGATTTCCTCAAAGGGCCAGATTTGGCGATATATCGCAATATTTCACCACGCGATTATCGTATCAATCCAAAAAATTTCCAAATTGGAGTTTTTTTTTTTTTTTTAAATCATGTTTTTTTAACAAAAAAACCTTTTAATTGCGCTAACAGACATAACATGTAAATACTAGGAGACAGTGAACCACATCATGTTAGGTCAAATTGACCCCATTGATAATAGGAGAGTTAAACTACATCACTTCTCCATGCATTTTAGCTGGAAGTTGATTGCATTTTATTTTCATAAAACATACTTTTATAGATGTATGTGGCTACTTTAAGAACTTAACAGAATCTGTTGTTGAAGCAAAAGTTAAACTTTTTTAAAACTGTAATTTGAAAGTTTGCTCAGCATTCCACTTGTTTTTGATATTGGTCATTTACATGCTCTTGTATGTTTAAAAAATTGAAATAAACTGTATTTCATACCATTTTGTAATTATTAATATGTCATATATTGTTAAATTAATGCCAACGCACACCCCTACTAGCTACTACACAGTAGTTAAACCCTGTAAAAAAATGTATTTAAGTGCTCTTAACATACAGCATTCATTCTAATAATAGACATTTACAGTAGTTTCCTGTGATTAACATCAAATAAACTGGTGCTTCGCGTCAAAAATGTAATAAAAAAGGGGCGTTTACAGGTCACACCCAATAATAATTAAACACCGTCAATTTCAGTTCCATTAAACACAAAAAGGAGGTGCGAGTCAATTTTTAGTAATTGAGCCTTGATCAAGCTTGAACGTAGAAAAGCGGAGCTTCCCTGCGAGGCTGAGTCACTTGCATAAGGCACCATTATTAGGGTCAACAGTGCATTATTATTATTAGGTAGAAAAACAAAACAAAGCTCCAGAAAAAAGTCTTTAAGGATGGATGAGAAGGAAGGGGGGGGGGATGCTTGGAAAATTTAAAAAAAGAAGGAACTTGAGTGTTTTTTTATGTACAGTTTTTGTAACATTTAACCTTCTGCATCTTAGCTGCACTTTTTATTGAAACTATTTGCAGTCCTGAATACAGTGGAAACAGGAACGAGAACAAACCCTTAGAACCATGCAAACACCTGTCTATGATACCGTAGTTATAGTCTAGTCGTGTTATACCTCTAAGCAGCACACAGCTTGTACAAACAAACAACAAATCAGCTTTGTAGAAAAAAACTAAAAAAGAACCAAAAAGAACAGAACAGGCTACGGAACACATTGCACATTTAGTAGCTGCACCAAAAACGCTCCCGTCAGTCGTTCAGTGACTGAAGCAGAGGAACTCGTTCAGTCCACAGCATTGTCGGTACCAGCCCCCCCCCACCAACCCCCACCCCCGCCTTCTACCCACAATCCATCTCTTCTGTCCAGAAAGCAGAAAAAGGGGCCGTTTATGTCTCCACTGGGGCCAGGAGCCAATCCACTCGCAGACATTCACAGTGCACACATGCCTTACCTCAGACACATTTGTAAAAAGTACCAGTGTATCTGCTCTTCAAACCCCCCATGCACCTTTTTTTTTGTCATTGTGTGTTTTTTTCTCTTTAAAGTTCTCCACAATCAAAAAAAAGTGTCCTCGTCCACAGTTTTGTCCTTTAGGAACACCTTTTTCTTCCAAAAGGAAGTCCAACAGGCACTGGGTTTGAGTTTGGTGCAAAAACGGCGCATGCTTTGGCTCCCACGGCTCTTTGCTGCTGCGCTCGCAGACGCTTCCACCACAACCACTGGTGTTTAGCGGCTTTTTCCTCTTTCCTCCAAAAACAAAACAAAAAAAAAAAAAGTCCTCCTTTGCTGTTGTTGCTTGGGTCGGTGCTTGCCCTGATCTAGATATCTAGATCTAGATGTGCCTCTTCATGTGAAGAGCCAGATGATCAGACCTAGAGAAACACCTGAGGATGAAGAAAAGAACAGAGAAAATCAGTGACACACGTAAGAAATGTTTCACATATCATTTGAACCCATTATAGGCTCATAAACTTTACCAAAATAATGCCAAACACGCTTCATACAGTTAATGGAGATAAAGTCATTATTTCATATTTGGGTCAATAAAGTATTATGGATTTTCACTAGGGGTGTACATTGCCATTAATCTGATGATATAATACAAATGACACAATACATTACATCCTGATATTGAACAACAAATTAGGATTAAAACAATGTAAGTCACAGCAAATATTGTGGAGTTTCATTGAATTTGTGTTGTTATTTAAAGGGACAAAGACCTAGGTTCCCAAAGTGGGGTACGGTACCCCCAGGGGTACGCAAAATTGTAACAAGGAAACATCGTCAACATCCCACGCCAAAAAAAAATGGAACAAGGGCAATAACGCTGGAAAAACTAATTGTGCGCTTCTCATTTTCGAACTCCATCAACGTACTGATACCCTGAAACCACACATCTTAAACAGTTTCTGAGAAAAGCTGTTACGGACGGAGCTCAAACCTATGTCTACCTTCCACTTTGTGGTGGTGGATAAAAATACCACTATCCAAAAAGTCTGCTAGCTTCATGCTAATGTCTATGGGAAAACCCATGTATATGCTCATGCTAACATTTACCGCATCGGCAGTGATTTATACAACACACCGTTAATGCTCAACTTTCATAAACACAGTCTAAGAGTACACGTAAACATACTCATGACCATATGTTTATTCAAGCTGTAGAGACCAGTAGACCATGTGCTTTCAAGATGGTGACTTCTGACTACTATGGCAACAGTGGAAGGTCAAAACACACAAACTCACCCAGAGTAAAGAAAAACAGAACATAATGTTTCATATATTTATTTCAACAAACAGAGAGACTTGTTTCTCACTGAAAATGTCAGTAGGATAATTAATTATATAAATAAGTGATCACTGAATAAGATGTTTTAATGGTTATTATATATGATTCTAACAGGACAGTCAAACATTTCTACTACATTGTATGTGATATTACTCCTGCACACTTATGTATAATAATAATAATAATAGAGGGTAGATGGCTTCAGGTTTAAGATCTGAAGGGGTGGTAGAGTGGGTCGTCTAATAACAGAAGGGTTGGGGTTCGAATACTGTTCTATTTAAGTCATTGTTGTCCTTGGGCAATGCTATTTATTAAATATGCTATTTATTAAAATATGGACGTGGACATCATTAATGATGATGCTAAAGCTTGATGCAACACCTGCAGAACGTTCATCACATCAGCAGAAAACTGCCGACTCGGCGCTGCTTACCGGTCACAGTGACTGCATTTGAATGGCTTTGCCCCCGTGTGCTTCCTGAAGTGTCTGGTCAACTCGTCGCTTCGTGCAAAGCGCCACTCGCAGCCTTCCCATGAACACCTGTACGGTTTCTCACCTGTGGAGGAAACGAGGCAGCGATTAAAAACACTGGGAACAGGATTCTAATAAACGGGCTTTGATCACAGCAGGGCCACAAAAATGTGACCACAACCAATTTGAACATTAATACAAGAAAAACAAAGGGTTTCTGTGGTCGTTTTGTATAATTTATTGTTATATTGGTAATTATATTATGTTTTTTGTTGTCATTTTGTGTATTTTGTATGTTTTGCTGTTATTTATGTTATGTTGTGTGTTTTTGTCATTGTGAGAAAATCATTTTGGGAATTAATTTGTGTATTTCTGCTGTCATTTTATATAATTGTTGATGCTTTTATATTATATTTTTATATATTTCTGTCATTCTATGTACTTTTGTATGTTTTCTCTTATTTTGTGTGGTTTTGGAGATAGTTATTATTATTTATTTTTGTGGTCGTCCTCTGACTTTTAGTTGTAAATATTTGGTATTTTGAAGCCAAACTAAACTAGACGGGGGGCCACATGTGGCCCACAGGCTGGCAGTTGATCTTTTTTATTTGAATTCAGAATTAATTATTTTGAATTATTCTGCTTTGCATTCACATGTAAAAATGGTTTATTCGCCTTTATTCAATTCAGCTTTAGGTCTCAGAATGGAAAAGGTTGTTAAAGGAAAAAAGCAAAGACATAATACTCGCAGTAAGCTGGTTTATATTTTCCCTTTACTCCCCTTTTCCTCATCAAGATTAAAGCATAAACAACCACCTTCCAATGGGTGAAAAGTTACTTTTTAAAGAGTATTTAACTTTACTTTTAAGTTTGAATAGATTTAGAATCATTTTAAAGATGTGATGGCCAGACAGTGACACCACCAGATATTTAGACACGTTTGAAAACAGAATAAATTACAGAAGTTATTTAATCAGGAACCTTTTAAAAAAAACCCAAAAAACAAAAAAACAAGTGAGCAAATATTTATTAAGTTATAACATATTTGGAATATTTTTATGCATTCAAATCTTTTAGAGCTAAAACAAATGCAGTCGACTGAATAAATATTTAGGGGTCACATGATCACTGATGACATCACGTGAGATTTGACGCCCAGGTTTTTGCTAAACTTGCTTTTACAAGGTGATTTTTAATCTTTTTAAAGAGGATTGAACTATTATTCTGAATGAAATCTCTCATGTAAATGTAGCAACAGTTAAAGTAAAGCAGATAATAGACAGCTAAACTTTTAAATGACCACCCCCTGGCTCTCCGCCCCCCCCCCCACCCTTTTCCTTTCCCATGGTGAAACTCAATCTGTTTTGAAGTCTTTTTTATCTCCCATGTGTAACCCCTCCCCCTCCCCGGCCCAGTCAGTCACATTCCACATAGATTAGGTCACTGTTTAGGTATCCGGCCATGCAGAGCTAATACTCGCTGCTCCAGCTGAGGACTTCATGCGATGTGGACCTTTAATTACGTTACACAATGGCTGAGCCGCGCTGTGGAGGTGGACGACTGAATTAAAGACACTTCCGACAGCGACTCGATACGCACGCAGCAGCAGAACGAATCCTTCATGTTCACTCTAGGGCTGAACGATATGGACCAACACTCATATCTACATATTTTATCTTAAAAATGGCGATACACGATATCAATCCAGACATTTTAACTCAATAAAGTCTAATTCTGGGTTAAATTTGCTGATGAAAAATGCCATAGAGGTACATTTATTAACAAACAGCTGCACAATGATAATATGTGCCACTTTTGGCCTTTTCTCCTCTAAAGGACAGCACATGTGAGTGAGTTCTGTCGTGTGGCTTGTTTAGGGGAAGTTAGGACGCACTCAGAAATCCATCTAACGGTGATGTTCATGCAAAGCAGGAACTCCTCAAACAAGTATTTTAATACAAAATAAGTTACAAAAAATGTACGTATATATCTGAAATGTGGAAAACTTGTAAAGAAGGAGTGTTTGACTGTACTCTATGAATAATATTAAATACTGTGTGACTGTATAAACTCTACCTTATGGCTGCACGATTATAGCAAAAATGATAATCACAATTATTTTTGATCAATATTATAATCACAATTATTTATCATGTTAGGGGGAAAAAAAATCAGTTTTTATTACATTACTTTTAAACAAACTATGTGTACAATTTACAGTGCAAAATGAAGCTTTAAATGAGAATTATACTCAACTATTTATTTTTTTAAATTAACTCAAGAATTTAAAACAACAAATAGATTAATAAATATAAATATTGAAAACAATCAGATTTATTTAATCGTGGCAACGAAAATGGTGGTCACGATTAATAGATGACTAATTATGCAACTCTAACATATCTCGATATAGGCGATAGTGTCATTTTTTATATCACCAGAATAGAAAACTTGATATAGCTTGAATCTAGATATATGGCCCAGCCCTATGGAGATATTAGTTTAGGTCCACATGGCCCAGCCCTATGCAGATATTAGTTTAGGTCCACATGGCCCAGCCCTATGGAGATATTAGTTTAGGTCCACATGGCCCAGCCCTATGCAGATATTAGTTTAGGTCCACATGGCCCAGCCCTATGGAGATATTAGTTTAGGTCCACATGGCCCAGCCCTATGCAGATATTAGTTTAGGTCCACATGGCCCAGCCCTATGGAGATATTAGTTTAGGTCCACATGGCCCAGCCCTATGGAGATATTAGTTTAGGTCCACATGGCCCAGCCCTATGGAGATATTAGTTTAGGTCCAGATGGCCCAGCCCTATGCAGATATTAGTTTAGGTCCACATGGCCCAGCCCTAGCTCACATCATGCGCTCTCACTCACCCGTGTGTGTGCGCTGGTGTGCCTTCAGGTGTGAGCTCTTCGTGTAGACCTTGCGACACCCGTTGAAGTGACACCTGTGCACCCGCCTCCTTCCGTCCGGTGACGCATCCCCACACACCAGTCCAGTCTTTTCAGAACCTTTCGTCGTCGCCGCTACCGCCGCCACGCCTCCTCCAGTACGGATTTTGACGGGCAGGTGCAACTCGGCGTGCGTGGCCACCCAGCCGCTCATGGCGCCGCTGGCCTCCGGAGAGGAAGGGGGGGTGCTGATGACCGAGGGGCTAAAAGGTCCAGAGCCCACCAGGACGGAGCCCAGGGGGTTGGAGGTAAAGCTGTGCGTGGGCGACAGTTCCTCTGAGCTGTCCGACGCCTCGCTGCTGGCATCTGAGTTGACGCTGCTGGTGTCCAAGATGTGGTTGTCCTGACTGTCCTCCTCCTTAGGGTCCGACCCGGCGTTGGTCGTCTTGTCCCCGCACGCCAAGATCAGTTTGTCCCACAGGTCCTCCTGGCTGCCAAACTTTAGGTCGGACCGGGAAACGTAGGGTTCGCTCTGAAGATAACGCTCCAACTCCAAACACGTCTGATCAAAAACACAGAGAAGACCATGAGGACAAATATTAGTTATGAACTCTAAGCAGGAACTAGGACTGGGCAATATATGGTGATTTCTGTTTAGCGATATAGAAAATTACAATATTGCCTATATCAATATTTCTAGAGCTTATTTTGTTTAAAATACTTGTTATAGGAGTCACTACTAACCCAGACCTTCTCCTAAACATCCACACTACAGACTCACTCACACATGCTGTCCCTTACAAGAGAAAAAGCCAGAAGTGGGACAAATTGTGCATCCCTTTGTTATTAAATGAGCCTGTGTGGCTTTTTGCACCAAATTTAACCTAGAATTGTTTTTCTGGTCTGACTTAAGTTAAAGATTTCTATCAACAATATATTTTTATTATATTCATTTTTTAAAGATATATTACCTTAGATTTTATCGAGTTAAAAATATCAACTTTATATCGTATATCACCATTTTGAAAACAATTTTGAGATATGAATTTTGGTCCATATCGTCCAGCCCTAGCAAGAACTAATGAGTAGAGGTGAATGTTATGGATTACAAGTACTCACGTTACTGTGATCCAGTAGTTTTATGGATACTAGTACTTTTCTGTAATTTTACTTAAAAAGAAGTCGAGGGCTTCTGACTGGTTCAACGATGATTCAGTTTATGACCCGTCCCAAGAATACAATAACTGTCATTAATGTGTTACAACTCTACATTTATATGTTGTGTAGATATGTACGACTGAAAAAGGTTTAAGGCTTTTTATTTATTAAGTTTCACTCGTTTTCATCAAGTATTTTAGTTTGTTTTTTAACTGATTTATGAAACTATTTTGAAGAGGGTGAAAGTAACAAAACAAGTAACTTGTAATATGAGATGCTTTTATGGGCACTTGTACTTTTTTTAGTATATTTATAAATCAGTCATTTTACTTTAAGTATGTTTTAAAAGAAGTAAATTGATTTGTTACATTTCTACACCTCACCATTTTTCATTGAACATAATCCATAAATTCTTAATCGTGCCATTTCTGATCAACATCCAGCCACGTTCTACGGTTCAGGGTTATGGTTCTACTGTTACTCATATGACACAGCTTTAAAGTTCATAAAGTTTTTATTATTATTTAAAAAAAAAAAAAAAAAAGAATTGGACATTTTGTTGACCAACCTTTTATTTTCTGCAGATGTCTTTGTGGAAAATATATTAAGTTCCAAATAATTGTGCAACATTTGGTCTCTACTTTTTTAAGTTCATACATGAGATGTTTACTGTACGCAAAGGAACCATGGCAACGAATTATTACCAAAAATAAACATGTGTGTGTCTGAGTAGGACACATCAGTACTCTTTACAGCTCTTCTACAGAGCATGCTCAGATTCATCACTGGAAACAAAAATATCCAGTGAGAGATTTGCTGATTGTTGCAAAACAGACTCACGCATATGAAAAATAAATAAAATAAATCTCTTTCCACAAGTTTCCACCACTTTAAACTTGTGTTTCAGTTCACCTCTGCCCCCTCTCCTCACCTCACCACCACAGCATCATGAGGACACTAAACCACTACACTGGCGTTGTGGGATCATTCACTGACTGCAGAGCGGCTTTTCTTTATGCAGCGTTGCACCAAAAACGTGCAATGTCATTTCAGCTCCGCAATGACTCACTGAGCAAAATTAGTGTCCTTTTATGGAAGCTCTGCTCGACTTCCTCTTCCAAACATGAAGAACGGGGGGGGGGGGGGGGGGCTTCAGCTGCTTTTCCTCACACACGTACTCATCAACATCCACAACTTCAACAGGAAGAAGAAAAAATAAAACAATGAAAGGAAGAGGAAACTGAAAACTGAAACTTCACATTATTTTTTCCACTTTTTGTTCTAAAATCATTGCAGGACTAAATATTATATACTGGAGTTTTACTTAATATTTCAATTAATCAACTTCATTTGTTCCCAATAGGAGTGATTCAGAGTGCTACACTAAAACAGTGATTCTCAACTGGTGGGCCGGGGCCCAAAAGTGGGTTGCAGACGTGTACTGGGTGGGTCGTGAGCAGCTGGTCACAAATGAACAAATACCTAATGTTGGACTTGTCTTTGATTTGAAAAGAACCTTTTGTTTTGACAAGAATGCTGTAAAATGCATGTTGCAAGGAAAAATATATGGATTTATGTTTTAAAAAATGTTGTGTTTTCAACAAAAAATATAAACAAATAAAATAAAAAATGGGTTGTGATTTAATGACTGTGAAAAAATGTGGGTCCCATGGTGAGACCAGATGTGAACCCCTGCACTAAACACATAAGAGTACATACTAGTACTCTTAAAAACATGTAACGCAAGAAATGAATGTTTGAACTCTGACTGTTGCACAGTGGAGGAAACATCTGTAACAAGACGATGCAAAAAAAAACACAAACTAGAAAAATCACTATTATAACAAGTTGAAGCGTTCTAACCATCTCGGATCTGATCTGGAATTAAACTTAAAAAATAAATAAAAAATGACAGTGATTGAGCTCCTCCCACAGCCTAGACTCCAGCTGTTTATATTATTGGATTCTTACTAAAAAACTCCAGCTGTGTTAGTTTTATTGTAAGAACTTAACGTTTGAAGTGTGACTGTTGCAATGATCACAGGATGATGCAAATACATTAAACATAAATCACTACCAAGCTTCTAGGATCTGGAATAAAAGCTGCTGTTAACTCATAAAAACGTTTTAGAAAGAAAAAGAAGAAGAAGTGCAGAATGCAGCATGGCCTCATTCATGAACACAGCAGAGCTGTCAGAGACAACCATCAACCCCACAGACATGAATGGACGGACGGACAGACACTGTGGATCAAACCCTGTGTTCGACAGACCGACTACAAAAAAAAAAAACATCGAAACAAAAAAGCGCGTGGAATACGTTGCGTTCCGCCGTGCGTGACATATTCTTCCCCCCCCCCCCCCCCCCCCCACAGAGAGTAGACACGGAGTTATATTTATTATTATAATTATATTCACCTGCTGCCAGTACTCCTCCAGGGACGGTAAGGCGGAGAAATAGCCGGTGTCGTGAACTATCTGAAGTTCCTGAAAGATGCTGCACATCGGTAGAACATCCATGTTGGTTCCCGCGGATATTTTGTCTTTTTTTTTTAAAATAAAAATAAAAATTAAAAAAACCACCCAGGCGTCTGTAGCTGCGCTTTGATATTACAGACGCAGGTAGAAAAAGAGCCAGAGAAGAAGCCGTGCTGTGAGTCCTCCGTGCGGGCTGGAGCCAGGAGTCAGTCCGTCAGAGAGAGGGTGAGAGAGGGACACAGTGTGTGAGGAGCTCCGTGGATGGAGCTGCTGTCAAACAGCTCACCGTGACCGGACTACACGAACAACTGCGCTCTGCAAACTTCCCTATTCAAACCTGCACGCCCGCCCCTCCTCCCGCCCCCCCCCGCGTGACGTTTCCGGCCTCGCAGCCAATCAGCAACGAGCAGAGTCAGGAATCGCAAATGATATCACAGCCGACCAATTGCGGCTGAGCACTTACTTAATTTTGTCTCTTCTGTGTTTTAATTGGTTCATTTAACTCCGAGTAGCTGGCTGCTGATTGGTTAGATATTTTTAGGCTCGTATATAACTCTCCGCGTCTCTTTACGCTGACAAGTTTCACCACAGACAGCGTATGTGAGCTTCTGCTGAGGAAACTATGGACAGAAGTTCAAGCACAGCTTTCACCAAACATGGACAACTTTTATCACAGCAGTGTGATTGTTTGATCTGATCATCAACATTCATGTCAGCACTGAGAATAATGAAGAATATGAGCATTATAACAGCAAAGAAAACAAGTGTATGCTTTTGTTATTGGATCTTCCCTTTTAAAAACAGGTTTTTTTTTTTTTTTTTAAATTTTAATATACCTGATTTTAAAGTTGTGTTTATTACTTTTCGACCCTGATGAAGAAAAATACCTTGAATTTTAAAATAAAAATAAAATAACCACTATTTTTTTTTTTTAATCTTTTTTTCTAAACGTAAAATCAATTTAGTCAAACACACACTGGCCGTTTTGAGTTATTTAGAGTGTTTTTTTTTTGCAGTTGTTTGTACTTTTTTTTGTCAAATTGTGTATTTATCTTGTTTTAATATGTATTATTTCGAATATAATCAAAATGAGTTTATTGCCATATAAGCACGTTAAAAAAAGAACTAGGACAATGGAACTCTTGTGCATACCCAGAGTTAGATTAAAAAATAAAAATAAATAAAATTACAAACAATAATTATGTATTTGTTTATTTATAGTTGCATTTATTTTACATTCATTTTATGTGCGTTTGTTTCTTGGAGTCCTTTTTTTTATTTCTGTTGTAGTTTTGTATCTTTTTAGAATCCTTTAGTGTAATTTTGTGCATTATTGGAATAATTTTGTGCATTTATTGTCTTTGCATTTATATAGAATTACAATATAATGACTTATCTGAGCATTAATTTGTGAAGAACAAAGGATTTGCATGTTTTAGTTATGATTTTTAAACGTTCCTCCTGTAATGTTATTGCATTTTTGTAATAATTGTGTATATTTTTCACTTTTTAATTAATTAATTAATTTATTTATTTGGTGTTGTTTTGTGTATTTTTGTTGTCCTTTTGTATATTTCTCCATCATATTTTTGGGTTTAGGTTTATTTTTACACTTCACCAGTTCCCAAAGGCTTTTCTAGTGTAAGTGAAACTATCAGGAAGAGAGCGGCTAATTACTATGAAGCCTGCATTTTAAATAGTAGCAAAGGTGCTTTTTTTTTGTTTTTTTTGCAGAAATCTGATTTATTCCGTAATGCTATATTTGCATTAATGAATCTGCAAATCAGAGATTACATAGGATTAGGACTATAGTGAACAAAAAGTCTTTTTCCAGCCATTTAAGACATTCTATTGTTGAATTTCTGCTAAATGTGGATGTTTTCTTATGCTTTATCTTGTTTTCTTGCTCTTAAAACATTATTTTAATGGACATTCAAGACTGCTTGTGCTTGTAATTACTGATGCATCATTAATAATATCAGAGCCTACATAGACAGAGGAAGCATGAGTCCCTGTGACTGAATCTATGAAATTGATACTTTTAATTCATCACTAAAACTAAAGATCCAAGCTGTGTAATACACATAAACATTTTCTTTTTCATAATTACCTAATTTGCACTTTAAAGAACAAGAGACATAATTCATATTTAACAGTAGTTCCCTAAAGTTAAATAATTTGTTTTACCCCAATTTAATTATTATGACACATGAAAAGATCTTGTATAAATTAGCATTGAATTATTCCCAAGATCATTTGGATCAAAATGTGCTCCAAGATTGTGCATCATGTTTCAGAAAAATGTCTTAGTTGTTTGTTAACTAACACAGCTTTAAGATGTGCATCATAGCCACAGGAAACCAGAAGCTGGATAACATGGTTTAATTTTACACTGCGAGCATTGTGTATGTTTGTGTTTTGAAGAGTTTGCATGTTCTTATTGAGTGACACACACTTGTGGATGGATGGATGTCGAATTCCAATCTTGTGAGCATTTATGCATTTTTTCCCAAATTGTATTTTATCAGTCTTTGCTTCAAATGGTTCAAAATGAGACACAAACAGAGATTTTTAACATGAGTTTAATAAAGAAATTTGAGATGCATTCATAAAAAACCCTTTCATCACATTTTCGAGGAGGACCAAGAACATGCAACATTTCACATACAGTAGATTACAAAACAACCAATACTGACAAAATGACAATTTGGCTCACAACCTACAATCTCCCACCACCACACATATCAGAGTAAATATTGTATATACACATAGATCTACACATTAGTGTATACAGATACATATACAACCTAATACAGCAGACATATGCATACACAGCAATACACATACATAAGTATAGAATCCATGTATCATTTGTTCATTCGTTTTCATTATGTAACAAACAGTCATTATTTGATATTTGTTTCCAAAACCAAAATGAAAAAATGGAAAACGCCTTGTTTTTCAAATTCAAGCTATTTTGCTTCGGTACAGAAAACGAAAAACGGAAAACGAACACCTTTATTCATTTTCTCCATTACCGATTTGCCAAAGTACGTGACGCGGAAGTTACCTTAACCCTAACCCCTAACCCCACTAGATCCCTCCACCTAACCCAAAAAATGCCAACATAGCTCCAAATGACAGCCTTCATGACACCTTATGCATGCCAATGACAGCATAATGTCAGCTTTATGTATAAAACTTCAAATAAAGTGTGACCAAAATTTTACCTGAGCCATCATTGAACCAAGTTTCTATCAAGTTTTTGACAGAAGGAGAAATTGTTGCACCAATTAGAAACCTTGAAAAGCATTAGGAGAACATGCAATCTCCACACAGACTTGTTCAATGAGTGGTCAAAGCTCTCATAAGTTCTGCCCATGTCTGGGATAGCCTTTAGTGTTCCCTTATCAATCAAATATTCTGCAGTGCCACTCATTGGTATCATTTCCTCTTTAAAGAAGTTCCCCTGGTGCATCACTGGCATCTTTTCCTGCTCTTATTACATAAGTGTTGTTGCCTAGCGATGCCGTCGCCTTCATCACATAAACAACATTTGAACACAGGAGCTGCGTTGTCTTCTAAGTGCCAGTGTAGACGACTGAGTGGCCTTTGTGTGGCTCTCAGCTGTGAGGTCACATCGCTAACCCAGAGCATCTGATTGGGTCACATGACCAATGGGATGTGTTGTGAAGAAGCCTGGAGCTGGACCGTGGCCCTGCTAAGGAATTCCATCTAATGGGACCATTCATTACGGCCCCGGGGGCTCAGTGGACGCTTTGCTTTGAAGAGTAAAAAGTTCTCGTCCTTTAAACAGAAAGGTTGAACCTTACTTTGTCAACACGTACATATAAAAGAATGCAGGACTTATCACAGCACAACATGCACCACTCATTACTCATAGATTTTGTTGCCCAAGCTTCCACTGTATGTGTTTGATGAATAACAGAGCGCATGCACCGCCGGGTCCTGCTTCAGCATTAGCGCAGTAATCACTTCCTTCAGAAGTTCCTCTTAGATGAAGCATTTAGAGAATGTGGAGGTCTTGCATGGCAGCTTTTATCTTCCAAGGCCAGGTCTGCAGCTTTATCATCGTTATGTAATCCTGGCCTCGCCAGTAGCCACAGGAAAGAGCAATTACACCATGACCCATTTTAATACATCACTGTCTGACCAATCAGTGAGTTGTTCTAACTGGTTTTTCTGGGTAACCTGGGTTTACTGAAAAGTCAGACATTTTTGGTTTAACATGTATATATATATATATATATATATATATATATATATATATATATATATATAGGAAGATAAATGTCAGTTTATTCTTGTCTTAGTTTGTCATCATTTTCCCTACAAATGTAACAAACTCAAATGTACAAAATAGTAGAAACATCTTATGGATAAAATACCTGTATTTTTTTTTACCTCAAGAAAACAGTGTGGTACTTAACTCTAAACGTAGTTAATTTCATAATCTTCAATAATATATATACAGGTTTTTCTCAACATATTTTATTTTGCAACACACAAGATGGAGAGAATAAGGAAGAATGACACATTATTTACAAAATCTACACATTACTATAAACAGAGGGAATGGATAGAAGAAAAGAGAAAAACAAGTCAATAAATAATAGATTTAGTAGAAAACAGCAGAATAAAAAAATAATAAGTAGAAAAATAAAATGGAATCAATTAAATAAGAAGTATAAGTAAAAGTATACTATACAAAAATACATATTATGATAATTGCTTGTGTACATACAAAAAGTATATACACAAGCAATTATAATAGTGAAGAGAATGTACTAAAAGGGAAAAATAAATAAAAAAGTGATGGTGGTCGTAGTGTGAATGTAATAGAAGCAGAAAATAAATAATTATATGAATAAATAACATGATAAATGAGTAAAATATGAAATAAATAAAAATATTAATCAAAATAAATAAATAAAAACTAAATAAACAAATAAATTAAAGTTTAGTAGCCTATAAAGGAAAATAAGTATTTATAATAATAAAGAGAAAGTACTAAAAAAAAAAAAAGAAAGTACATGGACTGTGTCACCACCATTATATCAATAATATTCAGAAGAACGTGTCAAACTTCAAAATAAAGCCATTATTTGCCTGAACACGATAAGAAAGCCAGTTAGTAATGAGCTACAGTGCTATTAATAGAGATGCATTGCTCTCCTCTGGGGCCACTGAAAATTTGTCCAAGCTTAAATAAAATGAGAATAAAAATAATTGATTGGAAATCGATGCACATACATCATTCACTCTTTTGTTAAGAGGAGAAATGGAAGGAAAGGGAGAGAGGGATGGGGGAGGGGGAGAGAACGCTGCTGGAAAATCAATATTTATTGGAATCATAAATCAGAATAGAGTCGGCCCTGGTGGGGAGGGGAGAAAATAATCATTGGCCTGGTTTTCAGAGGTGTAAAGAGAACTGATAACTCTACTAAATATAAATCTAAATATGAGAAGTACTGTTACTTGATTGAAATTACAAGTACAAGTAAGTCATACATATAATACTCAAGTGCAAGTAAAAAGTTGCTCAATGAAATAGTACTCGAAGTTGAAGTTGAAGTTATTAGTTAATTTCATCCTACACATTTATTTTTGGTAATAAATCTTGCCATGGTTCCCTTACATACAGTAAACATCTATATACAAACGTAAAAAAGAAGAGACCAAATCTTGCACAATTGGAACGTAAGTTATTTTCCACAAATGCATCTGCATGAAATCATTTTGTGTATATATATATATATATATATATATATATACACACCAATTAATTCAATGCAAAATAACAAAACTCTCAGCCTCTTCGTAAAACTACTTTTATGAACTCTAAAACAAAGAAAATAGTATTAAATATTGTTTTAATGTCATGCATTATGTTTAATCTGATTGGTTGGCTATGATGTGATGCATTTGTTGTTGTCTGGTCATTTCACTTTTTGTAGTTTCACAATGTCTGTTGATCATTTTAAAACAACAAATAATAACTTAGTCAGTAACGGTTGGGTGTAGAAATGTAATAGATTACTTTACTTCTTTTAAAACGTACTTAAGTAAAAGTATAATTACTGGATAACACTTTACTTTATAAATGGGCATGTCATTATTGTGACATGACACCTGTCATTAGCGTGAATAAGGCTATTATTAAGTGTTGTTGGTTACCCTAACCCCTAACCTAACCTAACCCTAACCCTAACACTACCGTACCCATAACCCATAACCCTATCCCTACGCTTACCTAAACCCTAACTCTTAGTTACCCTAACTTTAATCCTAACCCTACATAACCCATAACCCATAACCCTATCCGTACCTAAACCTTAACTCTACCTAACTCTAACTCATAACTCTAACCCATAACCCTAACCCTACCTAACCTTTCGTTACTCCATCCTTAACCCTAACCCTACCTAAACCCAAACCCCTCTAGATCTCGTCACATAACCCAAAAAATGCCAACATAGCTCCATAGGTGTCATATTTTAGCAAGCGACGCCTAAAGCTGATATCCAGAGTTTCTGAGAAACATCTCGATGTCCCGCCCTCAACAGCGCCACTTCCTCAACCTGCCTCTGCCAATCTACCAGAAGCCACGCCTCTACTTTTCTGCACACGCATCGTGGACATAACAAGGTTGCATCTGATCACATTGATATATGTCTATGGGTCAGGTAAGAACCATAATTCTATTTACATATTTACTTGTGACGTGCGGCCTTGGTTCTGTGCACAGTTCAACATTCACTTTGATTGACAGTCTCAAAAACAGGAAGTTAAAGTCGGTGATTGTTTCCATGTGTATAGGGGTTTAAGGAGGGACTTATATACATTAATGTATATGAATGACCACCAGCTGTAGACCATAGTAAAAGACTAGTTAGATATTTATTGCATTTCAAAAGAATCTTACATAAACATAGATTTATCAGGAACTCCAGATATCAGCTTTTATGACACCTTATTCATGCTAATGACAGATAATGTCAGCGTTACGTATAAAACTTACAGTAAGGTGTTACCAATTATTTAGAAATATACTCAAAAAAGAACAAGTACTGATAAAAACAGTATTTGTAATCCATTACTTTCACCTCTGCTGGTTTTGGATTACATACTTCACACTGAGGCTAAGGATTAGCTTTGTTAACGTTTCCCCTGATCTCCGACACAACCATGAGATCCTCTCATTGTGATGCGTTCAGGGCGGCGTGGGCCTCACGTGTGGCTGTCAGGACACGTCTGGGGACAAGTCAACATGTGCTCAACGGGTCGCCAAGTGTCAGCCCATCAGGCCATCACACAGAGAGAGGCCTCCCAGCAGCCCTTGACCTTGGCGATGACGAGTGTGTGTGTGTGTGTGTGTGTGTGTGTGTGTGTGTTTTAACACAGCAATCTGTCAGGGTGCTCCTGTGATCTCTGCTCATGGAGGATTGTGCGCTCGCATTCAGAAAAGGCTGATCTACCAGTTCTCTGATTCACCGTTGGGATGAAATCAATATGATTTCAGATTGTTCTGTGGTCACAGCAGGACTCAGTGTTTGACAGATTTCTCTTTGTTTTAGGCCCACGTGCCTGTCAGGTCATCCTGAGCTTCAGAGGATTTCATTATTGGTTTGTCTGTGTTTATCAATAGATGACGACGGTGCATTTTAATTCCCTATTAATCACCGCTGACCTTTAAATTTCATTAATTCAAACGTGCTAATGTGGCCTTTTTGATCTGTTTGCTACAAGCTCTCTAAGATATGTTTGAACATAAAACATTTATACACTGAATTTTCATCTTAGTACTAATATATGATTTCAGAAAAAACCTTTCATGTTTTCATCAGTTAAATACATGACTCAGCTCTTTACGTTTAACATCAAATGTTTCGTTTTATTTTGTACAATATGCAACGTCTAAAGCAGAAACCCAACCACACTCTCCAATGGTTTTAAACTCAAAGACAATGGTACAATGTGTGTAGCACTCTCCAACATCAGCAGATCAAAGATCAGATATGGGCAACAGGTGGTCTGGGGCCCAAATATGGCCCATGTTTAATTCAAACAAAATAACAAAAAATAAATACAAAGAAAAGCAAGAATACCTAAAATGAGAAAAAAATGTCCAAAATGACTGCAAAAGATGCACAAAGTGACAATAAAACTATAATAAATAAGAAAAAAACCAACTCACCACAAACATATAAAACAGCAACAAAAACACACAAAATGAAAGATGGAGACACAAAATGATATTAAAAACACATAACACAACAACGAAAATATTTCTAACATAACAATAAAAAGTTCAGATTGGTGAGATTTGAAATGCTGACGTGAAATCTCACAATGTGGCCCTCAGATCAGACAAGCACATTTTTGTGGCCCATCTTTGTCATACAGTAGATACAGATAATGATTTGAGTTTATAGGTTGATTACTATATAAAAACGTATATATATATATATATGTATAGACACACCTCCTACAGAATGCGCACAGGGTACTGAATATGAGTTACACACTAGCACGTATCAATAATTTGACATTTTATGGAGTGTTTTTGTTTTATTGCCATTGTAAAAGATATATAAACGATATTTGTTGGTGGTCCCCATTTTGAAGAGAAGCCCTCTTTACTAGAAAATGAGGATATTTTAACACAGTCATTAAAGGTGCAGTAGGTATATAAAGCTACCCTGCTAACAGTGAGCATCCTTTTATTGTGTGCATGTGTATTGATTGTATTCCTGCCTTTTATCACATGGCTCATCATTATTTGTAGCCATTGTGCTCAGAACAAGAGAAGGAGGAAGATTTCTTTAACAGTCAATGCTTGTCTTTTTTTATTTTTATCTATTTATTTATTGATTCATTTTTGCTTTCCTTCTTATGACGTTAACCTCTGCTTGTCTGACACGAGATGATCACAGTTGTTTTGAAATATTACTCTTTAGTTTTTCACCACAAATCGAACAGTGTCAAACTCAAGGCCCGGGGCCCAAATCCGGCCCTTTGAACATCCAATGTGTCCCACACATGGTGTAAATCACTAACTATTCAGTTGTAGATATCTCAGCTTCTTTAAATACACAAATTCAGTAAAACTTCATAATATTTGCAAGGATCTCAGTTTGGATTTTTATCACATGATGATGATGGTATTCATTTCAAATCCTGTAAAAAAATTTCCCCAAATTAAACACAAATTTGTCAGAAAATCATGGAATTTTATGGTGTATTGCTTAATAGTGCTGATGCTGTACATACTTTAATGATCTTTTATGTGTGGAAGTACAAACTAGCACATACTTATTGTGAAATTGCTTGTTTCCAACCTAAAATCTGCAGCTCACTTGAGCTCCAACTGGTTGGTATTTGAGTCTGACACCACTGATCACAAAAAAACAATAACTTCAGCATCAACTAAACGTCCTTCTTCTCTGGGCCGTTTTCGTCTTGTTTCCTAGTTGTTATTCTTCTCAGAATTGATTTTAGATCCACTTGGTGTAAAATATTGTTTAAATTCTTCTAAGATTCATCACCTCTCTCATCATGAAATACAGATAAAGCAGAGGAGTATCGGTAAGTTGAAAGTAAAGATGTGCAAGTCACTGAAGCTCCTTCCTTCCTTCCTTCCTGGTGCTATTGCACCGTCAAAGGTCTCCAGAAGATTTACCACTTCCTCAATCTTAGGAATCTACTTCAAAGACATTCTTACGCATAAAAGTGACAAAACCACACAGAACAATTTTAATTGTTCATCAACATGTCAGGTTTAATGATTTGTTTCCTTGATGATCAATTCCTTTCCATCCACAGATTTGATTACATAAGATAGGAGGGGCTTTAATTAGCCTAAATATCTTCAGTGCAGAAGTTGTGTCCTCTTTTCACCATAGTGCATCCTTAAGAAGATACAGTAACAGCACAAAATGACAAAATGGCAAAAAAAAGGCACAAAATTACAGAAAAAAATACACAAAATGCAAACAAAAATACACAAAATGGCTAAAAAATAAACATAATGGCTAAAAAAAGAAACAAAATTACAAAAAAAATACACAAAATGCAAACAAAAGTACACAAAAAATGCTAAAATATGAACACAATTACTCAGAATTCAAAATACAAACAAAAACACTCAAAGAGACAACAAAAAGGCACAAGACGACTACAAAATATTAGAAAAATAAAAGAAAACAACAATCAAAATAAACAAAATAACTCCAAAAAGACAATAAACAACAAAAAAATATATGAAAATGGCATGACAATAATACAAAACCACTCACAAAACTATATAAACAGAGCTAACAATGATCATCAGTTATATTGCAATAATATAGAAATAAAGTAAAAGACAATCAGTGTATGGAGGCATATTTGAGTTTTCATTATTTAATCAAAACAAAAGTTGCTTCAATCAAAAAAATGTCAATAAAGAACATAATAATAATAATAATAATAATAATAATAATAATAATAATAATAATAATAATAATAATAATAATAATAATAATAATAATAATAATAATGTTCTGTAAAATGTATTTGTTTGCATATCTTAGGATGGTATAGTTAGATGTTTCATAGCCCTTGTGTATGTGCACTTTACACAGTGTGTATGTGGGTGCCAGTGAACATGTAGGACTGTGTCGTAAAGCTTTAAGCTGATCAGAACCAGTGTCACAGAATGACTTCATTGTTCATATTAAACAAATCCTCTCCAGGTACATTTCTGGATAAAAAAACACACTGAAGGAAGCTTCATTCACTTCATTCACTTCCACCAAAACACTTTTCACCGGCCAATAATCTTCAAGCACAGCTTTGTTCGAGAATTGCAGTCACGCAGGGAGAGACTTTAGTGGGAGACCTTTAAAGTGCTGGAAATCTGCAGGAGCGTTCAATGGTCATTGTTTCACACAGGGTGGTGCATTCAGGGGCTGCAAGTTGTTTTTCCCCTCCATTGGTGCCAGCTTTGCACTAAAGGCTACTACTATTATGCCGGGTTCAGGAATGTGAAGCATTTGATTATTTTCTGCCAACCTCTGTGGGAACCGGCACTCTATGGCTGTTTCGAGGGTGGCATTTATCGAGGTCACGGTGCAAACACAGGCCCCGCCCACTGATTAGGGAACTATACTGCGATGTATTCATTGTACACTTTCGGGGGTTGGAGTGAAGGATGTGGGAGGGAGGGAGTGGTGGGTTACGATCAGGTTACCATGACCGTGAGCATGCTGAGCTGCATGTGTTCACTCCTCTGCAGAGCTGGGACGGATTCATCATTCCATGTTTCATGGCCTGTACTTTGTAGCAGTGTTGTCACGACCGTGACTGGCAGGTCATTGTTTGTTGGGCTTGATACGGGTTGTTTTTTTTCTTTGGACATTTCCTGCTTGGTATAAATATGTGGCAGGTGATGTCAGGTGCAACAAATACAATTGCTGAGAATTTGGCCAAAAAAAAAGAAAAATATATTGTAGGAGAAGGAAAACCACCCACATCTCTGAGCATTTGGTCCTTTTATCAGTCACATTCAGATCAACTAAAGCCTCAGGGTTAGCAAAGGTTTTATCTTTGGATATTTCTGCAATAACTTCATAATTCTTAAAAATCTAGCTCACCAGTTTAAAAAACAAAGAAAGCATTATTTACCCTTCAAAGTAAATTCACATAATGAGTCCAAAAATACAAAATTACAGAAATGTTAACGAAATAAAAACAAAAATATACTGAAGACAGCTAAAATAATTGAACTCTCAGTATCAGTCAAAATTTTCAACCAAATTTTCCTTGAAAGAATGAAGTAGATCCTGTTCTCAGAGACAACAGGCTGGTTTCGGCCAGAGGAGGTGCTGCACCGACCAGATTGGCACTCTCAGAGTCATTGTGGAACAATCACTGGAATGGAACTCATCCCTATATGTGAACTTTGTCGACTACCAGAAAGCATTCGACAGCTTGGACAGAGAGACTCTGTGGAAACTACTGAGACATTATGGAGTACCAACAAAGATAGTCAACATCGTCAAGAACTCATATGAAACAACATCTTGTAGAGTATTCCATGGAAGACAGCTCACTATTTAAATATGCAGTCAAAACAGGAGATGAAAAAAGCCATCAACAAAACAGATGAACTAAACATGATCTCCAACAAGTGGGCCTGAGGATCCACCAAGGAAAGACCAAGATCCTAAAGATAAAAGCATATAACACCAGACCAATCAAGCTAGAAAACAACACCCTAGAAGAGATCGACTGTTTCACCTATATGGGCAGCATTATAGACAAACATGGAGGGACAAATGCTGATGTGAAGGCAAGAATTGGTAAAGCAAGGGGAGCATTTACACAACTCAAAAACATCTAGCCACGTTTTTAACCAGCACTAAGATCAGACTGTTTAACGCCAATGTCAAGTCTGTGCTTTTATATGGAGCAGAGACATGGAGGACTACAAAGTCTACCATCCAAAGAGTGCAGACATTCATCAACAACTGTCTCCAAAGAATCTTGAAGATCTGCTGGCCAGATACCATTAGCAACATCAGACCCGTGAGCTACCAGCGGAGGAAGAACTTTGGAAATGACAATGGGTATGGATCGATCACACTGTAAGAAAACTGAAAACTAACATCAGTAGGTAAGCCCTAACTTGGAACCAACAGGGGAGAAGGATGAGTGACACACCTAGGAACACCTGGAGGAGGGATCTGGAAGCTGACACCAAGAAGATTGGCATCAACTAGAGAAAAGCGCCCAAGATAGGAGAAGATGGAGGACTTTATTCAACGGCCTATGCCCCACTAGGGGTGCAAGGCTTCAGTAACTAAGTAAGTAAGTAAGTAAAACACACAAGATGACTACAAACATACACAAAAATATCAGATTAATATACAAAAACTGTATCAAAAATACACAAAAAGAAAAATAGAATTCCACAAAATAACAGTGAATTATGCAAAATGGCAACAAACATACACAAAATGACTCAAAAATACATTAAACAACAAACACACAAAATAAGAATTAATCTATAAACAATAATTAATGCAAAACAGTGGCTATCCGTACGGTTGCTGTATTAATATATCAACATTCTTTCCCTATTTGGCCAGTTTAGGTCATGTGATGATAGGTCAGTAATTGGCCAGTTTAGGTCACGTGACTAAGACTAAGCCTTACCCTAAATCTAACCCTAACTCGAACCCTAAAAATTGTTGCGATATTTGGTTATAACCTAAGCCTAACCCTAATCCTAATCCTAAAACGCTACGTACTTGTACTTTGGTAACCGTACCAATAGCACCGGCGCTGTTCGGTAGGCAACCAATCAAATAGACACGTTCTTTGTTCTGTCCTGTGTTAAAGCTCAGATTGGTCTTTATTCTAATGCTGATATCATCGTTAATAATGTGGCCCTCCAATCAGACATTTCATGGGCCCGCTGTGATAAAAGCTGCCCATCTCTGCCCTAAAACAACTGAAACTTTCCCTACATTAGAAGTCCTTCATCCAACACTGGCAGATGATAACATTGTAGTAATCATAATGTACAGTATTCTCCATTATTCTTATCCCCGCCGTATCCTCCAAATCAGTATAATCTCAAAGTTAGTGTTGAGACAAGAGCTGCAACTGGTCTAAGGAGGTACAGAGTTGTGTGCAGGCCAATCAGGAGATCTGATCTTTGTTATGATTCATGCACAGAAAACTTCTAAAGAAAACGACTATCATCACACCCAATGTGACTTCAGCAACTTTGGCGACTTGATTACATTCAAGATAATTGTAACATGACGGCAAGTGACGTCCCTTCAAATAACGCGACTGGCACAATTCGCTCAAAGTTGAAAATTTTAAACCTTTAAATCAACTGTGAGAAACGCTGGACCTCAGATTTGCACCTTTACAGCCATAGGCCAGCAATAAAATGATAGTTTATTTTCAGATGTGATTTATACTTACAATCAACTCACTTTTCATGTAAAATGTACATGTTACATTTGGTTAACAGCAGGTAATGCAATTCAGTGACCTTAATCTCTAACTACTGTCAAGTTTCTCTTGTTCTTGAGTCAAATCTAACTTGGTGTTTTATTTTAACTATGTTTTTACTTTTGAACAAAACAGCTTTGTCTCATTGTAGCTCCAGCCTGATACCAAATCACTAGTGCTATCTAAGGTCATGGCTCTGTGTAAACCGCTGACATGAGGGTCTTTGTCCCCATACAACTACCAACAATGTGAGTCCACTGCGTGCTTAACACATCTGTAATCTACTGCTCAGTGCTGATGTGTGACACGGATTAGATATTACTCATCTTTAGCTTTGGCTATTGTTTTCACTCCAGCAGTGAGATTTTTAATGAATTACTGTCAGGCATTTCAAGCACAACCCTAAACAGAAGCTGAAGAGTAGGAGTAACCTTTTGGTTCATGGGTCGTCTTATTAACCCTAACTCTGTTTATTACTAGAGGTGGGACGAATAATCGTGTAGCAAGATATCGCAATATCCGAATGTCACAAGATGTATTGAGGGTACAAGTGGTATCGCAAATCAATTATGAGTTTGCAATGGTTTGTTTTTATACTTACTGTATGCTTATATTAAAATGTTATCTGGATCATTTTTGCTTTTCCGGTTTTGGATCGAATTGTATTGTGAACTCAGTGAATCGTCTCACATCTGATAATTACAAAAAAATACACAAAACATCAAAGATACACAAAAGGTCAACAAAAATACACAAAATAAAGGCAAAAATACACAAAAAGACAAAAAAAAAAATAAACACAAAAACAAGAATAATACACAAAAGGACAACAAACAGAAAAAACAAACCCCAAACAAACATAAAATTGCCCAAATGATATGGAAAAAATACTGGAAACTATACAAAATGTGTCGCTATCTGGTGTAGACCAACACAAGTCTACTTTTAGTCTATTTAGTTCAGTTGGTTTCATTTGCTGATGCGTGACGCAGATTAGATATTAGTCATCTTTATCTTTGGCTATTGTTTTCACTCCAGCAGTGAGATTTTTAATGAATTACTGTCAGGCATTACAAACACAACCTAAACAGAAGCTGAAGAGTAGGAGTAACCTTTTGGTCCGTGGGTCGTCCTATTAAAATTCTTGCAGAATAATGTTCATCCAACCAACTTTTATGTTACCGTAATGAATGAACTTCTAAAAAGCTTCAGTGTGAAGTTTATCATAATTGTGTTTTTGTCAGCTCGGGCTAATGCAGCTAGTGAACTTTAGGTGTTGGTGCTGTATAGGAAACACATCAGCTCGCTGCACCTTTTGCTAAGGTCATGACTTTTAAAGGTTGACTCCAAACACAGGCTTTGTTGACTCAGCACCCGTCTGTACATTAGGACACAGATAGCATGGAGGCTAACAGCCTGTTGTTGCCAAAGGAACAAATCCTGCCCACTATGACCTCACCTACTCACTGTCTGCGGCTGAACTTTGAACACTTATGTCATTTATTTGATTTCTTTGTCACGGGCATTTCCTCACCTTGGACACCCTCCCCCCACGGGTTTTCTTTCCCTATGAAAAGGAAATCCTATCCTTGAACTCTGTGTTCTATCGTAACCTTTAAAGCTTCTGCTTTTGTTGCTGCTATTGTGGGTTTTCTTTAGCATGATTGCTGCTGTGTTCGCTCTATTCCAGGTTCATTTTTCCCAAGCGTATATAATGGATATCCTGTAGAATTCATACGCCTGAGTGAACACTTTGACGTAAAGTGACAAAGACAGGTAAAGAAGGCTTTGGTTCATATTTGAGTCAACAATAACATGGCTAATTATTCCATAGGCTTAAAAACCTATACCACGTGTGTGGTAATTTACTGCACAGGTTCTCAACCATGGGGTCAGGACCTCATTTGAGCCCATTTTTGCTCATTTTTACCCTTTTTCTGCAACTAATCCAAATGTACCTTATTCTAACTTATATTCATCACTTTTTCTTGCCATATTTTTGCACCTTTTCATGCATTTTTGCTACATCACTCCCATTTCTGACACTTTTTTTTTTTATATCCCTTTATAAACCCTTTCTACCACTTTTTCCACCTATCTTCACATATGTTATTGTTACTTTCACCTATTTTCACCATATTTCATGCTTATTTTTTCATATTTAACCACATTCACGATTTGTTATTCTCATTATTTGCCAGTTTAAACTAATTGTTCCAACGTTTTAAATCACATCACACCAAAAAGGGGAAAATTGAAGTAAAGATCCTGCAAGGACTGATATACTTTATCATTTATAAATGGAAGTGCAACTTTTCTGAAAATATTTCCCAAAATTCAATACAAATCCATCAGAAAATCAAGGAAATTCAAAGTAAAGATCTTGCACTGAAATCGGTCACTTATTGTGTAAAAGTGTTGGTGCTGTACATAATTTACATAAAACTTAAACATGGAACTGCAAATCAGGGCACACTAATGTTGAATTTGCTCTTTTTCCACCTAAAATCTGTGGCCCACTTGAGCTGAAACTGGTCCGTATTTGGCCCCTGAACTAACATGAGTTTGACACCCCTGACCTACACTGATGCCTTTACTTATTTGGAGGTGTGGTTTCCAGATTTCATGTTTTGCTTCTGAGTCATGATCAGCAATCAGCTGATAATCATCAGTGTTTCAGATTTCTCCCTTCCTCACCTTAAACCTTTGATCAGCCGAGTGTGACTCACGTCTCATGACTACCTCTCTGATGAACTCTGTTCCCATCAGCAGTTTCCGGGAAGCAGGAGGTGAATTATAGCATCACACCAGCACATGCTCCAGGGAGTAGGGCTGACATAAACAAATATACACTGCACACACTGTACATACTAATGGGCCTGCTTGTCAAAGCTAAATGCTGAATGAGAATGACGCCTGACATGCCTCTTACTGGAGTAATGAGTGAAAGGCTACAGACTCCAGCCACATCATTTGTTAGTATAATCATGTTGTCAATATCACAGCAATAACTTCAAAATGCTGCGATGACTACATTATGTGGATCTCAGGAGCTGTCTTTGACCAGACAGGTGTAAATCACACGTGGGCAACTGTTGGTCCAGGGTTGGTCTAGTTTTTTGCAGCCCCATAAGTAGACAGAAAAAGATACAGAAAAAGATACAGAAACATCAGCAAAAAAACACAAAAGGACTACAGAGACATACATAATTACTAAAAGTAAGACGATATGTCAATATACAGTATTGCGATATTAACACGTGAAAAGATGTATTGTTGAGGGTACGAGAAAAAATCCACACAATACTTGTATGTATATCTGGGGAAACAAAAAATACAACAGGATTATTTTAAGAACTGTGATTTTTTTTCCTTTAAATAGTTTTTATATTGTCATTATCGAGAGCCCATTATTGTATCGTATTGTAAACTCAGTGCATCGTCCCTTATAGAAAAATACACAAAAAAACTGCAAAAATACACAAAAGAAAAACAGAAATACACAAAAAGTCAAGAAAACTATACAAGAAGACAACAATAATACACAAAAAAACAAGAAACAGAAAAAATAATAACCTCCCAAATGTATATACAAAAATTCATAAAAAACAACAAAAAAATACACAAAAATGAAAGAAATGAAGTGTGACCAGCAGAATCACATTTTTGTTGCTCTAACTGTGATAAAAGTTGCCCCTATCTGATTTAAATCAAGACCAGGTCTACTCTCTATTACAATCTATTTAGTTGAATTGGTTTCATTTGGTTGGTTCAAGAAGCTTAAAGCAATATTCAGTTTACTTTAGAATCTTACATGGAATGAATGGTATTATTCTAGAATAAATGGTAGTGAAAATATAGTTATTTTATTCATTGACTGTTACCAAATTACAAAAAAAAACTAACACTAGATTAAATATTAAATATTGGATCTTTTCATAACTCTTCACCCATTGGAAGGGAACTGTTTGTACTTCCTTCCTTTAATCGTTAAACTTGACTAGGAAAAGTGGAGTAAAGGAAAAATCTGAACTGGCTTAGTGCTAGTATTACATCGTTTTTTTCCATTGAAACTGCTCACATCTGAAACTTCCTCAAAACACAATATGCAGCTGAGTTAAAAATAAATCAGCTTGAGTCACCACATTGAAATGGTCAGAGTGTGACTCAACTGTTGCTTAGTGCAACAAGTTGATGTTAAAAGCAGACTAGTTCCTGCAGTGACTCATCTACCAGCCTCATGACTGCACAGAAACCAGGAGGAGACACAGTTAGGCCGTTAGCAGCAGAGAAAGCAGGTGGATATGGAGAGAAGCTAAATGCATCCAAATGACTGAAGAGGTGAGCGCAGACACACAATACCCAGCTCACCTCAAAACACAAAACCTATAATGACTGTAGACAGGACTGCCTTCCCCAGGGAGGTAAACAAGCATAGCTCAGAAGCTCAGAGGCTATAAACCACTTCTTCCCCATCAAAAACTAATGACTCAGGCCCAATAAACAACAAGCAACAGAGCAACAAGCTAAACACGCCATGACAGCACATGGGCTCCATGAGCAGACTGCTAATAGATCAGTCGTGGCTAAAGACTGTGAGACTCATTGGCCACGTATAGATGTAAGCTTTCATTCTCCTTTAATTCAGTATAAAAGTTAAATCCTCTTAAACACTTAATTATAATAAACATCATAAAATCTGAATTATGTGGCTGGTGTATTCTGATTTTAATTCTAAATTGAATATATTCTGGATCTTGAAAACGCTTAATTCCGCTTAAAGTTAATTCCGGTCGTTCTGCGCACTCTCGTCCAGTCGCGATGATGCAGTGGTGACGACATAATTCAAGATGGCCGCCCGCATACGAGCAGAGACCATTTAATTAACACTAAATAAAAAGAAGAGCCTTAGAAGACATACTGTAGATATAATGAAAAGAGTGAATGGATGGAAGCATAAACATGGACATTCACGCACAAGGACGGGTGATACTGAAACCCGGAAACATCCGCAAACTTTTCAGAGACAGACCTGAGACAGAGTAAATACTGCATATCACTAAGTTTATCATTATAGCAGTTGTTAGAGATACCATCTTTACCAGGGAGCAAATATTTATTCCTGGTTATTGTTTTCTAGTGTTTTACTGACCTTTATTTTCCCGTGATTAGTTCCTATCTCCTTCTCCTGCTCAGCTGACCAAAGTGAAACAGTGTGTTATTGTGGAGCTGCTGATTCAAAACTACAATTAAAATAAAAGTCAAAACACTTTTTATTATGTGGTCTTCTATGTTCTAAGGTTTGTTGTGTCTTTTTTCACATTAAACGTGATTCGTCATATTCGCCCCCTGTCTAATCAGAACCCTTCCCAATCTACAGACCTAAAGCGGAATTGAATTAAGCGGAATTGAATTAAGCGGAATTGAATGAAGCTGAATTTCCTAAAGAAAATGCAAGTGAGGATGCAGGTGCTGGCCCGCACTCATTAAACACTGCCTTAGCATTAGCCTAGCATTAACATTAGCATTAGCTAGCATTAACGAACATTAGCGTTAGCCTAACATTAGCATTTATTAGTATTTGCTATCATTAGTCTAACATTAGCATTAGCGTTAACTAGCATTAACCTTGCATTAGCATTTCCCTAGCATTAGCATTAGCTCAGAATTAGCCATCAGACAGCTGAATATTTTTGAATAGTTGAAATCTGTTGAAGAACGGCTGAAAAGCTAAAATTCAAAGTTGAAGCCGTTAAACCTTAAAATGCTGAAATTAACAATCAAAATCAATAGGGAAATTTCTAATCAAAAAACTGATAAAAGTCACAAATCACAAAAGTACAGCCACCCCTGTGCTGAATTTTTGACACGTCTTGATATTCTAATTCTCAAAATCTTTAAAATGCTGAAGGAGTCAAAGCACAACAAAATTCTGAAAGATGAAAAAACAGAAAACAATAGTGAGGATGCGTCCTCACTAATTACTAACACTGTAATTCGAAATAAGTAATTCAAAATTGGCTTTAACATCTTTTAGAACAGGCATGAATGAGTTCAGCTTCTGTATGTGTTGAGAAATAGAGGGAAGTGTCTATGAGTCATCCTGGGTTATTACCTTAAAAAGGACTTGAGTTTGTCTAGTCGTGAAGTCAAAGCATGTCCAACACCAGCCCACAGCAGCCTGACCTATTGTGAGAATTAATTAACAGCCACGGCACATTTTAACACAGCTATTTGGGACTTTCTGTACGTAGGTGTGATATATGGGTCAGTGGGGAGCGACGCGGTTTGGACGTCATGTCATCTCATACTATCAGCCAGAGCCAGCCGCTCAGCGCAACCTCAATAAGCAAAGATGATCCCAGCTGAGCCTGCTGACCAGCACAGTTACCATTCCCTCTTTTTACACTCGCTTAATCCGGGAATTTGACAAAGTGCCTGGGCTTCCAAACCACAGATCAAATTATCCCTGTTGGTTCTGTATTAGCTCAGCTAGCGCGCACACACACACACACACACACACACACACACACACACAAAGCAGCCAAGCATAAATTCACAGACTTACACCTTTGGTTTTATTTGGTGGTTACGACCACGTAGTGAATGACTAACATCAGCTCCACATCTCCATACTTTCTCTGCTTCTCTCGTCTCTTTCTGTTTGTTTCAAAGACACAGCTGACTGTTAATTTGAATTAATTATAAATCCTTAACCCTAAATAATCCTTATAATAAAATATATCATTCCTCAAGTCAACTTTTTTAGGCCTATTTTCTGGAACAAATAGTTTCAAAACATCTGATTTCAACTAAATCTAACAACAACAGAGATTTGACGTAAGCAACAAGACAATCAGTTAAAACAAGTTTATCACTAAGGGCCTGTACTACAAAGCTAGATAACTATATCCTGGATTCTTCTAAGCAAACATTCTCCATCAGACAGACGCTGTCCTACGAATCTTAATTACAACAAGCTCAGTTAAGCGAGTTGATTTCAGCCTAGCTACGTGTGCGCTTTTGTGACCAAGGAGGAAATCGCGGCGTCAGACCAATCACAGAGAAACTGAATTGAAACACAATTGAGGAATAATTCTTTCAAAATATGAAGAATTAAAATCAATAATTCAGACCAAAAACAACACAGTTGCTGCAGTAAAAGCAGTAAGTAATTAATGCAGGATTTGATGAGTGTTAATGCTTAAATTAGTGAGATTATAAACAGACACTGATCAGTTTGACTTTTCTTTCTGTGGCTCTGATGCTGCGTTCATACAGATCAGCCTACATCACACGGTATAATATACTTACATTTTATATTATATACAGAACTGAGGCTGAAAATATGAATGAATGAATGAATGAATCAATCTGAAAGCGCCTGATAGAAGCAGGCTTTATTAGCTGACTTATTTTACTTATATTACTTTATCAGTTCATCAGATAACAAGTTCTGATGAACTACGGCCAGGCCCGTGGAACGTTCGGCGCCGAATAGCCCGTACCACGCACTACCGAAAATTCAGTCAAATGACTCGGTTCCAGCGAGTAAAACAAATGAATTTGTGCGACGTAAAATTGTATTTTTTGTTGAATTGCCTTTGAAACCATATATAACACGATTATGTTCTGATAAATTTAGAAACTACCGGAAAAGGGGGTGCCCCCCCCCTTTTGAAAAGGTCTCCGAGAGACTCTTGAAATCCGATGCGTAGACATCCATAGATTATACCTATCAAATTTTAGCAATTCTTTCACGAATAATGGAGGAGTTGTGATTTATTAGTGTTTATTAGTGTACACAACAACAACAAGAACAAAGTAGGTGGTGTTTTGAGTCTCTATATTTCCTACACGATGTCAACAGTAAATGAAAGGATTTCATCAATGTCTGTGTGGATCTGATGTGATGGTGACAGGAGAGAGAATATTCAGTGACGTGTTCACAATGATCCTCTTTTTATTGGGCAGGTCATTTTAAAGAGGACTGATTGGTCAGGAGGCGGGACTTTAGTACTCGCTCAGATCTTATCCAGAACAAATCCTTGTCCCGACCGGGTTAGTCGTTCAGCCTAAGTTACCATGGTGATTTCGCTCCGTAAGACGTTTGCCAGCTTTGTAGTATAGCACACACCGATTAAATCCCGGAAGTTAGCGCGATAAGAGAAAATTTAGCTTCGTAGTACAGGTCCTATGGACAGTTTGAGAACAAGTACAATAGTCTAAAAAAAATAATAATTAAACAAAAAGTCCTCCTTCTCTTTTAAATACTAAGAATTTGAAAATGTGCCTGGGCTTCCACACACACACACACACGCACACGCACACACACACGCACACACACACACACACACACACACACACACACACACACACACACACACACACACACACAAAGCAGCCAAGCATAAATTCAGAGACTTACACTTTTGGTTTTATTTGGTGGTTATGACCACGTAGTGAATGACTAACATCAGCTCCACATCTCCATACTTTCTCTTTCTGTTTGTTTCAACGACTTAACACAGCTGACCTTCAAAATAAAAAATAAAAAAAACATTGAGATGCCAAGTTCGAACTTGCATTGCATTTCCTGTCATTGACAAAAAAAAGGTGAGGGTTGCCGGCAGTGTTTGTGCAGAGGCAAGGGAATCAAACCCCTCAGAGAAATGAGACGGGATAACTGGACACATCCTGACAAGTAATTAGGCCACACGGCACATTGGAAGCATTGCAATTAGCTCGGTCATTTTCCTGAGTTTTATTTTCCTTCTTTGTGTAGTCACCTCCTCCATTCTGAGCTCATAGCTATCACAAGGTCAGATAGGAGAGATATCCAACGCCTGTGTCGGAACCTCTCAGCTGTATGCGGTAATTACTGGTGTCCTTGATGTTTGATGTGAAATGGGAATGGTAACCTTTAGTGTTTGCCTGTTAGCCTCTGCTCCTCCACCACCCCCCCCCCCACCCGTCCCCTGCCCCTTCCACCCCCCCCACCTTCCAATTGCCATCACCTTCATCGCCTTAGCGTCTGCAAGTGTGGAAGGAAAAGAGGAGGCACACCTTAGTGGGTCATGTGAAGCATGTTGGCGTACCAGCTGGTGCTGTGGGATGAGTTAAACTAACTGGTCAATAACCATTGCACCATTGGACAGGAGACAAACCCAGGGCCTATTCATAGCAATGTGTTTCACTATCTCATTAGACGTGTTTTATGAGAACAATAAAACTTGATGCATTCAAACACAGCCAAGGATGGAGTATCGAACCATTCTAGAAAGACATCAAACCTTCCAAGTGTCTTCTTAATTCTTGGTATAAAGCAAATGCTTTCAAAGAATTTGAAGGTTTGTCACTGTCATGGACGGCTAAAACTAAAACTATTCATGTTCCAATCCTTTACTTTTTTAGATTGATTAGAAGTAGGGCTGGGCAGTATACCGGTTCATACTGAATACCAGTATATATTTTTGTTATGATATAAATTTTTAATATGCCGCCGTACCGGTGTATTTGATTACACAACAATAGGAACACTACGCTGCGCCGCGTTTCAGACCAGACCCTTTTCAACGTTGCACTTCTAAATAGGAAAGTGAACAGTAGGTGTTAGTTACGGTGTAAATGGATAAGAAATACATTGAAAGTTCTGAAGCTGCATGTGCCTGCGCGCATGTGCCTGAGCTCATGTGCCTGCGTGCATGTGCCTGCGTGCATGTGCTAATACACAAAAAAAGAGAGCAAAGGATCACAATTTGTAATTCCTATAATGCAGAAATAAGTCGTGGTGGAGCTGCAAACCAAACTTATTCACCATAGAAACCACCACACCACTGAGTATGTAGCATTTAAAGCTAGAAATCAAGCTAATGCTAAAGCTAAGCTAGTGCAGCAAAGAGCCATTGGGCTGCTGTTGTAAACTTGTATTACTATTAGTATGTAATTATTCTACAATATTTACTCATCATGACAGTAAAATAAACCATCCTAAGTCAACTTACTGCAGTCATTTATCTGTTAACCAGTAGAAAATACTGTGAACACATGATTATACATGAAACCATTAGAAATTTGAAAAATACCGTGATATACATTTTTGGTCATACCGCCAAGGCCTAATTTAAAGTAAAAAATATGACAAAAACAAAGCTAGATTTAAAAGTCAAGAAGTATAAAAACTTATATATATATATATATATATATGCAAAAAGTCTTGATTATGGGTGGGGCTCCTGGAGCCGTTGAGACACGCCCAGTCTGTACTATAAAATCTAACTAGCTACTTAATAGTCAATATGTAGCTCTCTATTCACAATCCAACCTGTGCACTACAGATTGCTGTCAAAATTAACAATGATTCAGACTTTATAGCGTCGAGAAAATATCAGATTAATAAATAAACAAAAAATTAAGCTCCTATTCATTCAAAACTCAAGACAAGCCCCTGAATTGAAATATTCTGTTTAATAAAGACCCCTGGCACATCCGTCACTTTAAATTCAAGTTGGAAAGCTGCCATGATGCTGAATAAAACCCTAAAGTATTGATAGTCCTGGAGCCTGCAGGCGTTTAATATCTAAACACAGAGATGGTGGTAGTGCAGGATGTATCGACAGAAAAACAACATTACAATAGCTATAACATGAAAAACATTTGCTTTAATAAAAGAAACCAAATAAAATGACTTGTTTTTGTGGTCCATTAGTCAGTAAATACTGTTTAGCTGGCCATACTGTGACTAGGATTGGAGGAAATAATGGGCACGAGTGCAAAGTGAGCCTGGGAAAAACATCATAAGCTTCTTTATTTTTTAATGCTTTACTGAGAAACAAGTATTTTAACATTCATATACAAACATCACACCACTGTAAATCTTTCACAAAAGAAGAAAAACAATTGAGAATCAATAATGAATAGCTAATCCACATGTCCAATCCAAACAATTATTATCATTATTTATACTGTATATTTTTATTAGAGGGGTTATTCAACATACAACACAACTTTGGACAGTCTTATAGCACTTGTTTCAATAATAACATGAAATTGTGACACAGAAATTCCAAATTCTTGCCCTTCAAAATAAAAATAAAAAATTAACAAGGTATCACATTTTTTGTGAGCAGCCAATAAAACCTCTCCAGTGGATGAATAAGTTGTGTTATTGACATTAACACAACATGCACTGCAATATAAATATGGCAGTCATGTAAAGTCAAATTTTGTCTTTTATTTTATTTTATTTTGAATTCAGACCACTTTGAGTGTCCGGTTGTGTGCACATACATTTAAATTCACCAACAGGTCCAACGTGTTTGAATAAAACCAGTGAGCGCTGTTGGTCATGGAACATTCTGGAGAGGATTTGCAGGCTGGACTTGTGATTACTTGCTCATATTAAAAGCTTTCCACCAATGCAGGAGAAGTGAGAGTGGAGCGTTGCCTCCAGCCACTAATTAGACCAACAGCAGTCCCACCACCAGCCTCTGATGAGCTGCTTTCATTAGCTCAGGAACAATTGGAGAAAAGCCTCCTGGTCATTACTTAAAGCTACACCTGCTACGGAGAAAGGCCTTCGTCGGAAAAGTCACTTCCCACATGGTTGAATTAACTGTAAAGCGACTTTAATGAAAGAGCTGCTGTGGTTTGCTGGTGCACATCTGTCACTGCAGTTATCTCTCATTCAAAGTCACAATCACAATCAACTTTAATGGCCATGAATGTTGTACACATGAGGAATTAGACTTGGTGAACTGTGCTCTCTCTAATAATGTAAACGTTATATAATAACAATCAACTAGAAAAATATATAAATTTATAGCCTATATTAACAATATACAGTCATTCTGATCAAAGTGCTTTGAGGAATCAAATAAACACAAAGAAAATTGTGTTTATCATATTTCATATTTCTTCTTTCAAATGGAAAAGTGCAATTAATAATCTGCAGTCATTCTTATTAAGTGTTTTAATAGAAATCAAACAAACAACAAAAATCTATTATTATTATTTTTTTCAAATAAAAAGTGCCATCAAAAAAAATAAAATAAAAATATATATATAATATTTATGAATATATTATTATTATTATTATTATTATTATTATTATTATTATTATTACAAATAATACATACATATATACGATACATTTATATGAATACATTACTTTTTTTAATCTTTTACTGATAATATTGTGTATACAGATATGGCGCTCCTCTCTGCTCTGACCTGCAGCTGAGCTGCTGTGAAGCTAAATTTCTGTCTTTGCACTTAGGGACGGGGGAGGGGCTCAGGGCAGCACAATGGCATGTTTGCAGACAATAATTAATTAGTTTTCAAAAATGATTTTTAGAGCACGTAGGTGAAATTGAACATTTCTCACAGTGGTTGAAAAACCCTGTTGTAGGCTCCAGAAAAGCCCCATGTGAACAGATTCAAGTGCAAATGCAGCGTGTTGCAACATGCCAGGTGTTGGACAGTACGCTGGTGTTATGCAAACATTCCTACTAACCCTCAGCTCTTATATAACATAACCTCAGCCTTCAGCCCATCTACCAACCTCATGCTGTTTACGTTTCGCTCCCCAATGTTGTCCTTGGAGCTCCGGAGTTGTAGAAAAGTGGTGGATGGAGAGGGAGAGAGGTGGAAACATGTACACAAACACCTGCATACCTGAGATGCCAGGCAGTTCATATCATCACAGTCCATGGTAAACACACACACCTACATACACACACACACACACTCACGCTACCATCTGTGAACGTGGTTCACTAAAGCAGAGGAGGATCCTTTCCTTATCACCTGCAAACAAAAAGTGCAGCCAGGAAACAGACATCTGAGGACTGATTGGGATAAAATGTGCCTGCCGTTGGGACTTGTCACTTAGAAAAAAAGCACAAAAAAAAAAAGTCTTCCTTTCTTTCATTGGTTTGAGTTGAAACTTGTTTCTAACAAAGGTGAAAAGTCTTGTTCTTGTTGAAGGACAAAAACAGCAAATATTTTTCCAAGGTTGAGTTCGAACAAAAGAAATAGCAGTAAGACAAGAGTAGGTTTCATATCAGTACAAATATAATTCATTCATCTCACATCCTGCTCAGGGTCGGGGAACAAGATCTCAGTGTGGCATAAACTGAAATGTTGGGAAAATATACACAACAGGGTAAATATGACATTATTCCCTAAAAAGTTTTAGATTTTGTCTTATTTCAGTCAACAAAATTCACATTTGATAACAAAAACAGAGGATGATTCCTGCAATTACATTTGCCAATTCTTATCCTGCATGTTTTTCTACTTCTCATGTACAATCTCCAAATTTTGCACAAAGGTCCAGTCCTATACCAGATCGCCTCTGCTGCAAAAACAGGTCAATAATCCTAAAGGTGGCACAACAGTCAGCCTCTGAAGTTCAACATCTTTAAAAGTTCACAACAATTCTGCTACAGATTTGCTACTTACCTGAAAATGTAGGTAATACTAAAGACACTTTTGTATATTTAAAGGTGGCATATTATATCCATTTTTCAGCTTTTAAAACACTAAGTGACATATCTGTGCTGGGGTTTGGTCAAACATAACATGAATCAGGCAACAGGGGAGGTATATGACCCTGTATAATCCAGCTCTTTCAGAGCGCTTCGTTTTGGGGTCGGTGCCCCTGGAGTTGTAAAGACCTCCCCCCACCCCGCTCCTCTGCGAGGTGTGCCAAAACATATTCAGAGTCTACCTTGTAGAGTGGAACGTGCTCTCAGCCTACTGTGTTTATTTACTGAGAAACCTGGGTTTATGTATGATTCTTTTGTAATGCAAAAAAATACCTAACTATTTTTTTACTATGTCTACTGCCGGTGCAGGAAAATAGAGGCGTGGCTTCTGGTAGAGTGGTAGAGGCAGTGGGAGGAAGTAGATCTGTTTAGGGCGGGACAACGAGACGTTTTTCAGAAACTCTGGATATCAGCTTTAAGGTGCGTTCACACTGAACGCGACTGTAGCGACTGCTGTCACTTCAATCGCCCGTGATGAGTCGCTTGAACATAGTGGTGCTTTTTTTTCTGTCTCAGCTCTATAGACAGTGAAGGACGGGGGAGTTGTCGCTTGAAGTCGCATCATTTACTTTGACTTGGAATGTATTCTCGTCAATTAAGTCGCGTTCAGTGTGAACGCACTTTTATACTTAACAAAAAGCAACAAGTAAATGACGGTAACGCATATAATAGTCACATGCTGGTCAATGCAACCTACAACCGAGCAAGTCCTGTATTTAGTTTTACCGGTTGCCATCACTCCTTCGCTAGCGGGAAAAACAATGGCGGACTTTTGCAAAAGTTTTCATCAGGTTGGGGGTGGAGTCCATCGGTGGAGATACCATTGGAGGGGAGTGCATTTTCTTTCCCGATTTAGCTTGTGACATCACAAACTTAGAAAATTTGAAACTGAGCACTTTTCTCTGTGTTGTAAGACTTACACAGACCTCAAACAAACAACTGGATGGGTTTATTTCACATATTGTGTGCTGGTGGACACTCAAGTTATCTCATATGTGTTTTAAAACACTGCATTAGTGGATTTTTCATAATATGTCCCCTTTAAACTTATTGCAAATTACGAGGTCTATTAGTCTTTTTTATTAACAATAAGGTGTTTTCATAAATTATTCATTTACTCTATTTATTTATTTTGCATATGTAAATATGTATACGGGTGTTGTTAATGAAGTAATGGAGAAAGATTAGGTTTAAATAAGCTTATGCTTTGTCCGACTTCTTTTCTGACATGTTGGGTCTTATTAATATTGTTGACTTGAATATTCTTGTGATGTAAACATATACTTGCAAATTATTGCTAAATACATGTTCAATGTTTATTAAAAAAAAAAAAAAGAAAAAGAAAAAAACATTTTGGAGTCATCGCAGAGGATGTTTGGAAATGATCAGAAATGTATCTGAAAAACAGATTCTTTTCCACAGCATTTTTAATTTCACTCTTATAGTCAATGCAAATTTGGTAGTTTTAAACATGAATTAATTAAATTGTGCAGTTAATAAATCATTGTTAAAGACAAATTACCAATATCTCCATGCTGTCTCGATGCAATCTGTGTATTTTTTAATTCTTTAACGTCAAACTTCGTATGAGTAGTACGTTAGATAACAATTTGAACAAAGCCAGTGTCTGCTTTCAGAACTTATTATTATTATTATTATTATTATTGTACATTACACAGTCTTCCTAGCAGTGAGCATCCTGTCTCTCCAGGGATTCCCACCGTTGGCTCTAACAAAGCGAACATATAAAGAAGAACACTGGAATTACTTCCTGTTTGTTTTTTCTGCTGATTGAAAATATGGAAACATCAATAAAAATATCACAAGTGTTCTGTAATAGGCTATATTATTACAATTAAAATTGGTTTGGGAATTCATGGGGTAAGATAATAATGGCTTTCCATTATAGGCCCAGCTATAAAGACATTTACAGACCCATTATATTACCCAGTAATATTCTTTGTCATTAATTCTCCTGATGATTTCTATAGAGCTCCTATTGAACTGGCGTAAAAGCAGGTCCCATAGGAGGCCAAAGAGGGACTGAGGTCAGCAGCACATGGTCTCTCAGTCTTGATCTCCATCTTTATTCCTTTGTCCAGACGTGGCTCCCAGGCTGAATGGAAGCGCTTTTACTCCTCGATAAACTCGTGACCTGAAAGTATCTCCCCTCATTGTGCAACAGGCCGACCTTGACTCTCCGTTCTTGAGCCGCGATGGTAAAGGAGATACCATTATCCGAGGAAAGGAAAAGTTAGATAAACTCAACCCGGCAAAGTCTGCTCTTCTATTGTGTTTAAATGTCTAAAAGTTGAGAATCCAGGTCAGCGTGCACTCACTCACTGTGCTGGGAGAGAATAATATATACAACCTGCTAACTGATATTGTTAAACACTAAACTACCTTACATACAGAGTAAGGATTGGTATTATTTATGTAGTGTGATCAGAGGTGTAATGATCACTGATATATCTGTCTCTAGTAGAAGAACTGTTGATTGAAATTGTAAGTAATAACTAAGTCATAAAATACTCAAGTACAATTAAATAGTACTCAAAGTAAATGTTATTAGTTACTTTCATCCACCATGTTTATTCATGGTAATAAATCTTGCCACGGTTCCCTTACATACAGTAAACATCTCATGTAGAAACTTAAAAAAGAAGAGACACAATCTGTACAATTGGAAATGAATTTATTTTCCACAAAAGCATCTGTATAAAATAAAAGGTTTGTCAAAATGTACAATTCTTAAGTATAGCTACATTTAACTCAATTCAACTTTATTTATATAGCACAAATTACAACAAAGTCATCTTAGTGCGCTTTAACAAGATATAAAGTAAGTAAAAGAACTCAACATGATCCACATGAACAAGCATTTAGTGACAGTGGGAAGAAATAACTTCCTCTATTTTATAGGAAGAAATCTCCTGAACCAGGTTCAGAGGTGGCAGCCATCTGCGTCCACTGGTTGGGCTAGTGAACAGAGGGACAAACAGAATAGGATAGAGAGATAGAACATCCAAGTGTTCCAGACTAGTTGAGCCGTGGACCATTGATCAGGAACCACCAGCTCCAGCATCAAGACACCTGAAACTGAGAAGAGAACCCACGAAGAGCGAGGAGAAGACACAGACTGCAGGAAAAAACATGATACACTCATTCCTAGTATTTAGGTTCTTATTAATATTAAACGTCTTGCGGCCTCTGCTAAGCTCTGAAATGCTATGACTACAGATGAGATTTCATCTTGTACTGGTCGCACGTAGTGATCTCAGTGATCACCACAGATGGGATCATGTCCGTTATAAAGTATCGCAATTATACGTGTACACTTTAGTAAATAAGTAGGTTGAGAAAGTAATTGTGTCTCGTAATGGTCTGAGGTGCTGACTATTGTGTGTAATGTCTGTGATTTATGAATGTGCCATGTGGGTAACAACATAATAGGTATAGAAACCCTAACCTGAGCCATAGAAAGTGGCTGGATGTTGATCAGAAATGATAATGACTAAACTTATGGATTATATTTAATGTACCTTGTTATAAACTGGATCAGTGGTTTATTTTTATTATTTATTTTTTGACAATAACAAACTCTTACAACAACTCACTGATGATCATATAAAAGTACAACATATAAACAGTATGTTTTACATTTAATCTGATTGGTCGGCTATGATGTGATGCGTTTGATTGTTGTCTGATCATTTCATTTTTTTGTAGTTTCACAATGTCTGTTAATCATTTAATAATAATTTACTCAGTAATGGTTGGGTGTAGAAATGTAATTAATTACTTCACTTTTTTAAAAACATACTTAAGCACTAGTAAAAGTGTGCCATAACTGTGGACTCCAGACTTACATACAACATATGTATGTAAGAATAACATATGTTATTCTTTTAAATTCTTCATTCAGCTATAAAAGACACAACACACACAAAAAAATCAGAGTTAAAAAGGCAAGAAATCAATCAATAAAGGCAATTTATTGCATTGTATTGCTTTGACTTGGCACACTTTGCAGATCCAGTCCATTCGCAGAATGTTACAAAAAGCGTTGGTTTACTTAGTAAGACATGCCAAAAAATGTACTCAAGCAAAGGTAGGTAAAAATGTGGTTTTAATATGCAAAAAAGACTGTTGAAAAAGTTTCAAATGCATTCACGGTTGCACACGTTGTATTCTTTGAAAGAAAACTGTACACTGACTGACTTAATTAGCATGCTACTCCTTGTCGGTAGCTGTTATCACACGGTTTGTGTTTGAAATAAGGGACACCTACCTTAAAATGTAGCTTCACAATGTTTTTTTCTCATTTGTGAAGAGGCCAGACAGGACGAGGACAGTGCAGCCATCTTTTGGACTTGCCCAGACATGTCTAGTGGGTGGAGCCAGGTGCCGAGTGAAAAAATCGAGTTACGGGAGTGCTTTTTTCTGTCAATGCAACTAGATTTTCACTATAGTTGTTTTAATGAGAAAATATCCCTCTTAACAAGGGTGTATTTTAACCTAATACAACATTCTGAGTTGTTGAGTGAGGCTAAAGATTAAAATCACAACTGAAGCACATACAATTAAGTTCTAATAAACAATGCAAATTTTCTACTTCCAGGAACACAATAATTCAAGTCATTGCAACAGGTCCCATGGATGACTTATTAGAGTGCACTTGAGGTCAAACTTGTCCACATTTGGTCACTTAACTAAAATGAGTTCTACACCCCTGAATTATAGAGTTAATAACTTATTTATGGCATTTTACCGTCACAAGGTAAACGTTGAGTACTTTTTGAGTCCATGTTTCCTCTTGGTCCTCCAGTTTATGGAGCTTCATTGTTAATGCTTGCTTCAGGGACCCTCCTGTATTTTCATCACTTGTTCTTTCATCAGACGTCATTAGCATCAGGTTGTGACCGATATTATCCATACCTCGCTCTACTTAGTGAGGGTGTTTTTCTTCTTCTTCTATTTTTTTTTTTTTTTTTTTTACTTCAATAAAATAAGAGCCTTGAGGAGCAGGAGGAAGGAGGTGAGATGAAGGGAGTGATTGCCACCTGCCACTTCATTCAGCTGCATTTTAATCTGGGGTGTCTGGAGGTATCTCGTTTCGCAAATGACTTTGGTGGAGGAGTGGCGCCGCCGCCGCAGAAAGAGAGAGTGGAGATGTGAGCTACAGATAGCGAGAAACAAATCACCTGGATATGAACTATTCACTTTCTAATGGGAATCCATATTCATCTTTCTCCTCCAAAAGCTCTCCTGTGGGGATGCTTTTATATCTTCTCTTTATCCACTTCCCAATCCGTGTAGCCTAATCTAAACCCCCACATACTTTAGGGCCCTACACCATTGGGTTTATGGACAATCTGTGGGATTATTAATGGCACAGCACAGACATACACATATGAATATGGAAATCAAGCACATTGTGCATACGTTTTCCTATATTACAGGATTGATCCAAATCTCTGATGTCTCATTTGACTGATGGCACCACCCCACTGTTCCCCACGCTTTTCTTAATAATACTCTTTCCTCACTCACATTATCTGTGCATTTAAATCTCCACACTCCTAAAAAAAGCCCTGAACATTACATCTCCTGCACACAAACTCTTCAGGTTATTTCGATTCAATCCTAAACACAGATAAAGAGGTCAACTACACACAATGACAGATAAAAAAATTATCACTATAACAGGTTTAGTTCTCATGGCCATTTTTCTATGTAAAGGATTCGCGTTTAGTTTATTCAGGCATCTCAAAGGGCACCTTCATGCACATTTTCAGAAGCAAGCCTGTATGCATGTGATGACCAGACAAGATATCAGAGATGAATTATTACACTAAAGGGTTTGTATTTATAAAGTGGCTCAGAGAAGTTGGGCGCTGGCCAACTGTTGCTGCTCTTTTCAAGGGCCGATCATCTGTAACGTGGAAGGGCAGATAAACACACTCAGGCTGTATTCAGAGATAATATACAGCCATATGGTGTGTATATACGCATTAGCAGAGAATTAGTGCAGGTAAACAGACAGAAAATAAGAGGTTGGGATGTGATGAATACACTGAAATAGGAATATTAGGGAAAATATGGATGTTTGCCAATGACTTTCACCAATACAATGTGTGTAAACATGTATGAGGTGTAAACATGTATCACAAGTAACTGGATGGGGGACGTCCCATCATACATACTGTAATTGGGATTAAGCGGAAGTGAAAGTAATAGATTACAGTTACTCACATTACTGTAATGGAGTTGGTTTAATGGGTACTTGTATATTTCTAAATCAGTAATTATAATTGTACTTAAGTATGTTTTTAAAGAAGTAATTTGTTATATTTCTACATCCAACCGTTACTGAGTATACTGTATTATTATTATCCCACGCCACAATGTGTTTTTCCGGAGTTTTTGCCCTTGTTGTGTTTTTTAGACTCTGTTCAAGGTATCGTCAAAGGGAACAACTTTTCTCAGAAACTGTTTAAGATACAATAACCAAATTTGATGTGTGGCTTCAGGGTATCAATACCTTGATAGAGTTTGAAAATGAGAAGTGCACAAATATTTTTTCCAGAGTAATTGCCCTTGGGCCGTTTTTTTTTTACTTTGTTCGAGGTATCTTCAAAGGGGAGAGCTTTTCTTAGTTATTAATATAGTTAGTAATTTTATATTTTGATGTGATCATATTTTCTTATGTATACATCTAAGTTCTTAGATTTAGTACATTTAGGAAAAGGTTTAGAGTTATAATCACAACTAATCTGGCAGGAGATGTTGATTGAAAATAATCAACAGACATTGTGAAACTACAATAAATGAAATGACCAGACAACAACCAAATGCATGACATCATAGCCAACCAATCAGATTAAACGTATTATATGGCTCCAAAACAGCATTGAAGGCTCATTATTTTCTCAGTTTTAGAAATAAATATAGCTATACTTAGAGCATGATAATTAATTTTTTTTTTATTTTTAATTGAATTCATTGGTGTTATTTGCTTTAGAAAAAAATAATTATAGAATTTTCCACAGTTTCATTTGTGCAAGATCCCTTTTTAAGTTTATACATGGGATGTTTACTGTATGCAAGGAAACCGTGGCAAGATTTATTACCAACAATAAACGTGGGGGGTGAAAGTAAACAGTAACTTTTACTTTGAGTACTATTTAATTAAGCTACTTTTTACTTGTACCAGAGTATTTTATGTATGACTTACTTGTACTTGAGTAGAATTTAAATCAAATAACAGTACTTCTACTAGAGTAGGATATATCAGCACTCTTTACACCCCTGGCATTATGTATGTAATAACATAACATTTATAATAATAAACATGCTGAAGAAGCAGGCAGGCGTAGCATTCATAAAACTAGTCCTTGGATAATTGCAGAACTAATAAAAACAAATCCAAAGGAAGTACAAGGAAAACTGGGCACAGGAGATAAAATGCAGCAGGTAACATTCACAATGAACCAGCAATCATCACTCAGCTAATAGTGAGGGGTACACCTGAGGCAGCCTAAACACACTGACATCACTGGGAGGACGACACACGAGCAGGAATACATGGGAACACAGGAGTTAAAACATGAAACTAAACAGAACCTGACAATCTCTACATTTTCTGACAATGTCAAGAAACGTAATCTATTGTTTTGTGCGTCCAACACAATTTTATCATTCTACAATTTCATTTAGCAGACACTTTTATCTAAAGCGACAACACGAGCAGTTAGTCAGGTGTCGATAAAATGCGTCGGCTGAATTTGCTCGTCATTAACATGTTACGCCCTAAAATATTCCAGGTTCAGAGGCCCCTCCCCTCTGAGGTCAAACAAACATGAATAGACATTTTTATCCACATTTATTCAACATATTTCATATTTTTTTATTTATTTATTTTTATTTTATTCAGTTTATTTCCGACATGGTTACATTCACTTTTTTTTTTTTTTTTTTTTTTTTTTTGTACATGCCGAAAAAGGAGACGAGAGAAGCAGTTTGCTTATCTGGGTCCCGTCCCCTGTTTTACCATTGCAAATTTACATGGGTTTACATGTCTCTCTGGTCAAACATTCTTGAGTTGTTCTGAACAGTCCTTTTTTGTGTATTATCATCTGTAGTCAGTGTTGTCTTTTTTTTTTTATTCCTCCTCCTCTCTATCGTTGTTCGTGTTGGCCTTGTTCCCTGCCAGACGTTGTTAGCATTCCTCCAGTGCAAGAATAGTTCCTCTTTCGAAGGTGTTTGGAAGTTTTTTTCCCTTTTCATCCATAATGTCACCACTCGGGAATGTCTCTTTTGGACACACAAGTTTGCAGCTTGTTTTGTCTCTACATCAAGGTTAATCCAGCTGTTGTTAGTTCTATTGGCAGTGTTGTATTTTCCACTGTTAGATTTAACTTGTATAAACACATTATTATATCTTAGTTAACATCTACACTACAGAACTCACTCACACATGCTGTCCCTCAGAGGAGAAAATGACTAAAGTTTCACATTGTGTACAGCTGTTTGTTATTAAATGTGCCTGTGTGGCATTTGGATCATCACATTTAACCCATAGTTGTGCTTCTGGTCAGACTTTGTTTGAAATGAAATTTATCGTTATTGTGGGAGAAAAAATATTGAGATATGAGTTTAAGTCCATATCGCCCAGCCCTCCGTTCAACATAATTTTAACATTCTACAATTTTATTTAGCAAACACTTTTATTCTGAGTGACATACAACACTAGCGACTTGCTCAACATGCCACAGTGTCAACCCAAGTTGGATTTGAACCAGCGACCCTTCAATCACAAGCCTGCTTCCTTAACCATTAAGCCACCACTGCCCTTTATTATGATCCATCTTTGGTTGGAAATAAGTTTAATGGAGATTTGAACCATTATTATTTCATTATTACAGTTTTATGGAATTTAAAAGTAATATTTTTAAAGTTTCAACAAGTATAATTGCACTTTGAACGTGTTTCCATTGAAAGTTGTTTTGGAGTCTCGTGACTCTTTTGAAATCTCATCCTGTGAGACGTCGTTGCAGGAAAATGGATGTTTTCTCAGAGAGAAGTGGTCATGTGACCACAGGCATAGACCCGTGGCATAGACAACATAGGCAAATGCTAGGGGCGCCTGCAATCACGGGGGCGCAAAATTGAAAAAAAAAAAAAAAAGTTTTTTTTTTTTTATTGTATTTTTTTTCTTCATTAACTATACAATCCAAGCGCTGATATAATTAGCAAACTAAACCTGGTAGCATTATTTATAATTAGTCTACTTTTAATGAAAATAAAAAAATAGTTTTACTCCAAATCGATTGACAGGTTGTCTGAGGCGTGACGTCAGCTTGGACCGTTGTTTACTGTTTACTGCTGCAGCACGTGACGTCATGTCTAAACAACCTAACTAATGATCAGGTGACCAGGGAAGAAAAAAACATGCTAGTCAAACAAGCTAGCAGAGCGAACATGCTACTGTTAGCAGCTAGTGCTAAACAGAAACAGATAAAATACAAGCTTAACAAAAACATTGATTGCAGCGCTCAATTAATTTATTACATTGTAGTTTAACGTTATTTTAAGAGAATTATGCATTATTATGTACAGTACATGTAAGGACTGACGTCACAGTTTGTGTTTTATACAGGAGGCCTTATTTATTTAATATTTATTTATATATATAAATACATATATGTATATATGACGACAGATTTATAGATAGTTAAACATATTATAGATGCATAAATTATTAAGAAGAAATAAGAAGAAGAATATTTCTAATTTAGCCAAGACCTTTTTATTTTAAATGAAACTGTATTCTATATGTAAACTTTTATTAATATCAATCTACTTCATAAATAATAAATAACTTTCATCTACTTTTATCTGCTTTGTGTTAAATCTTAAATGTGTACAGCTTTTATTCTATTTATAAATATCTAAATATTTCTAATCATATCATAAATATCCTATGATTTGGTTTGATTGATAAACTAACTAGAGGGTTATTATTCTATTTTTTCCTTCAGATTCACTGAGAAAATGTGACGATGTCATCGATGACTTCACTGGCAGAAAAACCACTAGAATAAACTATTAAAGTTGGACTGAAAGATGAATATATGAGGATTTTTTAGCTTGTGAATTTTGCTCATGTTTTCTCTTTATGTAAAGACCACTATGCAAGTGTTAGAAATGATTCTGATAATAATAATAATATAACAATAATGTAAATATCAATTACTCGGTATAAAAAAAACGAGGCGCCAAAAGGAAATGTCGCCGGCACCATGTGACCAGGTTCGTCGTGTCCTCTGACGTGTCATTGTGAAATGAAATTTTCCATCTTGCTTTTGTAATATATTTCAATATTGAAACATCTGAAAAACCTCCCCATGAAAACATAAAAACATTTTAGCGATTTTTGAGTGTTTTTTTTTTTTCTTTGAAATTCAAGTGTTTCCAGTTTTTGTTGCATTATTTAGTTTTTGAACAGTTCCAAGGGTCATGGAAATGTAGCTAATGTCACGTTGACCACGAGGAACTAAGGCATGTCTTCCATTCACTTATTCACTCATTTTCTCTACCCATAGACTACACAGTGGTAAGGACTCGACCAACATCTTTTACTTCGATTACCAATTCATGACTTCAAATAAAGGTGGAGTCTGTAAACCTGTTCAGAAACATGTTTTGTTATTCGGTGTGTAATCCAGAGAGTATTCAATACATCATGTATGCAGAAAAAGACCTCTGTAGCAGCTGGAATCCTGTAAAAACTCTTAACCAATCGCTGCAATTTGGCCTGAATGGAAAGAACCAATCAGATACCTTCATGTCCCCCCCCCACTTTATCATCTATTCCTAATAGCGATAGTTCCTACTTACCACCAAAGATATTTAAGTTCAATTCTCTGCAACGACAAACAAAATTTACTATATGTATAGTTTGAAAAGATAAAATCTAAATATCTCATTGGAATACTAAAAATGAGCAATGCCGCCTCTTATTTTGAAAGGTAACATTTTAATTCTATCAAGGCCCATGTGTTTCTGAGTAGAGATCAAATATCATGTCATAATGTCATGATTTAATGATGATATGCTTAAAATTAACAGGTATAGAAGTGATTCCATGCCATACATTTTATTATTCGTTTGTACAAACGTCTACTGTTAAATAAAAGCAGCCCACGCATTCTCAGAGGAATGAGAATGTTATTAAAAAACAAATAGTACAGAGTGTACTTTTTAAGGATTATGGCATTGGATCAGTTCGTTTTTCACTCTGAACCCTTTACGGTACGAAGAGCCAACTTATCAGTTTCCTTTAACCTGTTTTCACCTCGACATCATTAAATCTCTGCAGGACTCAATCATGGGTGCATGTGAGGACAGTAGGAGAAAGCACGTTGGGAGGAGTTTTGAAGCCATTCCAAACAGTAAGCTATGATTATATTACCCACACATATTTGTGGTTTCATCATATCAACTAAAACAGACAAATCATGACTCGCTTTTTCACTCAGTGTTTTCCGTGTTCAGTCGTAAGTAGTTTGATTGCTAACACAGTAATGTGAGCTATTTAATATTCATATGAGGACAAACAAAGAGTAATAAAGGTTTGATTTTACACATGTCATTATAAGCTTTAAGTGACGCCCTCACTGACCCTTGGAGTTCGTTATGAATGCAAGCCTGGATTTTCTCTACACTTGCTCAGCAGATAACCAGCTCATCGTGCATTGATTTTTAATCAGATTTCCTATTGATTTTTCCATGCAGAGCACATACTGTAGGAGTGGAGACAAGTGTGTGTACAGTATCACAGCAGCTGTTGTGATGGTGTTAGGTTATACATGTAGAAATATGAATGTTCTAATTATGCATACATATTAGAGCAAAAGGAGACCAGACAAACTCTCACTTATTGTTAAACCATTCCCAGTCACGCCAAATATTTACGATGTTGAGATCGGAAATATTAATGCAAAATTAGCCAAATCCTGCAAATTCTGCTATTTTGACGAATCTGACCAAGTTAAGATCCTTTGTTCTGATACGTCATCATTAGGGGTGTGCATTGCCATGAATTTAACGATACAATGCGATTCATGAATTGATAGATCCCAAATCTAAACCATTTCCAGCCCAATCACTTCTTAGAACAGCACAATCACAAATCTGGAACACTGTGACACAATAGGACACAATGGGTCTGACTACCACCTTGAATGGACCGTTCCTGTAATCTCTACATGAGATGATGACAATGAAGCAACGTAGCAGCTCCGCTAAGTGTTTGAAGCAGCTGGAACACGTTTTTAGAGGGTAACGTGCTTTAGGCTGATATGTAATTGTAGACCTCAATGTGGTGCCAATGCAATTTATTTTTTATGTGTATGAATAATTTCAAACAGCATATCCATGTGTTGAGTCAGTGTTTGGAAATGTTGTGATTCTGGGCAGTTTTTCTGTATTATTATTATTATTATTATTATTATTATTATTATTATTATTATTATTATTATTATTATTATTTCCCCTTTCTTTCCCTTTGCTTTTTTTTTTTAAATGTTATATTGGTCGTTGTATGTATTGCCTACATATTTTGCACTGTTTATGACAGCTGCTATCTTTTAAAAAAAATGTCGTCAAGCTTTTACGCAATGACAAATAAAAAGATTCTGATGATTCTTTTTGCCACCTGACCTGTTTATGTAAAGTTATGGAAAACAATAAAGTCTTGAATAACCCCAAATTTTGCTGGAATCTTTTGTAAAAGCTGCCTTATTATCCACCTTTTTAGGCCGTAACAATGTAACCAAATGAGGGTGAAATCCTGGAGGAAAGTCATATTTTAATGTTTTGTACACATTTCTGTGGTGTGAGTCACATGTACAGCTCTGGTGTTACTGCTGCAGTGCTCGTGTTGTTCCTGGAGCTTCTTGTTAATGAGTGTCATCTACACATGCTCGTGGAGAACCTCTGCAACATCAGCTGATGGTCATGTTGGTTCAGGGTCGTTATCACGGAATGAAAACAACAGCTCGTGGTAAACAACAGGAAACAGAGCAGCTTCACACCATGACCTCTCATCCAATGACATCTGATGAGGGGTTCATGTAGGAGAAACAGAAATGCACAAAGCGTGAGATAAATGTGCATCGTTCAGGACACGGGGAGGGATTTTCACTGTCTGTGTTTGTATTTGTCCATATTAGCAGTCTTCACGCCACTTTCAGAAATCCAATAAAGACATTTTATCACAGCTGGATCTGTCTTTCAGGAACATTTACAAGTCCAGACTGATAACGTAGAATAATAATAATAATAATAATAATAATAATAATAATAATAATAATAATAATAATAATAATAATAATGAAATGTGAAAATTATGCATTTTACTCAAACTGAGATAGAGGCTGTCTTCAAAATGACAACTTAAGTCCATACTATGCACTAAAAACATAATTAATAATTGATTACAATTATGATGTAATTATAGTCGTAATTGTGATTGGAAAAATATGTGGCTGTCAAATTGAAACTGTCAGTTACAATTGAATTAAACACAAACCTGGGGAACCAGGTCTAGGGGTTTACTGACCCACACCAAAAATATTAATAACAATATTTCCATTGATAAGGAAGCCTACCAAGGAAACCAAGAGATGAAAAACATATTTTTTTTGTGTATTTTACCGTTGATTTAAGACATGGGTCAAAACTGACCCGTTATCATGAGAGATGCTAACAGAAAGCTAACACAAGCAGTGATGTTGCTCAGTACGCGTCCTGCGACCCTGACACATAAAAATATCGCATTCAATTCACTATCCATGCGTCCCAGTGTCGTTTTTAATTTTCCCATGAAAAACGACACATTGTGAACAACAAGTTATGTTTAAAATCACAGTAACTAGCAAAAGAAACCTAGCCGTCAGCGCCTTTATGCATTAACTCAGCGCAGACATGATCACATTGTGTACATGCTAGTTTAGCCGCCACACCGTGCATACTTAGAACATGTCCCCATAGAGCACACATGTCAAACTCAAGGCCCAAGGGCCAAATGTGGCCCTTTAGACCGTCTCATTCGGCCCACAGGAGAAAGTTAAAAAAAAGACAAATAACTTAAATTACCAAAGAATTCAGTTGTAGATATCTCACACAATAAACTCCACAATATTTGGATGATTCACAATTTTCCCATGCTTTTATCACATGACTGCAGTTTTCAATCTGAAATTGTTCAAAGGACTCAATTTTCCTGAAATTATTTCTCATAATTTCCAAAAATGAAATAAAAAAATTGTTACAAAATCAATTAAATTTAAAAGATATAAAAATATCTGATATCTGTCACTAATTGTTTGGATATTATTGACGCCTTACATACTTGCTTTACATATATATATTATTTATACATCAAAGTGCAAACTTCAATAATTTATTGTTGAAATGGCTTGTTTTCCCACCTAAAATCGGCAGCCCACTTAAAGCTGCGGTATGTGGCATCATTTGGTCAATAATCCATTATCATCTTTCAGCACATTGTAATCCAAAGTGTTCTGAGTGGACAATGAATCTCTGATTCTTCTCCTTGAATCTGTAAATGAGCTTTAGAAATACAGAAGCATGACGCTGGACTTCAGCCAATCAGAGATCTTTCTACCATCAGGGCGAGCCCTGTTTTAAGCATTACTATTGGCTGCTCCAGCTGTTCCTCAAAAGTCCATGTGCGTTCGTGATCTGAGAGTAGGGACAGTTTCCTTCGAGACATTTTGCACAGCGGTTACACGGCAGAGCAAAAGGAAAAAAGGAAGGCCGACATGGAGAAGCAACAAAATAAAAGCACAAACGTGTCCGGAAGGAAAAGACTCTGCGTAGGTTCCTCTGACTCAGTATAAAAAACAAGAGCAACATTATCCAAGGTCGTGAAAACAGACGCAATTCATGCGGTGTGAATGTGGAGCCTCTTACTGTCCTCACAGCAGAAAGTGATACGATGTCTCTAAAACATTATAAAACTCTAAATAAGATAAAGTCCCTATATTTGTCACTAGTCTCCAAAGAAGAAAACAAGCACAAACAGTACCACAGTATGCACATTCATGCAATCGTTCTCAAGAAGACCGGTAAGTTTAATGCTGGAGGGGAGGGAGGAGTGTGGAGCGTCTTACGATTCTACAAACTGCAGCATTAAGATCACACTACTTTATATTTGGCCCCTGAACATAAATGATTTTGACTTATACATCTGGGTATTTCTCACATACTCAGTCTTCCCATATGTGAACACACTACATACTCATTTTGACGTCAGACTTAGTATGAGTAGTATAATAATATATAGTATAGTAATAATATTAGTATAATATTTACAACACAGCCAGTGTCGAACTGCGTAAACCTGAAAATCCCTCCGACTGAAACTGAATGTGATCCTCATTTGTATTAGCACTGATAAATATTTGTAATGAGGAATCCAGAGATGCTTTAATCAAACCATAAGCTGGCAGTGACTCCTCAGCCCGTTTCACCCCCCGACCTTGGTCATTATCCACCAACTGCTTGGCGGGGCAGACAATCAAGAGATCAAGGCCGACCAGGAGAAATCCTGTCCCCAGACATAAAAAAGGATGCGCTGCGTGATCTCTCCCCCCTCATTGCCAGGAATTCAATTTCACTCTGCTAACATCTGCCTGAGATAAGTGAAACATAAACAATGTCACTCACACACAAAGAAAAGGAGAGCTCAGGGCTTTTTCCTTGGATAGACACAACAGCTCTGACACATTCCTTAATTACAACCATGACATCCGTGCCCGACAGTCTTCTTTTCAGCTTTTTTATGATGCGTCACAAAAAATAGAAAAGAAACAGTTGGATGAAGCATGCAGAAAATTTGTCAGAATTCATTTTCAATGAATAAAAGGGAAAAAAGTCATTTTAAAGTTTGAAATAAATTGTGAAACTGTCTTCAGCAAATATTTGATTCTAAAAGTCCTGCTGCACAGAAAATGATCATCCTTTCCAAACAGATGTTCAATTTCCCATTTCAAATGGTGTCAAGGCCACATTTTCATTCATCTAGTCATACAAAGACCTCCACCCTGGGGTCAATGTCAGAGCTCTGTTTGCTTCCATCCTGCCGTAGCTTCAGTTGAAGGTTCTATTATGGTTGAGATGACGCAGATACGCAGCGTCCTGGTGTAACCCCGTGCAGATCCGACTCACCCTGTCTCTAGTAAACATGTAATTAGGGAATCCACATAGTTCACACTGAAGGAGATGACGGTGCTAACCTCCTCCAGAGCCCCATTACACTGGACATCCATGCTGTTTTATACCATAGTAAAGTGTTTGATTGGGGCTATGTGTGTTTTTTGAGTTCACAGTTGTTAGTGTTTATCTGGAAAACAGCATTGTTTACATCTGTGAGAGCAAAACAAGTAAAACAACAGAAAAATACTTGTGACCGAGAGAGATTATTGTCCCTTTGTTGTTGCATGATCTGATTAAAAATTATAATAACCACTTCTAAAACTAAATGGGGGGACCACGGCTCAGTGGTAGAGTGGCTCGTCCAATAACCGAAGGGTTGGGGGTTCAAATTCTGCTCTAGCCAAGTCATTGTCGTTATGTGCTTGGGCAAGGCACTTGACCCACATTCCCTAGTCTGACTGTGATGAACCGATGGCGCACTATGGCAGCCTCGCTTCTGTCCGTCTGCCTCAGGGCAGCTGTGGCTACAATAGTAGCTTACCACCATTGTGTGTGGAGTGAAATAATAATGCACATCAATATATAGTGCTTTGAGTGTCTATGAAAAAGTTCTATATAAAATCCAATGCATTATTTATTGCTATTATTATAAATGCTAACAAGATTAAAGCTGCAGTGTGTAACTTTTTTGGCATCATTTGGTCAAAAATCCATAATTGTCTTTGAGCATATTGTAATCCAAAGTGTTCTGAGTGGACAGTGACCCTATTACCCTTCTCCTGGAATCTGGATGTCAGCCAATCAGAGATCTTTCTACAAACACGTGTTCTCCATGAGCTGTTTACTATTGGCTGCTCGACTGAAGTCAGGCACATTCACGTACTCTCTGTAGTACAAGTGTAATGACGGACGTCCAAGCAAAAGTCTCCATAACAGCATTAGACAGAAACAGTTACACGACAAATCAAGAGGAAAAAGGCAGACGGAGGTGGAGAAGCAACAGTTTAAAGCCACAAACACACTGAGCACTCTGTGTAATCATGACTGTACAGGGTCCACCCCACACACACTGGTGTCAGAGAGAGAGTGATAACAGACGGGCTAAATCACGTGTAAATCTAAGAGAAGCTTATTCAAGCTGAATTGATTTCATAGTCTGGATGTGGAGTGGTGGTTATCAGCTAGGATCACAGCCCACTGTGTGAGCTCTCTGGTGGGGACCAGCTGACGGCAGCAGCCGCTGCTCAGGACAGTAACTACAGAGTGATGCATGTATTCATGTTAGAGTCTCTAAAACACCAGAAAAATATCTAATAACGAGATAAAGTCCATACATTGGTCACTATGTCTCTGTTCAGAAAAAAGTTGCTAAGAGCATTTACAAAAAAAACACCGTTAAGGGAGGTTGAGTTTTGGTTTTGGTTTCAAAGGGGAGCGGAGAGCGGATTCTGCAAACTGCAGCTTTAATGAAATAATGAAATTAAATGATAACATAATAATAAAACTTGCATTTGGCCAAGTGCCAAATCTCCTCTTTGTCATTATTGTCAGTTATCTAGATCAGTGATCCTGATAATGGAACCATGATCATTCACACTTTAAAGGATTGGAAGAAATGTACCAGTATATCCCCATTAATAAACATACAGTAGGTCACAATGTATGTGCAATGGAAAAATCGCAATGAAATTAGCAATCATGTGGCTGAAACCCAGTGAGTTAATGGAGGAACTAACGCCGACATAACTGAGTCAACTTTTATGAAGATTGTTCAATTACAAACCAAGATATATTTTAAAAAAATGTGCCAATGATGAGAGATAAGAACTCTGATCCAGATCTAAAATGTAATGGAATCTTCCATGGTGTAAGGTTTATGTTTGTTTAAAATTTAATTAAAATCTGTAAAGTACTTTTTGACGTAATCTTGCCAACAGACAATCATACATTAATCAGTTGTGGTGGAATTATCTGTTGGCCAATCAGATTCACTGACTTCAGTTTTCTCCAATACTTGTAAAAGTGTCTAGATTGTCCTTTATTTTCCTTGTATTACATATTTTGCATGAATTAGTTGCATCTTTACAGAGGAACCATCATGTGTCGACCTGGTCATAGAAATTTCCCAGAGGCCTTCACATCAGCAGTGCAGGCGTAACATTAACTAGTCAGAATTAGAGTTGAGGATTATTCTGCTCAGAGCTAGAACTCACACTAAGTCAGTATTGTCAGTCTTACAGAACAGAATAAGTATAGTTGGAAATCTCAAGCAGCTTCTAAGAATGGACGTCACTGGTTTCTTTGGCTGCTTTCACACCGGTTTAGTCCTGGACTCGGCCCAAATGGGTGGAGGACAGCTGAGAATTCCATGACCTTGGTTTGGCTTGGTTTGTGTTCAGAGAACAACTTCTGATCTGCCCCAAACAGCCTCTGATGCAGTTACATGAGATAGCCACTAAAGGCCGTGACTGGAGTAGAGACTTTGAAAAACACAAACCAGAAGAAGAAGCTCTCAACAATTTATCAAAGAGTGCACAGAAACTTCTTCCTTCTCCGTTTGTTCTTTCACAACATTGTTCTTGCTCTACGTCATCTCCGATTCTTGCTCATTTCAGTCCGTGTGCATTGTTTTCACTGTGAACGTAATTGCTCTAGACTTTGATAGGAAACACTCAGACGGGCAAAAACATCCGCTCTAGAATTCTCCTGTTTGATCCGCTCTAGACTTTGTTTGCATGTTCAGTTGACGAGTCAAGCAAACACACCCCAGTGCATTTTAACAGTTTACACACCTTTACAGACATCATGAGAGTTCTTGTTTGATTGGTTTTACTGACTTTAGTCCCATAATCAATGCACCACCCCAAAACTGAGTTTACTCTTAGACACTTCTGAGAAACAGCTTCTGAAAACTACCAGAAGAACCAAAGTGGATCTTTAGCTGACTGAACAAGACCATGACTGATCCTCAACCAGCTGATGTTAATGAGGTAGAATAGAGAAATTAAACACATTTCAATTTTTCAAAAATGGTGGACATTTGATTAAGAGTTTTATGATGTAATTTAATGTGGTTTATTTTTATGTTTGAATGATGTTGTAGCTGTGTATGTATATATATATATATATATATATATATATATATATATATATATATAGTTGATATGGTTAGAGCTACATTTCTGTGACGTAATGCAGTAAATGACACATAAACTACAAGATGAAAATGGTGTCCAGGTGCTTTCTGACCATTAAATATTGACCAATTACAAACACAAGCTTTTAGAGCGTGAGAGGACAGAAACATATCTGAAAAAGTATTTGCACTCTTGAAAAGAACTATTAGGAAAAACCAACTCATGGTGGAATCAATATACTTTGCAAAGTAGCTGAGACTAAGTAAGCAGCCCTGCATTCTGATTTTAAAATATTAAAAAAAAAAAAAAAGTTTATTCCTTTGACAGATTTATTTCACATCCCAATATGAATTTCTTCCCCCCTTGTCTGACCCTGTATTCCCTGGTCACTGGTCTAACAACCAGAGCGATACATTACAGATAAACCACTGCCATCAATAAAGCCCACATGTGCTTTACCTTTGTGAAGCTTTCCTCAAGCCCTCTCTTTAGAGTCATTGCTTATTGAAGATTGTAAGGCTCACGTAATGCAATAACCGTAAGCTGGTTGAATAATATCATTTCATCTTCACTGCCTCTAAAAGAAAATCTAAGCCAACTATTATCACTAAGAATTCTCTTGAGGGTTTGACACAGAAACCCAAAGGCAGGACTTGTGTTTTTGAAAAACCAGCTCCATTTGGAAACGGCACAAAATGTGTATTTATGCAGACTGTGGTTATTTGGTGTGCAGACCTCATTATATTAGCATACCGGGAGGTAAATGACAAATAAATGCAGCACTCATCGCCGACTCTATTTCTATTTGACAATGCATGTTCTGCATGAATGAATATTGATGCTCACTTTTCTCTGGATGCTTCATTTTCGAGTTAACAAGGCTCCCCTATTGTAGGGAGAGGATGAAACGTGTAAAAATAGGAGAGGCAGCAGTAAGGACACATGGAAGTGGTGCACGTTGCTAACGTTCAATGAGTTTCCTGCTGCTAGCAAATAAACAGGATCCTTGCTGTGTCATTCCCAATGTTTGAAGAAAGCAGAGAAAGACAGTTTGGAGTCTTCACTTTAAACCCAAATCTACTGAGACATTTTTTTAACTTCAACTCTTTGCTCCTTTTGTTCTCTTTTAATAAGGAGAGCAAAGTGTGAAAGTGATACATAAAGAAAAACTTCTCTCCTTCTGGCTTGTCCTCTACCACAAACACAGCAGCAATTTGCTCACACACACACACACACACACACACACACACACACACACACACACACACACACACACACACACACACACACACACACACACACACACACACACACACACACACACACACACACACACACACACACACACACACACACACACACACACACACACACACACACACACACACACACACACACACACACACACACACACACACACACACACACACACACACACACACACACACACGCACACCTCGACCAAAGAAGTGTTCAGGAAAACAACCGACAAGCTATCCAAGGAACAAATGATCATTATTGCTATAGCGAGCAAATGCATTTGCTAGCTTAGCTTAAAAGCTAAAGCTAACAATTCAACATCCGTCTACTATTTAGTTTTTTTTGTGAATGGTGCATAAAATACAAAAGTCTTGATTTGTGCTTATTTGTGAACAAGTTCTTTTTTGCCATACCTATTATCAAAATCAGCACAAGACAGAGTTTTTGATGGCTCATCATTAGTGTCATGTGTTCAGACACTCGGAAGGCTAATCAGGTGATGAAGCACACCTGGGTGCAAAACAGGAGGGAACTGTCCAAATAGTCCCTCCTCTCTCCTATCTCCTTTCCTATCCACTGTTCCTTTGTTCCTTTACCTCCAGGAGACGAGATAATGCTGACCCACAATTCCTTGCGTCGACAACATTTAAAGGGAAACTCACGATGACCGTACCAATGCAATAATTTGCCTTGAACAACTTTGAATAATCTCAAACCCATATTTTAAAACATATTATTAGATTATAACTGACATTAAACAGACAGTCTGTGGTTCAATGAAAAAGGATCAGAGACATTTTATCCACATTATGTTTAATTCAACATATTTCATATTAGTGAGTATAAGGTGAGTGTGATCAACCATTCTCACTGTGACGTTCTTTTAGTTTCACTTTTGCTCCTCGTAGCCATGGTAACCTCTTTTCCTTTGATTTACATTTAAACCTGTGATTTATGAGATTATATCAGTGGAAAGTGTTAGAAATGTGTTTTTAGTCCATTTTCACAGATTTGTACTTTTTTCACCACGACAGACGTCACTGACCTTCACCAAGTTAGATTATTACGTCACCAAGTTGAGGTGTGTCTGATTGTTAAAACAAATGTGATGGCCTTTTCCTAACTCTGTCCATAGTTGAATGATTTTGACAGGATCTATTATAAAACCTTGATCTATAAAAACAACCCTTAGTGAATGTGTTTTGATTTGTTGATCCTTGAATTGGTTTTTTAGTTGAAAATCTGTTTGGTTTCTTTGGTGTTTTTCAACAGTCTTTACACAAGTATTAATGCTAGCTAGCCCATCTTAGCATTATTAATGACTTAATGACAGACAAACTGACCTTCCTGTCTTTTTTTGTCTTTACTTAATTATCTTCGTCACATTTTCTTGCATAAAGATGACTCAGGCCCCATTAAAGCTGCTCTATCATTAGTCATGAAGATCCTGAGTGCGTTCACTTTGGTAAACGTTCTGCCATTGTTCACAATTTGTTTCAAGCAAGACAAACTTTGTCTTTTTCTCGTCACTCAAACATTTTATAATCTACATTTAGCTACTATATATATATTATATATATTAAGCAGACATCCTAATATCCATGTTTTAATGCTCATTTAAACATTGCTGCTACGCTAGCTAGCTAGCAGAAACCCACAGACTACACATAGTATAACATCTTCAGTGGCTTCTCCACATGATCTAAACCAGTGGTTCCCAAACTTTGAAGAATGAAAAACTCTCAGGGTCCCCCATCGAGACAAAAAAAATTGCAACCTTTTTTAGGAAAAAATATAATAAATTAGACTTTTCTTCAAATCTCACAACATTTTAGAACAGTAATCATGTTCTTTAACATGAAAGTGCAAAAAAAAAGAAGAACATTTTCTATTTTTAATGCTCATGGTTCAGCCATTCTAGCACCCCCCGCCAAACGCCTCCCAGTTTGGGAACCATTGACCTAAACCAGTGACTTTTTTGGCAGAAATGTTGTTGGAATTATTTCAATTATTCTCTCTCAGTGTGTGTGTTTTTGGTGTTGTTTGGTAGTTTCTTATCTCATTTTATATGTTTCTCTGTTTTTTCTGTGTTTTGTAGTAATCTTGTGTATTTGTCTCATTTAGTGGCTCTTTGTTGCTGTTTTGTGTTGCTGTTATTAGTATTTTTCTCTCTGAGTGCGTGTTATTTTGTGTATTTTGTTGTTGTTTGTCTTTTCTTTCTATTATTCAGTATATTTTTTCTCTTATTTTGTGCATTTTTGTTGTCGTTTTGTGATTTGTATCTAGTACAATTATCGTTTTTAACTGAAAATACACATTATAAACCCTATGTCTTAATGCTTTCATTTATTGATTTTTCTCTCTCTCTCTCTCAAGTACCCCCTGCAGTGCCATTGCGTACCCCCATTTGAGGAACACTGATCTAAACAATTGTTGGAAAATGAATAAATCTGAAAATAAATGCCAAACACGAACAACTGCTTTGCAATAATAAGCAACTAATTTGTAATTTCCTTTTTGTATAGCAAATATTTCTCCTCATATTTTCGTGTTTATATCATGCCCTGCAGTGTGTGACAGGAACACTTTCTCTGAGATTCCAATAACACAACTTTATATTTCTTTAACCAGGCACTTTATTCCCTGAGGTTTGTCCTGGGCTACATTAGAAATAAATGTATCATAAATCTTTTCATATTGAGGATAAAAAAATGGTTTATGATCCACCAGAAAACAATTACATTCCCACTTTTGAAAAGCTTTTTCTTCCACACGTGAACTCTTTTTCTTGACTTTACTCTGGACTCTGGGGTCCTGCCTCTCTGCCCGTGTGTTTCCAGGCTGCGGTACCCAGCCCAGCTGGCGGATAACCCCACTACCTCATCCTCTCCCTGGGGCTCGGTTCACATCCTTCCTCCTCTGTGTGCTTTCTACTATTCTCTTCAAACGTTCTCTCAGCTCCACTTCCCTGCACACCATCTGCTGGGGCCAAGTCCCCAACCAGCTCAGCCACCCCACCCCACCCGACCTCCAGGCCCTGCTCCCCCCCAACACTCCTTCCTTCTGGAGTTCACAGGAAGTGACACCTGCCACGTTACCTCACTTCCTGTGGTTACAATAGGTTTTCCTCTTCCAAGTGGAGATTCTTTATCCTTGACACGGTTGGAGCCTCTAAACATCTTTGTGCTTTGGACCACCCAGGGTTTGGATTATCATTTTAATCAAACACGAAACTGTAGAACCATGCAGTTCAATGGCTTAAACAAATGTTTTATATCAAGCTTACTTGTCAGTTATTTGTACCATTTAAAAAAATGTATGGATACACTGACAGAACAAAGGTTCAGACGTCCACATCAAAAATATTACAAAACACTTTACTTTAAGTTTTGTACATAAAGGCTGACAATACTGTCATTATTATGACATAACATCTGTCATTAGCATGGATAAGCTGTCATGAAGGCTGTCATTAAGTGTTGTTTATTACCCTAATCCTTTCTTACCCTAACCACTACCACTACCCCACCCTACTAAATCCCTCCACCTAAACCAGGGGTGTCAAACTCATTTAAGTTCATGGGCCAAATACAGAAGTTCAACATTAAAGTTTACACTTCCACTTATGAATTAGACATAAATTATGGAAATGCATTAACAATATCGAAGCAATAAGTATTTTTTGACCAATTTTTCTTTAATTTAGGGATATTTTGTGGTATAATTGGAGAAAAAAAAATGCAGGATTAAAAAAAATGTATAATTTACAACTGAATTATTTGATAATTTATACAATGATTTAATGTTTTCATTTTTGTCACTTTTTTCTGCGGGCTGAATCGGATGCTCTGAAGGGCCATATTTGGCCCCCGGGTCTTGAGTTTGACACATGAGACCTAAACCATAAAATGCCAACAAAGCTCAAAAGGTGTCATAATTTAGCCAATGACACTTAATGACAACTTAATGATAGCATTCTTGGCAATTTATTCATGCTAATGACAGATAATGATAGCGTACTGTCAGCCTGATTAAGAAGCCTTACAATGTAAACAAGAGACAAGAAACAAATGACATGATAAATCATATTTTTTAGTATATTTTACAGCTGATTTAAGACGTCGGTCAAAGCTGACCCGTTATCATGAGATGCTAACAGAAAGCTAATACGAGTGGAAGATTATGTTTTATAGGCTTATTTGATAAAGGCTCAGTAATTGTGATTCATTGTAATTGAACTATAAAAAATGATTACATAATTGTAATTGACTTTCAGGGGGAAAATAATAATTGTAATTTCTTTTGTAAATGGAAAAAATGTCTGTCACTGTAATCATAATTGAACATGGATAAATTAAGATGTAATTGTAATCTAAAAATGTAATTGACCCCAACCCTGGTTGAAGCAGTATTTTCATTGACAGGTTGTGTGTGGACATTTAAACTGTACAACCTTAGCCAATGTGCCTCCCCTGACCCAGGCCACCATGTCACTGAGTTCTGGGCATAAATCATAATGCCCCCCCCCACCCCCCCCCCCCCCCCCACCCCCCCCCCCACCCCTTCAGCTGGATTCTTATCAATTCATCCATTACGTCCTTTGGGGGGCTGTCATCTTTACCGCAGCATAAACAACACAGGACACAAGCTTGACCTCTTCCTGAGGACAAAAATAAATATGGATTTTATACAACCACATTAACTTGAATTGTCACTTTTTTATGTCACAACCCATTTTCCTGGGTTTCCTGCCATTACACCGCATTGGAAACATTCTTATTGTTTACTGCAGCAGCGACTCTATTGAGTTAGGTCACTCAAAACAGGATGTTTCACTGTGTAATTACCGCTCACAAGGAATGATGGAGGAACAAACAGAAACTGAAGTCACAAGGAGCAGCCGTTTGTTTAACTCATGATGTGGAAGCACATTGTGTTCAACTCTCCAGTTCTTCTTTGTTTAGCTCGTTTCCTGTAGTGTCATTAGGCCCGTACAGTCATCTCATCCTGTGCTATACTCTAGTCCAGGGCTTCTCAACCTTGGGGTCAGGACCCCATTTGGAGTCACGAGACACTGGGAGGGGGTCACCAGATGCCTTCAAGAAACTAAGGATATTTTATGAACAATTTGAGCTCATTTTTGCTTATTTTTAGCTTTTTTCTGCAACTGCACCAAACTTGTATATTTGAACCTATTTATCATTTTTTTTACATTACTCATATTTCTGCCACTTCTCCATCAAATTTCAATGTCTTTTCTGTACCTTTTTTTTTAACTTTTAAGGCATTTTTGGCACTTCTAAACCCTTTCCACTACTTTTCCCACCTAATGTCACTGTTCACCCATGACTTTTACCTCTTTTCAAATTCAGATTCAGAATACTTTATTCATCCCTGAGGGGAAATTCGGTTTCAGTTACAGTACATCTCATCCACAAAACGTGAACAGACAATCACATGTAACATGGGAGTACAGAAGCAGAAGTACTGTGGGTCGCAAGCCATTAAGGCAGTGCCGAGTATCTTAGATGAAAACTGTGCGTCTCTACAGAGCATAAGCTTTGAACGTCTGGCTTAGGGATTCAAATGAGGTTTGTTTTTCGGGGACAATTTTCCGTCCGCCTTTGCGTCCATCTCGAGAGCAGTAGATCCAATATGGTGGCCTTATCTCGAATGGCTGAGCAGTTAACTTCTCCAAGTTAGATTCCATTCCGTGTAGACGTTCCAAAGTAGCATCCTGCTTACTTTTTAGTACGTTTATTGCATGAGTCTGAGTGTTGAGAGCCCTGCCCAATCCATCAGAAAGTGACTGGCAGCCTTCCCAAAACAGCTGCCAACATAATCCAGACTTTATGATAGGTCAGGAAACTGCCAGCTCTAATCAGCAGCATACATGCTACCATAAATCCAATTATGTATACGTCTTCCACGTCCTCCATCGTGCATCCCGCTGCAAACGTTCCATTCAGACAGGTGGGCTCACCTCTGCCTGTTCTTTTTGTCCAAAAAATTTGGTCCATTGCATTGAGAGACCAGCTGATCAATTCCATGATTTCAGTTTTTGGATATAGATGTAAAGAGAGGCTCTTATTAGATTCTGATAAAAAAAAGACAGTACAAGACAAAAGCAGCAGCGAGGGCAGATAAGGGAGGGAGGGAGGGAGAGAAACGTGTCCGCCTTCGTTCAGAGCAAGATTATTCACTATAGTTCATGCTTATTTTTGCCAATTAAACCACATTCAGGATTTGTCATGCTCATTATTTGCCAGTTTAAACAAATCATTCCAATATTGACACTTTGAACCCTTGAAACCACATTTCACCACATTTTCCAAAATTTTTGGTCACTTTGAACCATTTTATTAGTGATTAAAAACCAGGATTTCCATCTTTAAGATGACTATAATAATAATAAAGGTTCCTGGATAACAGTGGATATTATTCAGATGAATAAATAAATGTGGTTATCACAGATTCATAGAACAATAAACCATCATTTTACTGACTTTATGGATGGACCCCAAAAATCTCTCCCCTTTATTCCCCCTTATAGATGGTCCTGTCTCCACATGACTGTTCTTCAATGTTCATGTCTGTGTTCAACCACCTTCAGCTCCAGTGGGGGTCCCCGCTCTATGGAACCTTTATTTTGGGGTTGCGGGCTGAAGAGGTTGAGAACCACAGTTCTAGTTCTCTCACACAAGGGTTAAACTCCATATTTATCATCTCGCTGTAAAACTCTTTGTCCAACTTTTTTGAAAATGTCATTCATCTGCCATATTAATCACAGAAGGCTTTTATATACTGCTCAACAAAGTGTTCCTTGGTTCACTGACCATATCTTATTACTCATTAATGCTCTTAAAATATCCACCAGTGGCAAATGAATTGAGAATTAAGTTTTTATGATCACCAGGATCCTCAGAACAAGTAGTGAAGGTCAAAAACGGACTGATTCGTGTTTGTAAAGGCTCTAAAATTACCAGAGGGAACTTAAGCTCACTGTAGCTATGTTTGGTTCCCCTTTGGTGAGTTTCTGACTGATTTGGATCGAGGAAGTCTTCATACAAATGAGCAGAAGAGATCAAGCAAATAACTGAGTCAATTACTCACCCAGGGGACTGATTTAAATGTGGGTTTATTGTCTGTAAAAATAAATAAATAAATAATAATGCAGATGTAACTAATTTAAAAAAAAAAATCCTTTCCTATAATATGTGGATCCTAAATTGTCCTAGAAACTTAAAATTAATGTCTGAAGAAACAACCAAAAAAAGTCTATATTTATAAAAATACATGATAAACATTTTTGAGCTGTGCTAAAAACCAGTTTGATTTAGTTCATATTTAGTTTAAAAAACCCAACAGATTTAACAGCTTTTTTTATTGAAACTAGGGCTCGGCTATATTTTTATACAGCAATATTAATAAATATATGATGATTTTCACAATAAGATTATTGTTGATATCCACACAGCTCATGTTTTTAAAAGCTCATTTTCTACTAAAATATTAGTTTTAAGAGTCACTACTTTAAAGCACGCTGCACACAGAACAGACCACGAGGGATTCTTGGCTTGGATAAACTTACGTCCTGGTTCGTTCTGTGTGCGGGAGCAGCGCATAAAGACTGGTGAACTGCTGAAATGAAATGTAATGAATACATGAATGCATCACAATTAAATTTAGTGTATAATTGTAAATACACCCCTGGGTTTTTGCTGACCTGTCACGAGGGGAGAAATTCAAAAAATGTCTTGATTATGGGCGGGGCACCAGTCACATCAGCCCTGCCCCCACAGCACTGCACAGTTCTACATGGATCTGTCAATCAATGCGCTGTTGCTATGTTTCCATTACAGATGTTTGCAAAATAAAAGTGATATTTCTAAAGTATAATTGTGCTTTAAATGTGTTTACATTGAGCGTTGTTTTGGAGCCTCGTAACTCCCATGAATCTCATCCCGTGAGACTTTGCTGCAGAAAGATGCTCCAAACCTTCTTATAACACTCTGTATTCCTTTGTTGTTTCACGACTAATATGGCAGTAATAATTTATAGTATAATGCTAAGAAATGTCTCCTCTTCTGTCCACACTTATGGCGTCATGTTTTCTCAAAGAGAAGTGGTCATGTGACCAGGTACGTCACGTTCTGTGACGTGTATTTGCAGAAAAGTGTTTCCATGGTGTTTTTGCAACACATTTCAAAATTGAAATGTCTGAAATACCTCCACTTGAAAGCTTAAAAACTTTTTTGCAATATTTGAGTTTTTTTTTTCAAAATTCAAGTGTTTCCATTATCAGTTTTTATTGCACTATTTAGATTTTGCACAATTCCAAGGGTAATGGAAACACAGCTACTGATACTGGTCCGTCCCCCCTTCTTCAATAGGAGGGGCGGGGCCACTAATCTTATCTAAGCTAATAGCGTTCAACCAATAGAAAGCAGTTATCTTATTTTACAAATACTGAGACAAAACTGTGAAAAGTGGGACTAGGATCAATAAACTACATCACTTCAAAGCTAATCATATGTATTCAGCAAAAAAGTGGTTTTAGAGAGTGTTCTATGTATCTACTGGTGCTCCTCGTTTCTTGTGATCAACTTCTGCGCATGTTGACGTTTGCCGTTGTTAGCTATTTAAACATGGTAATTTTTCTTTTTTTACTCCCTTCACAAAAACTGCTATTATTATTATTATTATTATTATTATTATTATTAGAAAAGTCTGTAATCATACATTTTCTAACATCTATAGTTAGCCTCACACCATACTACGTCAGGTGAGATACCAGCTGAAATAAACACTACACAGTTCTGTCCTTTATGTTTGCTCCGCCTCTTTCTGTCATTGTGACTGATGAGGATGCAGAATAATGGATTCAGCAGAGAATACTGAAAACTAGTTCCTACTAAAGGTTTGAACATGACTAATCTCTTCCACCATCCCCAACAGTTCATTAAAGTGTGTTAAAGTGCTGCTGCAATGCAGACTGAAGTTCACAAACATATTGATATTGTTATTAATGTTAATAAAATGTCTACACCTGTCAATACCAGTTTTTGTTTCTTATTATAACTGAAAAATAACTCAAAGCACAATGAGACAGAATATTATCAGTGTTTTATTTATTTGATTTATTATTATTATTTGATTTATTATTGATCACTGTCTAACCCAGTGGTTCACAACCTTTTTTGGATTGTGACCCAATTTTTATATCACACATTACAACTTTCTTTCTCTAAAATGAGTATATATATATATATATATATATATATATAGATATATATGATAAATATATATGATAAATATATGATATATATTTATCATATATATATATATATATATATATATATATATATATATATATATATATATATATATATATATGATAAATATATATCATAAATATATGATATATATATATATATATATATATATATATAGTTTGTTATACTGTGTTAGAAATACAAAGTGACAATATGTGCCGTGAGATATTTTGATTCTGCTTTTTATTTGAACTCGATTGATATTTGTGAAAGTATAGTATACAGTTGTTAGAGTATGTATGCAGTGTTTTAATTTGAAAAAGATGAATAGTTATTAAAGCTCTGAGCTTTACATTTACTGTTTTGTATAATCATTGTGTATTTGTAATTTTTTGTATACTGTATATTCTATTTATATTACTGGTGTTTTTCTATTTTTATTATTTTATACTTTTACTTTTTGACTCTATTCTTTAAGGGCTTAACAAATGATTTATTTCTTGTACATGTTCATGCACATAATGATTAATAAAAATCAATCAATCCTTGAAGTATGGATTATTTATTTTAATGTTTTTAAAAGAAATAAATGTTTAATTAAAAATTGAAAATACAATACAAAAACTTTATTTTTTAATATTTTCCTAGTTATACCTGTTTATTACTTGTTGTATATATCTATTATTTGTACATTTGTATTATCATTTATTGTATTTTATTTTTTCTACTGTAATGTGTGCACTTATATTTAATCATTATACAATTAATTTATGTGTACTTTAATTTAAACAGTCTTTTACTTATGTATGTTTTTCTCTTTGTTTAGTGTTTATTCTTTTTATTTGTAATATTTCTCGATTCTCTGAAATGCAAGTATTTTCCCCCTGGGATAAATAAAGTACTGGTCTAACCTTTCACACAGAACGTAGTGTTCATATGGTTTTGTGGTTAGGACACGTTAGATAAGGTGAAGAGGTTAAATAAAAATAATAAAAAGAGTGAGAATTGCAGGTTTATTATTTCTGGTATCTGATCTCAGTTCCTGACACCCTACACCCTACACCCTTCATCACGGCTGTAAAATTAGTCCAGGATTGAATTGATTGATCATTGATAGAGCAGCTTTATATGTTTTTTTATTTTTACTTTCACAATAAAAGAAAAGTAAAAATAATGCTTGTTGTTTTTACCCCTATGGCTGTTTTCTATCATTTGTATTCTTCGTGGCTACCCCCCCTCCCCCCCCTCGTTCTGAACACTCCTGCCAACAGACGCCCTGCTGAGTAAACTGTAGCTGTGTTACTCATACTAATACCCCTGTCATAAAAAGCAACTATCATTGATACAGTGGATGACTCTGCATCGATCGGCGCCCACTGATTTAAATGGTTGTGTGAAACTGTTAATAGAACATCTCAGGCCTGCAGGCTGAACCTATCGATCCCATATAATGTTTTTACTGGCTCTCGATAGAGAATATTGATAGTGACTATAGATCCATTGTATCAGTCCCTATACACAAATGTGGAGATTGTTGTTATCGAGCAAAGCTTAGATAACGGCGGACATTTGTTTGAGTGAAATTATTGCTTTGTGCTGCTTCTTCAGCACTTAGAGCTTTCAGGTAGAAATGCAACAATCATGGAAACGATCCGCATCAGATGTTCAGGATTAATGAGGTTCAGGATTGATTGATCAGAGTCTTCCAGACAGACAAAATGTTTGATTATATTAATCAATAAGAGGGCGTTTGGTTGGAAAGAGCAGCTTCATTATGAGCAAAGACTTCATTTAACATCTCATAGCAAGAGATGAGCTTCATTAGAGCTCAGGAATCACAGCGAGCTGGAGGAAGTTACGATGTGCGATGTCACTCGTTCGTTGCCAAGAAACTAAACAGTGACACGATAACAGGAAGTGACTACATGGCTTTGTTCCTCATAAACAGGGCCTCGGCTGATGCACACAGAAAGAAAGAGACATGCAGAGATTAACGTGCACGCTTACAACTGTAACATTTATAAATACTTTATTACAAACAAGTGTAACTTATGCTACAGACCAGACTGAAAAATGGAACACAATGCAGTTTCTAATTTTAATTCCCTTTTATTTTCATCATATGAGTGTGTTTTTAATGTTTTTTCTACCACATCCTTTGATTGAATAATCAATAATGAATAATACTTTACTAGGTTTCAGTGTTTACAATGTAACACAGGAATCCATCTTGTGCTGTTCCCGCCTTTGCCTTTCAAATCCTAACCGAAAAGAACCAATCATGAGGCAGTGTTGTGGTTTAGGGCGGAATATCTGGGTGTGACGAAGGCTGAAGCACCGAAACAAAACTGGCACATGCCCAGTTGGGGGGAGAGGAACTAGCTGGGCTACTGCTATTAGCATAGCTCCAAATAAAAAAAAGATGTCAATGCAGGAGGAGGATTAACGTGTCCTTAACTCACAAACTCATGTTGCAAAAACGGCAAAAGTCATTCAACGACATAATGACCACAGCGTTTTTATCCCAAAAGAAAGTTTTCACCAGCGGAGCCTTGTTGTTGTTGTAGCAGCGTCTCTGCGGCACATGCCAATGACGACATTCATTAACTTGTGATTGGCTAAAACAAATTATGGTGGACAGGCGCTTCGCCCAATCAGCTTCAAGCATTCTGTTCATGTCCCTCCCTGGTTCAGAAAGGATTCACCAGACACAGACCCAGATCCATGGAGTCAGAGGGAGGGGCTACAAATCAATCTGAATCTTGCCAGGTTATAAAAACTCTTCTTGGCAATAAAACTTCTGACTTCAGTAACTCTGGCGACCGCAACGACTGCGTGACTCGTGCGATCCAAGTCGTTCAAAGTTGAAAATATTGAACTTTTCAAGTGACTTTGCGTAACGCTTTGTTGCGACATCCAATCGACAGTGATTTTCCCCACTTCACTGGGGTAGATGCAGCAAGCAAAAAGCACGACTATGTTTAAGCGACTCATCATGGGCGATTTAAGCAACTATAGTCGCTGAAGTCGTGTTAGGTGTGAAAGCACCTTTAGTGCTTATAATGTAGTAATTGCATTTGACTTAAATTTAAAAGGAATTTTCAAGTACAGAATGATCCCTTCACACGTTTCTTTAACTTCAATACATCACATTAAATTGTAAATTATCTTGGCATGCTAGTTTTACATAATAGATTAAGTAAATAATAGTAATGTATTTTTCATTAATTTGGGCTACAATGACAACACAGTGAAGCCACGTTTACACAGCATCTTGAAGTAATACTTGACCACGCAGGCACGCACTCTTTAAGGAAGGAAATATGGAGGTGTGTGTGTGTGTGTTTCTGCACAACTAAAGTCAGCACCATAGCAGTCAACAAATTTTAAGAAGAGCATTGAAAAATTGTTAATTTTTTTTTCCTGCTGCTTGCAGAATTATGACATTTATCGCATTTTGATGGCGCAAAGGTTAGATACGTATCAGAATCAGGATTAAAAATAAAAGTGGCCTGGATCAGATTTGAAAAAACATGATTTGTGCTGTTAAAACTGCCTTTAACAGCTCAGAAACAGGTTGCATTATGGGCAAAGAAATCAGATTTCAGCCACATTTTCCCTAAGTCTGATCGCAGCCTCTTTCTTAGCATGTAGAAACGCTATCTCTCCAAAGGTTTTTAGTTGGACAGGGAATACAAAGAACAATCCTGATGTGAGGAGCACATAATGTAAAGTTTGACTGGCTAAAATATTTAAAATGGCGTAGTTCATGTTTAAAGAAAGGAATACGTGCGTTTGGAGTTGTTTATATCAACTTTTACCCTTTAAGACATAAATAAAAGTGTTATTAAGCTTTAGTCTGATAATCTAAAGTGCCATTACATTGCCAAATATCAGATCAAACATTTAAAAAGTTGGGATTTGTGCTGTTCAAACCCTCTTTAACAGATCGGATATGGCTAAAATATTCAAAATGGCACTGCCCACATTCAAAGAAAAGAATATTATGTGTATTTGGGGTTGCTTATATTAACTTTTAGCATCAAATACATTTCTGACACGAATAAAAACAATTTATTATTCAGCTTTAGTGTGATTATTTAAAGTGAATGAATGTGTTGGATTAAGTTGAATTCCTCTAAAACAGAAGTTCGTAGCATAATATGATCTAACGGTAACATTGCATAGATAATCTGTGTAGCATAGTGAACACACTAAGTAAACATCACTAAGGGTTCAAGGTTGTCTAATGAAACCATCCTCTCAGATAGTTAGCATTGGTTCACTGATGGAACACGGTGTTCAAATGGTTCCTGATTGTTTCCTGGAGCTGAATAGGAAACAGCTTCAGTGTTAGTGTGAGTACTTCCACCACTGTTCTGCTCCTCTATCATTAGCTCAACGCTCAACGTTGGAGCAGCTGATGTTTTCCAGGTCGGAGCCAGAAGGGTTCATCTGCACAGATAAAAGTGAACGGTACCAGAGCGGCCCCAGGCTGCCTCCCTGACATCTCCCTCTGCTTGCCTTCCAGTGCTGAGGGGAATAAAGTATCTTGTTCACGTCCCCTCCACTTAGCTCCCACTCTTTTTCCCACCACACAAAGACAAGAAGAACAATTTAGCCCCAGTTTTTGGTGCAGCGATGTCAGAATGGCCTCTTTTTGTTGTAGGAAGATTTTGATTCTAAATGATTGTGTCTTGAGATGAATATTCAACAAGGTATGATGTCAAAGCACAGCTGATGTAACGAGGCCCATTCTAGAAGATTTACAGCAGAAAGCTTCACAGTCCCTGTGGCGTCACACTGCTCCATCTCCTCCATTAACATCTTGATAATAGCCCAGCAGAACCTGTCAGAGGTTAAAAGAAAGACTTCACTGTCTTCTTCTCCCGCAGTAATTTGTAGCATTTTTGGCCTTGAGTGCGTAGGCTCGGGCCCCTCTCAGGGGACATGCCCCACGTTCCCAGTAAACACGGCTGGAATTCAGCTCCGGGGCAGGAGGGTATCCTTTCCACAAGGCCAGGGTGGAATTTGGTTCTTTGTGGGAGGAAATGTATGTGTTGAAGGGAGGCGGTGCCAAAGATGTGTAAGTGATGTAAACATGGGGAGAGGTGATGAAAACAAGCTGAGCTGGAGGACAGTGGAGGGGGTTTGAGGGGCTGTGATTATGTAACAAAGTTCATCATAGAGACAGATCATTTTATATAAGATTAAAGTCAAGGGTTGAATTTAAATCTACTCAAACAGAACCATGATGGATTGATTTCAACGCAAAACCGATTTTCAAGTGTAGAAAAGTCTTGGAATATTTTAACTGTTTAAGAAAAGTTTTGGAAATATCGCCTATTTTATTTTAATGTTTAAAGAACGTTAAACCCAAAAGATGTTCAGCATTATCTCAAAGTGAAAGTGCTGCATACCGGAAACACAACATCTCACAAATTCACGCACCGCCTCATTTATCTCGTTTCAGTACTAAGTCATGGACATTTGTTGAAAGATTTTGGAAAAGTTTTGAAAAAAATCATTGTGAAAAACGTGTGGGAACCCTGTCCGAGGGGCACACGGTGACTTAGGGGTTAGCACGTCCGCCTCACTGCAAGAAGAAGGTCCTGGTGTGGACACTTGGGTCCTTTCTGTGTGAAGTTTGCATGTTCTCCCGATGCTGTGTGGGATTCTCTGGGTGCTCCAGCTTCCTCCCACAATCCAAAAACATCAATTGTTAGGTTGACTGGAGTTTCTAAATTGCCTGTAGGAGTGAATGTGAGTGGTTGTGTGAGTTGCCCTGCAATGGACTGGCGCCCTGTCCAGGGTGGACCCCAGCCTAACACACAATGAGAGCTAGAGATAGGCACCAGCAGACCCCTCCAACCCTGACAACATGAACAAGCGGGTCAGAAAATGGATGGTGAAGTCTAATATTGATAAGGTTGTTTGGTGGTGAAAAGCTCTGTCTTAATCCAGTCCTTAATGTTCCAAATATACTGTACATATTTCCTGCAATCTTACATTACGCTACAAAATCCAGGTTTAAGTGGCGATGATTTAACTTCTACAGCGTCTGTTGTAAAAGACTTCAGAGTTGGGCAGGAAACACAATGGCAAAGGTTAATTTATAATTTGGAATTAATTATTCACAATTCAATAATTGTGAATTAAAGTATTCTGCTTGGTGTTTACATGGAATAGTAAATCTAAATTGAGGTTTACATAGAAAACACATTTAATCGCTTTTATTCAATGCCGCAAAATCCAGGTCTTGCTTTTTTCTTTTCGGCTACAACATAGAAAATCACATAATAAGAACTTTTCTTATTTTAGTTTTAAAACAGATTCACTTTCATCAGCTGAGGAGGAGAAAGGAGGCAAAATCAAAGCCAACAATTAAAGTAATGGCTACTCTACCTCCACTTTACAGGATGTTGGGTGGTACGAGAACTTTTGGATGACCCGTGCGTCATTTGTGACGCTTGACAAATGAAACCAAATGATGTTGGTTTCATTTGCCAATTATTAAACAATTTGTCTCAGCTTGAGTCTTACGCTTGCTTTGGGCGGCCATCGTCCATCCTGGATTATGTGCGTCAATGCGACAGGACAAGGGAACAAGCATGCCCAGAATGACCGGAAATCATTTCAAGCAGAATGAATGTTTGCGAGATTGAGGAATTATTAAAATCAGAAGTTAGAATAAACCAGCCACCTGTTTCAGATTTAAGTTTAATTTGGAATTGCCATTTTTATTCCAAATTAGGTATTCACAAGGTCATTTTTCATCTTTTTAAAGGGAATATAATGTTTGTGCTGAATTAAAATCTATCATGTAAATTCATCTGTATCCACATTTAACAAAAACACTGTATAAGCAGTGATAAAGATGTTTAGATGATGTAAATTAATGTACTACCAAAGTTATTTGCATTAAAAACACACTCATGGCGTTTGTTACCTGTACATAAATCTGAGTAGTGATGCCAATCGTTTGACAACAAGAATGTGCTCAAATTTCAAATAAAAAGCTTTTTTTTTTTTAAGCAACTTAGTCACTCCTAGCCTTTTATGATAATATGGCTATTATTGGAAATTCATAATTCATTAAGCTTTTAATCTTTTTTTTTTCCATATATTATCTTACACTTTGGTAAAAAGCCAACAAACTCATTCCCAGACACAGATTGTTACACTTCTGTCCAAAAACAGGGAATGAAAAAGGGAAGAAAGGCTTTGTATGAGAGGAATTCTTTTTTTTATGTTTGATTTATATTCCAGTCAGACAAAACAAAGCCTTTTTTCAGTGTAAAAATATAATCAGCTCCTCTCCACTCACACTTCCCTCTGACTGAGCAGCAGGCTTCCTTTACAACCTTCAGGCCAATCAGGGCATCACGTCACAGGTGGAGATCTCACCTGAAACTCAAAACAAGTTAATCACCTCCAGAAGTTATTCAGTCTTCTCTTTCTTTGTCTTTGAAGGATTCTGTTCATCCACATGTAGTGTTTTTATTGAAAAGGTAACTCGTCATTAACATTTCATCCAATACTCTGCTAAGTTTTTCTGTTAAGGATTGGTAAGGCTTTTTCAATGTAACATGAAACATCTTAAAGGGGTTTTCCTGCTCAGTCCTAAATGATCTACTTTGCCAGTATGACAACACACAGAGCCATGCATGGTATTAGATTTGCTCTATTCTTCCAGACCACCATAAAACTGATTATTTTGGTCCTTATTTTTTATGCTCCAGACTCGCAACAATCATGGCTTTAGATTTGATCTGACATCTCTCCTATTATGAACTCTGTAAACTTTGAGTATCACAGATCAAGCTCTCTGTGACATTACGGGAGCTATTTTGGTGAGCTAATGTGTGCTCAAAAAAGCTTTTTGTTTCCTGTAATGTTAAAGGTGTGTCCTTAAAAATAAGGCGTGGTCATGGCGCAATCGAGTTGAAGGAATTGTGGTTTAAGGGGCTGTAAGGGATTTGAAAATGGACTTGTTTTTGCCGACTACACAATGCTGATTTTCTATGGTGACCATATTTTGATTTTCAAAATAGATTAAACTTGGTCTGACCTCTGCATACTCAAAGTACTCAATGTTTTCTTGAATTGAACTTATCTTACGATAGCTTCCTAGAGGCTAAGTTTCCTAACGTTGCCTGTAAGATGGATTCTCCTGGTGTTCACAAACACCAGAATCCATCTTGTGCTGCTCCAGCCCTTACCCTTCGTAAGCAAACGGAACCAGTTCGAACCAATCGTGTTGTGGTGTAGGGCGGGATATCTGGGTGTGATGACGGCAGAAGCGTTGAAGCAAAGAAGAACTAGCTGGGCTATCGCTATTAGCATCGCTCTGAATCAAAACAGAAAGATGTCGACGCAGGAGGATGAACGTGTGAAAGTTGCTATAAACTCAGTTTTAGAAAAATCCAGCTTTTCCTTTTTGAAAGAGCAACAGCGAGAGGCGCTTTGTGCATTTTTGGACGGTAAAGACGTATGTTTTCACCAACGGAGCCTTGTTGTTGTTGTGGCCATAGCAGCATATCTGCCGTGTGATTGGCTAAAACAAATCATGATGGACAGGCGCTTCGCCCAATCAGCTTTAAGCATTCTGTTCATGCCCCTCCCTCCCTGGTTCTGAAAGGATTCACCAGACACAGACCCATATGATGTGGAGAACTGGAGTTAGAGGGAGGGGCTACACATTAATCTGGCTGTTGCCAGGTTATAAATTTCCTCCTTTGTGTTCAAATCCCTTTCTTAATCTCCATCCATGGAGGTTTTATCATCCAGGTGGGTTTCAATTAAATTCACCTTATTTTTGGTCTCTTTTAATCGCTTTCTCTTTCTGACTTTGGTCCTCTTTCTCTTTTACACGTGTCTGACGATTTCGTCAAAACCAAGCGGCATCTTTAATGATTTCGTCATGTATGATTAAAAATACCATAAAAACAGAAACAGGTATTTCTCAGATAGAGCAAATATTAGTGGAGTTACAGTCTTTTAAATCAACGTGTTCTACAAGATAAGTTCAAGGTCCCTCTGAAATCCAGACAATTTCATTTATTTGTAAAATATCCCCGGACAGCCCGGAAAGGACCTGAAATGAGGACATGCGTGGGTAAACCTAGACATATGGTCACCCTAGGTCTTCACCTGCACTAACAGCTTTATAAAAATCAGTTTTTTTCCACGCAGAGGGCTGGAGCAATAGTTCCAGCCACAAGCGTTGACCTGCTGTTTCCAAGCGCAACCTCACCTCTCAGCTGATGTTCAGAATTTCAATATTTTCTCATATGATGTTTTCAGGTTTAACACGTACAGTCACTACATTTCCTTTTTATGATGTAGAACACACACTCAGGTTTCACTGGCACGTGTTAACATCGGATTTCCACGGGATCCGTAACTACTCCGCAACGTCTCCGCAGCGTAACTGCGGCATAATTCACTGTCTGTCAATCCCCACCTTCTCTGTCTGTAATTCGTAACTGTTGTGGCGAGGACCCAGCAGATCACACATAATCGTGCAATATGACAAGTTGAAGTGAATACAAAGAGAAGTACAAGCCATACAAACAGTTAATTTTGCCCTTCGAGAGGAGCAGAAGGAAATCGACTTGGTCCTGCCCATACAATCTTCTGTTTTTCAGCAGAGAACGGAATATGCATTTTAGAGCCAATTTTGGTGGCCAATTTTTGAGTTTATCACTTGTCTTATCGTAGCAGACTTGCTCTGGTGTCGGCTGCTCCCTAAAGAGCATCCTATGTCTCGCACCCTTTCCTTGAATATATGAGATCATGAAAAGGTTCAGCAGAATGTCTGATGACATTTGCTTCAAAGTAGAACCAACAACTCAAGCATTATTTTGTGAATGCTCAATACTTTTGCATTTTCCTTTTCTAAAGGTCTGAACCACACTCAAATGGACGCATACACACCAACATACCATGCTTTTACTTATGAGAAAACTGCAGATTTATATTTTGCAGCCATATTGCCCTGGCACATAATACTGGTAGTTATTTTCTCTTCAAGGATTTTGTTGAACACCTTTCCAACTTTTATCTGTAACTCAGATAACCTTTGTATAAAGATCGTATTGTACCATTTAGTGGGAATTCACTGTAGAAAGGACATTATGTTCTGAATGATTCTAAGTGCTTTGATTCAGCCTGAACTAGTCAATGTGACACAAGTAGCCCTGAGGCGAAAAAGCAACAGAACACTGAGTATTGGTTTGATCTGAATCACAGTGGCTCTGTTTCTTTTCTCCAGATGACAAATGTTTTGCTTATGACTGTATGTGTTTGGTTGGAGCACCACTTGACCTGATTACACTTTTCAGGACAACTGTTTATTGTATACTGGGTGACAAAGCATACCATCTATTCTAAATGGATTTATCACTTTGTTAAAGGGCAAAGTTTCATCTTGTGCTGAGTTTTTAAGAATAGTGTTGGTTTCCACAAATATTAGTTTGGTTTCCTGTAGCTTCCCTTTATAGACACAGGTGAAAGTATCAGCTCACAAGTACTCATGTTACTGTAATTGAGTTGCTTCTAAAACAAGTAAAGTAATGTGTTACATTCCTACACCTTACTGAATAAATTGTGAACCTACAAAAAATACATTTAAATGCATCACATCATAGCTGACCGACCAGTTTAAACGTAACAGCATTGAATGACAGTTATTTTCTCAGTTTTAGAGTTCATTAATGTAGCTATACTTAGAGCATGATATTTTATTTTAATTTTGAATTGAATGAATTGGTGTTTTTCTATAGCCGGAGATTGGCACCGGCAGACCCCCGCGACCCTGATATAAAATGGGAATAAGCGGGTATGAAGATGGATGGATGGATGGATGGGTGTTATTCTATCTAAATATAATAACTAGTATTATTATATACAGATGCCTTTGTGGAAAATGAATGAAAAAGTTCCAGGTGTGCAAAATTTGGTCTCTTACTTATAAAGTTAATAGATGAGATGTTTACTGTATGCAAAGGAACCAATTTATTACCAAAAATAAACTTGGGGGTTGAAAGTAACGAGTACTAATTAATTGAGCAATGTTTTAGTTATACTTGAGGACAGGGGTGGACTGGTCATCTGGCATACCAGGCATCGCCCCAGTTGGCTGGTCCGGTCCGCTACCAGACATGATAACAGGTGGCCAAAAGTGGCAAGAACAGAGTGAAAAGTGATTAAAATGAGCCAAAAGTAGTCAAGAATGGCCAAAAAATTGGGCAAATTAAGAAGAACCAGGTGGTATGTAATGGCAAAGAGTAGCTTGAATTGGCAAAACATTGCAAACAATAGTAAAAATGGGCTAAAATGTGAAACAAAAAGAGGCAAAATGTAGGGAGAAAAGGAAATAAGTGGGATTTATTAGGCCAAAGTAACCTCTTTGGATGAAAAGTGGCCAAACAATTCTTAAAGAAAGGACAAAAAATTAATAAAAGTTTAAAAAAAATGTATTGGCAAAAGGTAGCTAAAGTCTGAAAAAAGTGTAAGAACTTTTTGAAAAAACACAAAAATTGGACAAAGGAAAAAGGTAAAAAGGGTTTTAAGGTTTTCTGGGGGAAAAATAATTCAGATTAAAACATAAAGAGCCACATGTTGAACATCACTGACTTAATAATGGTTGTAAGAAATATCAGTGCTCTTTAAAGCTCTGTTTATTAACTAGTTGACGTTCTTGATGACACCTTGTTGCACCTTCTGTATTTTCTTTACTTTTCAACACTTCTACTTTCCCTTCCTGTCAGATGTGACATCAAAACCCTCCTCACTAGCTGAGCTCACTGCTCCATGCATTTAATGTTTGTTTCACCAGCAACCGTGATAGGCTTAGAATGAACTGAAGTAGAGCTTGGCAACAAGCATCGAGCAGCGATAAACAGAACAGCTGTGAGAGAAACAAACCATGCTTACAATAAAAACACAAACACAACTCGAGCTTTGCCAACTCAAGTGAGCATCCAGCGCTAATTAGTCCTGTAGATTTGTTAAAAATAAAATATACAAAAAGGGATCATTTCAGATATTTGTGCTAAGATCCTTCCCTGGCTCTACTGGTGAGCACCAGCTCTGGTATTAGGGAAACTGGAGTGTTTACTGGCCTTCCTTGAGCCTCTTTTACATCCTCTGGGGAAAATAGTCTCATCCCATTAACTCAACCAAGGGTAGCCAGGATTTTCATCTCCAAAGATATGCATTTCTAAACATTGTATAAGCATTGTGAATTATTCATCGGGCTTATTAGGGAAGGTGGACTTTGGCTTATTGCAAATCAGAGGAACAAATATTAACCCGTAACATTAGCATGCGAATGAGTGAGCTTCTCACTGAATGACTTACACAGCTGAGTTTCATTGAACCTGCCCCTGAGCAAAGTGCTGCTGCACACCAAATACAAAGCAAATCAGTCAGAATTAAAATTGTCCCTCCTGTAAATGAAGCCTGATATAGAACTATATCCTATACATGTTATATATAATGTGATCACAGCTTGCTTTTTCATTCATTATTTTAGCAGTTAACAAACAGCATGACTTTTTCCTGCTGTGGGAGGAGTCCCTGAACATGCCTTAAACATATTGATGCTTTAGGCACATGGATGTGCACATGTTTCTTAATTTAAAATGATGTTTGGCTTCAATTTATTGATAAAAGTCAATGATTGTGAAGGGATGAGCTGACTCTGAGTGGCTCAGTTTGTGGCCTAATGAGGCCTCCAATCCTGGTGCCTAAATGCAGTATTCTTAATACCAGATACACATGGGATGAAGTCTTCACATGGTGTATCAACGATAGTACAAGTGGTATTGCAATATTTATGATTGTTTTTCATATTGTACATTTTGGTCTTTTTTCCCATTCCACAAACATAGTCCCGTATTGTTATCATGAGCCCAGTATTGTCTATTGTCCCGTCCAGGGCCGGCCTTCCCAACAGGCAACACAAGCGGCCACATATGGCGCCATTTGCTGGAGGGGTGCCACAATGCAACCCCCAATTTTTATTTTGAATAATATTATTATTTAAATAATTTAAAAAGGTATAATAAATGTGAAACACACCAATTACAATCACTGTACATGTTTTCTAATTGAATATTAATATAAAAATCCGTAATTTCGCCTTGGGCACCAAAAGGTCTAGGGCCGGCCCTGGTCCCGTCTTCTGAACTTTAGATATTGTCCCACATATAATACACTTTAATCATTTACAAAATGTATCATTTTGTTTGTATTTTTTATTGTTGAAGCTAAATTGTGAGCTAATATTTAGGTTACCTAGTTTAACCAGATTTAAAAGATCTTTAGTGTTGAAAAGATTGCATAGACATATTTATTTTGTTTTTCTTTACATATCATGCAGGTGGATTCAAATTACTTTCAAGGTTGTAATTGTATTTTTCAGATTGATAATTTATCCAAGTCCATCACATATATGATAATAACATATCTAAATTGTTCATTACTAAGCCTCAAAACGTTGAATTATTTCAATTTAAAGAAGTTATTAATACGGGAATTTCAACAAAACATTCAACAAAGTTACTAGCTCTGTTAGCGCTGCTTAGATGCTACTTATATTTAAGCTAGCTATAAGTTAGCTACAAACCCTTTCTTTAAGTCTAGACGTTAAATCTATGACATAAAGAACAACATTTCAACTTAGATTATCTACATGTCTAACCAAGGATCATCTCACTAATAAAACGCTGATAGCTTTTCCACAAGGGCTCTCCTAAAACAATAAATACTTCAATAGAAAGAATAAAGCCTTACAACAGGTTGAATAAATTATTTTTCATTTATTTGATGAGTGGCAAATTCATATGCCCACCACAGTGTTGAGGCTAACATTATCTAGTCAGCTGTTATACAGTGAATATGATTCACAAAACATTATGATGGTTTACTGGTTGGTGGTTTTTAAAGCTGATATCTGGAGTTTCTGAGAAATCTATGTTTATGTATGATTTTTTTGAAATCCTAAAAAATACCAAACTACTAGTGTTTTACTATGGTCTACTGCCAGTGGTCATTCATATACATTCATGTATATACTGTAAGTCCCGCCTTCGTCCTATAGACCCCTATACACATGGAAACGATCGCCGTGATTGCCCAGCCTATCAGGTAAATATAATTATGGCTCTTACCTGACCCATAGACCTATATCAATGCAACCTTGTTATGTTCCGCAATGTGAGTGCAGAAAAATAGAGGCGTGGCTTCTGGTAGTTTGGTAGAGGCAGTGGGAGGAAGTGGAGCTGTTTAGGGCGGGACATTGAACCGTATATAAGATTTAAAGGTTGTACAAATAATATTTTGGGACCATATCACACATTTCTATGGTATTTTTTCTGTTGAACAGGTGGCTAAGAGTCTAGCAATGTGGCTAACGTTGCACTAGTGACATAATCTTGCACAATTTCTTTGTTAATATCCCATTTACGTAAATATTATGAAGCAAATAAACTGGAAAATGAATAACAGTCCTTGAGTCTTTTAACACTATTAATACGTTTTGTATGATTCCAGGAAGTTTGACTGCCAGTTAAACAGAAAAGTGCAACGTGGTACAAAAAGTGGTGAGCTTGAAACGGAATTTGAGTAATTTTGAATCAATACAATGCTTTGGTGAATTCTGCTTTAGAATGATAGGAAATGAAATGATCAACAGTCAGCTATCCTTACGGTAACTATTTAGACACATTCTGCTTCAAATTCAAACGTTTGAACACAGATTCTAAAGCTGACTTGGTTTCTCTTTAAAGCCATATTAAAGGTCTGCTATGTACAGTATTAGCATTGCTTGAACTCAGTCCCTGAACCTGTGCAGAGAAGCAGAAGACACACAATGTCACTCAGAAGGAAATGAATAGAAAAGTAGAGGAAGTGATGGAAGGAGGATATGTTCTCATATGTCTGAGTTCATCTGTGAAAGGAACATGAATTCACAAATGTAGATCACGGATCCAAGACTTTTTGTAATAGAAATGTCATATGAATGAGTTTTGTTCACCACAATACGTATGTTTACTCATTCATTTACTGAGGGATATACAGTATATAGTTGCCTTCTTGTTGTTCTCTCAGCTTTTCTCCTTTTGCTTTGGAGCAGACGTGGGCAACTTTTATTAAAGCAGGGCCACAAAAATGTGATTGTCTGATCTTAGGGCCACACTATCAACAATCATGTCAGAATTTGGAATAATGACCAATCTGACCATTCATACAGAATATAACTGGAGTTTTACGATGTTTTTTGTGGTTTTTTGGAGTCATTTTGATTGTTATTATGTATATATTTGTTGTTTGTGTGTTATCAGTCATTTCTTTGTGTTTTTTGGAATCATTTTGTGTATTTTGATTGTTTTTATGGATATGTTTTTGTTTCTGTGTAATCAGTCTTTTTTTTTGTTTTTTTGGAGTCATTTTGCGGATTGCTATTGTCCTTTTAGTTTATTTGTCTGTAATTTTGTAGATTGGGAGTCCTTTTTGCTTTTTTTCTGTCATTTTGTGCATTTATTTTGGGGGCCACACAAAATTAGGCATTTCCATCTCTTGGTGGACTTTGCAAATGCATTGGGCCCCTTGAGCCACGAGCCTAGATGGTGATTTTTTACGTTACATTTCTGATATTTAAGAAGTGTTTTTACTTTAGTTTTACCAGGATTTTTTCGCTTGATGCCCATTTCTGTTCTGGTTAGTTTATGGTGTTCCTCATGATACAAAGTCACTCTACGTGGCATTAAATTTTGGTCATATTCAGGTTTTTCTTTGGAAAGCTACAGAATCTAAATCCGTTTTTGTTTTGTCCCAACTTTCAATTGGTGAAAACAGAAGAAATGTATTGGGAATTACTTTGGCGGCGTGTTTGGAGGCACACTGTGTAACTTTAGAATGAATAACAGATCCAGTTTAAAAAATGTTAGAGATCATCACTGGCTGCTTTAACTTGAAAATCACAAGTCAAGTGTCTGTTTTACACAGACTACAGCCATAGGTGGAAGAAAATCCAGATTGTTTCAGTAATTACAATGATGACACATTCAGTGCCAGCCATTTTCAGAATTTCTACCCCCTCAGTTCCAGCCGTTTTTTATAGCATTTTGACTGATTTTTAAAGACCCACAGAATCTTTTGTACTATGACTATCTGAATTCTGACACCAGATTCTGAAAGACTAAAGTCTCTAATTTCAATTTTGTTTCTAGGTTGTTTCGTTCTTATGTAATCAGCAGTTGAATAGAGGCAAGTTTCACACAAATTGCCAGTTTGTGACAAAAAGCTGAGAAAAACGGCTTTTTCTGAAAATATCTAATCGTGACATTGAAGCAATTTTTTTTTTTTTTTTGCTTTAGGGACACCTCAACATTGTTTCCATCTATAAAACTACAAAAACAACACTGAGAACAGCCTTTTGATGGCAAAATTATTATTATTTTGTTATCTATGTCAGAGTTGAATGGATTTCTTACTGTATTTTGGCGTTCCTCCGAGTCTCTCCCGCGTCATTCTCTACACATGCAACTTCCTCCTCCTCCCAGACATGTCGAGTCTCACCCCTTGCCCTGTTTTTTGATTGTTTTCACTCACCATCGCGACACTCTCAATAGTCCACTTAGTTCCACACATGCTCTGGTCGAGTGTGCGCTGCTGTGAGCTGGTGAGAACTTCAGAATCAACTCTTGTAGCTCAAGAATGTAATCACCCTCATCCCTGCTTCTTCCTCTTTAGCTAATGGTAGCATCAGTGGCTAATCCCTCATCAAAAGGTGCACTGCTGCCACCTTCAGGGCACAGTTGGGCACTACATTAGCAGAGAAGCCTGTTATTCACAGTAGAACTCCGTCAGTGTATCCTAGCAACTTTCGTGAAAAACTGTAATTGACGTAATATTACGTCTTTGGCACTGAATGAGTTAATTAACTATAATATCAGTCTGAATTCTCTAATAAAGGAACAAAAAGGTGATAGAAGTGATACTTCAGCGTCTTTATCTATAGCCACAGTGGGCTTCAACCTTTGGGTGAATGTGTGATTGTTTCTATACTTGCTCCACTGGGCTGTGGTAGAGAAAAGTGTCTGATTAATGGAAGCAAAACCCCATGCAGCCATCACCTAATAAAGATTAACTAAGTGAATCTTTGAAAGTGTCCTTTCTCACTGAATAAACAGCTTTTTCAGGCAAGCTTGGCCCCGTTGTTGTAAATGTTAAGCTGAGTTTAATACAGCCAGGTTGATACATTTTATTTTTTATTTTTTGCAAGACTCAGTGCATTAAAAAGTGATTTAAATAGGCTTTGTTGATCAAACTGTTGGAAGCTTTTGTTCTCCAGGTCCATGATTTATTCAGAGACAGTGCACTCGGACCGGCGCTATTTTCTGTGTGTCGTGTTTCGGGCTCGTGCGCATCAATAGGGTTCATTTGTGTTGAGAAATGCCATCTGGCTCAGGCATGGAAAGCTCTGTCAGAGAGAGAGAGAGCGGCCACGGGGGAGAACTAATAACTGTGTAGGTGCAACATCGAAGGATGGAAATGACCTACAGACAAATTACAAAGTTTGAAAATACTTTTTTTACCTTTTGGTCGATGAGCTCAGTAGTGTGAAAATGAATCGTTGGGTTCCAATGCAGCCTTTTCCATTTGAATCAGTACAGGAGGTCATTCCATTAATGCACATTTGTCAAACTCAAGGCCCGGGGGCCAAATCTGGCCCTTTAGAGCAGTGGTTCACAAACTTTTTTGAATCAAGTACCTAACCCCGTTCTCTTATTTCTAAATCCTAGTCCCCCCTTTGTCCGACTCCAACATTTAGCTTAGAAAAAAAAAAACAACTATAAAGTATAATGATGGAATGAATGAGTGGTAACACACATTTTAAAGAATGTCATTTTGTAAATAAGTGATAGAAACAGTATTTGGTGCAGTAGATCCCAACTTTTTTTTTTTGGATCGTGACCCCATTTTGATAATAACAATTTCTGGAGAAAGACATTTTTTTTCTAGAATTAGTTTTTGTTTGAGCTCAGATTTATTATTTTTGTTTACTGCATTTTAGTTTAGCTAGTTTCACAAAGTGAAAGTATGGAAATACAGTTGTTTAAGATTGTGTGTTGTTTTAATAAAAATAATAATAATAATAATAATAATTTAAAAAATCTATTTTAATTTTTCAGAAATTTCAGGCAAACCCATTTAAACTCTAGGCAAGTTTAAATCTCTCTCTCTCTCTCTCTCTCTAAGTACCCCGTGTTTAGTCATCGCGTATCCCGAGGGGTACACGTACCTTCATTTGAGAAATACTGCTTGAGAGCATCAAATTCTGCCCACATGAGAAAGTAAAAACATGAAACATTTTGTGAATTGCTTTCAATAGTTTATCTCCCCCAATAAGATCCATATCCTACCACACACTCTTTAAAAGGAAGGTGAAAAAACATCTTCTCCTACATTATATCAAATTACTTCATGGACTCAATCTCTTCATTTTCACCACGATTACAATCCACGTGTTTTGGTCCGAAATGTACAAATCATCTCCAGAACTAAAGCTAAAGACCTTGTGAAGATGCTGACTGAAGCTGGTAAGAAAAGTGTCATTATCCACAGTGAAACGAGTCCCGCACCAACATTAGCTGAAAGGCAACTCAGCGAGAAACAAGCCATTACTCCTAAAGAACATAAAAAAAGCCAGATTACCGTTGGATAAAAGACACCAAGACAGAGACTGTAAGTTCTGGAGACATGTCCTGTGGTCTGATGAAACTAAAGTGGAGCTGTTTGGCCATAATAACCACCGCTACACTTGGAGGAGAAAGTGGGGAAGCTTGTAGACCTGAGGACACCAGGTCTACACCTGCAGCAGGAACTGGAGCTCTTCATAAAGAACATTATGTGGAAATATTAACGCAACATCTCAAGACATCAGCCAGGAAGCAAATTGGTCTTCCAAATGAACAATGACCCTAAACATACTGCCAACAATTAAAACGTTTCTTGAGGACTTGAAGTGGCAAAAAGCCTGATCTGAATCCCCACAAAAATGTGTGGGCAGATCTGAAAAGGCATGTGTGAGCAGCTCGGTTCCACCAGTTCTGTCAGGAGGAATGGGCCAGAATTCCAGAGTACTGTGAGAAGCTTCTGGAAGGAAATCCAAAACGTTTGACCCAAGTCATGCAATTCAAAGTCAATGTTCCTAAATACTAAGGAAATGTATGTAAACTTTTGACCTAAAAAAAAGTAATAAAACATTCTCTAAGAAATTCTCTCTCATTATTGTGGCATTTAGCAAAATGAACTAATTTTGATAATCCTAACTGACCTGAAACAGGAGAGGTTTAGTCTGATTTAACTTCAGTCAGTGAGGAAGTATTGTGTCTTTTTGCACAGTGTATGTAAACTTGTGGTTTCAAATGTATATATGTAGATATGTTGTCATTTTGTATTTCCTTTTTGATTTTCAATGGTTTTTTTTTCTCAATATTTTCAATTGTGTTTTATTATTGATTTTTGTGTACTTTTGCTTTTTTTTCATTTTGTGCATTTATTTTGGGGACCGCACAAAATTAGGCATTTGTGTCTTGGATTTGGCATTTGATTTGAGCCCTTTGTGCCACAACCTTAGATGGTGATTTTTGTAGTTACATTTCTGATATTTAGAAGTGTTTTAATTTCTTATTTACCAGGATTTTCTGTCACTTTGCCCAGACAAGGAAGACTGCGATTTTAGTTTATGACATTTCCTCTGATATGTCACTCTACATGACATTACATTTTGTATTCAGGTTTGTCTTTGGAAAGCTACAAAATGTATATATATATATATATATATATATAATTTTTCCACATACATCAAATTTTAATTGTGCATTTTGTCTCCTGATTTTATAGGTGTTTATTTGTTAGCCTTTTTTTTTAATTGTTTGTGATTATCATACAAGCTGTTTGGGCTTGGTTCCCCCTAGCACTTTTAATGTTGTTTTTTTTTCCTTTAATGTGTGCTAAATAAATACATTATTTTTTTTTTTTTTTTTTTTTTTTAAATAAAATTACCAAATAATTCAATTGTTCCACAGTTTTTGCAGTCATTTTTAAATTGATTCAAAATCTGGCAAATTTTTGACAAATTGTTTCATGAAATTTCTCTAAACTCCCCAAATCAGGGAAAATAACTGATACACTTTATCATTTATATGTGGAAGTGCAAACCAGGGCACGTTCATGTTGAATTTGCTCTTTTTCCAACTAAAATCAGGAGCGCTTGAGCTCCAACTGGTCCATATTTGGTCCCTGAACTAAATTGAGTTGAACACCTCAGCATTAATGTAAAGAAAAACACCATCTTTTTACTGTATCAGTGACAGCTTTATATAGAAAATAATTTCACAGATAGCAAAATAAGATAGAAAATGACACTCTTTCAGCAGTCCACAACGTGATTTGAGCCCTTGTGAATTCGCCACTGTGTCCCGTACGCACTCCATCACTCGTCTGTCGGGCTTCACGGCGATGGATGATGTAAGGTGGCTCCTTTTTCTTCCCGTCTCTGTTATTACTCTTCGCTTGGCTGCCTGCCAGGAGCTCGTGTAAACCACAGTCGTCCTTGCCGGTGCACTTACCTATTTGGTGTACAAACAAAAGTGACAAATACCCTCAAGTCCAAAAATGGCGATTATCTACTGCTTCTTATGCGGCGCTGCATCCGTCTTTTTACGAGCACATTATGTGTACTCACATGAAACATGTTTGACTGAGGAGTGATAAAGGACATTTGATAGGAAGTAGATGTGGCGATAGGTGGCAAGGACAAACAATAGTATATAGTGATGGTGGTCATTAATGTTGGGCTGTTTTCACACATTATGATTGGTTAAATGTCCTCTGAGAGTTATTGATCATAGAAGAAAAAACATTGGTATCACAACCACATACACACAACAACACACTTAATGCTACCTACTGTACAAACAAGAAACTATCAGCTTTTTTTATGCTATTTAAAAATAATATACTGTGTTCTACTTCCTGTGTCAGCACACATTTAGCCCAACCTTGCTGAATCAGACATAAAACTTTTGTGGTTCGATGCCATCTTTGCATTTTTCTAAAGGATTCCCATTCCCACAATGCAAAATGCTAGACTTTTTCAAACTTCACGTCACATGACCATTTGTAAACCCACCCAATTTTTGTGATGGAGTCGTAAACAATCTTGCGAACGTCAATTTTAACCTTCAACATTAGTGTGTCAGTAAATTACCCGATTGTGTGGAATAAGTAGCTTGAACTTATTGATCTATGAGGCCTACACTAAGGGGTATTAAAACATGTGCAAACGTCACTCCACGCTCTAATAAGGGGAATCAACGTGTCACAATGCACCCACAATCCATTTATTAATATGTAAAGTAGGCGGATCTCATAAGGGGCACAATAAAATGGAAGGAGGAATATGCAAATAAATTAATGCAGTGGGCGGAATCCAATTCATCAAACCTGGAACTGTTGCTGTGATTTTTTTAGCACCAGAAAATAGTAGGACTCACGAGCAGGTGCAAACACACACGCAGAGATCAGCTGCAGTAAATGTTGACATAAAACACAGCGGAGATGTAAAAAAAAGTTAACCTTTCTAGTATAAGAACATATTTTAAATAAAACAATAGTCAATATTACATCCACTGAATGAGAAAATTCAGAGTAAAGTGTGTGTGAGGGAGAGAAACAGCTGGACACGAGGCTGCATTACCTCAGATCAATGACATCAACAGATCAATAGAATCTGACCAAATTGACCTGTTTTCCATGAACTGATGAGAGTAAAGTTACAGGAAGTGATGGAGCAAAAAAAAAAAAACATCATTAGTTTATTAAGCAACATTTTCATTTGTTTATTTAGTTTTCTACATTATTAAATGTTTGTGCAGTAGACAGAATTCCTCCTGCCTCCAATCAAACATCTTCAAATATAATTTAGTTCTTCTGTGCACTCACCTCTCTACATTAAACCAGCAAAATGTTCATTTAAACAGGGCGGTCTCAACCACGTCTATACACGCACACATATTAGTGCCTCAATATTAGTGAATTCTCCACAGCAGGTGAAGAAACAGCGCCACCAAAGGATTTAGGGACAAACCTGGTTTACTACCCTTTATTTCAGATCAAAGTGACTCCGCCCCCTTTGTTAAAAAGCAGCTAGTGATCATCGCCGGCAGCTTTAATGGCTATTGTGATTATATCGTTGCAATTATTACTGGAGAAGTTTTGTTTGATGTTGATCATCATTGTCTTTAGAATATATTAATACATATAACAACGGTATGTTATTATATGACAGTACATCACACAATGAGGCCACATTTTAGCACCTTACAAAAACATTTTATTATGTTCTCCAATGGTCTCAAATTGTAAAAATAATTTTTAAGAAACCTGTACATTTTTCTTAAAAAAAAAAAAAAAAAAAAAAAAAAAAAAAGGTTCATACTAAGGATGTCATTCATAAAAAAACAAGTAGTTGCACAATTTTCTGTAATTAATTGCAATTAATCATTTCACAAATCACAAAATTTTCAACTTAAGACTGAAGCTCATAATAGATACTATTTGTTTATGGAAAAGTCATGGAATTAATCTAGAATTAATACACAAAGTAGTATATTTAAATTCTTCCTTTTATTTCAAAGATTCTTGAGAAAGTTGTGGCAGCTCAGCTCTGTGAATTTCTTCAAAACAACAGCCTGTTCGAGGACTTCCAGTCAGGCTTTAGAGCTCAACACAGCACAGAGACTGCTTTAGTTAAAGTAATTAATGATCTACTCTGGGCTTCAGATGAAGGACGACTCTCAGTGCTGGTTTTATTAGATCTTAGTGCAGCTTTTGACACTATAGATCACTATATTCTACTAGAGAGATTAGAGAAATTACTTGGAATCACAGGGACTGCCCTAAACTGGTTTAAGTCCTACCTATCTGATAGGTACCAGTTTGTACACGTGAATAATAGGTCTTCTGTGTACACTAAAGTAAGCTACGGGGTTCCTCAGGGCTCTGTGCTAGGTCCAATCCTCTTCTGTATCTATATGATCCCCCTTGGTAATGTTATGAGAAAATACTCTGTTAACTTCCACTGCTATGCTGATGATACCCAACTGTATGTATCAATGAAGCCAGGTGAGACAAATCAGCTATCTAAACTTGAGGCCTGTCTAAAGGACATTAGGGCCTGGATGGACCAAAATTTTATTCTTCTCAACTCAGACAAGACTGAGGTCATTGTACTGGGCCCGCGACACCTTAGAGAAACCTATGCTAGCCTAACTGCCCTAGATGGCATTACTCTGGCACAAAGCACAACTGTTAGAAACCTTGGGGTTCTATTTGATCAGGACTTATCCTTCAACTCTCACATAAAACAAACTTCAACAACTGCCTTCTTTCATCTCCGTAACATTGCTAAAATCAGATCTATCCTGTCTCAGGGCGACGCCGAAAAACTAGTCCATGCTTTTGTTACCTCTAGACTGGATTATTGTAATTCTCTTTTAGCAGGCTGCCTGAGCAAGTCGCTTAAGACACTTCAGCTGGTTCAAAATGCTGCAGCACGTGTACTGACTAAAACTAGGAGAAGAGATCACATTACTCCTGTATTAGCCTCTCTGCATTGGCTTCCCATAAAATATAGAATAGAATTCAAGATTCTTCTTCTCACTTATAAAGCCCTAAATGGACAGGCACCAGCCTATCTCAAGGAGCTTGTAGTGCCATACAATCCCCCCAGAACACTACGCTCTCAAAATGCTGGACTACTCGTTGTTCCATTTGTCTCTAAAAGTAGTATAGGAGGAAGAGCTTTCAGTTATCAGGCCCCACTTCTCTGGAACCATCTACCAACCACGGTTCGGGGGGCAGACACCCTCTCTACCTTTAAGGTTAGGCTCAAAACATTCCTCTTTGATAAAGCTTTTAGTTAGGAACCAGCTCATAGCTCATAATTAAGATGCAATAGGCATAGACTGCCGGGGGGGGGGTCTGGCATGCTCGGTTGGAGAGAGGTTGGAGAGGGCGTTAAGAGAGAGGTCATTTAGGTTAGAGAGGGACCGGAGAGGGTCCCATTCCTCTCTCTAACACTCCCTCTATGTCTGCTTCTTCCCTTGTGTGTTTGCTCCTGTACTCCTTCTGGCTTTTGTCTTGCAGGTCCGTGGGATCCTTAGTGTGGAGTTACAGAGACTCAGCGGCTCTGTCTCCACCCTTTCCTCTGCACACACCCAACACAGCATAACGTGGATGGCTGTTCATCATAGGAATGGGATCCACACAAGGTTCCTGCTGCTTAACAGAAGGTTTTCCTTGCCGCCATGATGAATTCATGTTGGGTGTGGGATACATATGTATGTGTATATACGTATATATGCATATGTGTGTATCCATAAAATGAAGAGTCCGTCCTTAAGACTGCTCTACTGTAAAGTGCCTTGAGATACCATTGGTTATGATTTGGCGCTATACAAATAAAGATTGATTGAGATTGATTGATTGATAGACCAATAATCTTATTTCAGCATTAAATTAAGTTTAGCAAAAAAAAAAAAAAAAAAAAAAAAACAAATCTTTCTTATATCATTTAGAGAATATACAGTAACTAAACCCAGATCTATATATTGAAGTGCAGAAGAACTATTTCAAGAAAATAAGTGTTAAACTTTGAACAAAGGTTCAATAATTTACTGTAATATCTGCTGACACAAAAAATCACCTTTGATATTTACAGTGTCAGATCAAATCCCTCATTTTATCAGAGGTTTGTTCTGGGTGAAGTTGGTGTAGAATCAGTTTCAAATCTTTCTGTTATTTCCTTATTCAGATTATCTTCACCCTTCACAAAATGTGGAAGGGAAATAGAAGTTCGTCCATCCATCCATCCATCCATCCATCCATCCATCCATCCATCCATCCATCCATCCATCCATCCGTCCGTCCATCCATCCATCCATCCATCCATCCATCCATCCATCCGTCCGTCCGTCCGTCTGTCCGTTTGTCCATCCATCCATCCATCCGTTCGTCCATCCATCCATCCATCCGTTCGTCCATTCATCCATCCATCCGTCCGTTCGTCCATTCATCCATCCATCCGTCCGTCCATCCATCGGTCCATCCATCCATCCGTCCATCCATCCGTCTGAGTTAAAGGTGACAGCTTTTCTTAGAAACCGTTTAAGATATGAGAACTAAATTTGGGGTGTGGCTTCAGGGTTTTAATACCTTGATGGAGTTCGAAAATGAGAAGTGGCAATATTTTTTCTCTGGAGTTATTGCCATTGTGCTGTTTTTCTTAACTCTGTTCTTGGTATCTTCAAAGGTGACAGTTTTTCTTAGAAACCGTTTGAGATAGTTAATAATTTCATATTCTGATGTGATAATATTTTCTCATGTATACATCTGAGTTCTTAGAAAATGTTGTGAGTTATAATGAAAACTAATCTGGAGGGAGATGTTGATGACGATGTCTTCTTCTTCGTCCACCCTGTCCTCCATTCATCCAGTATTCCAGCTGTTATAAAGCTACCAAACCATATTTATCATTTCATTTATTTATTCAATGATGTGATACATGTAACTTTTAGAGATAGCGTTTCAATAGTAGAGATGATGAGTAAAAAGATATATAAATATCTTCTTTTGTTATTTCTATCAATCTAACCATTGATAGAAGGAACTATCTGAGCACATTTCATTCTTTGACCATTACTCTCGTGGGAACTGAACCAGTTCATGTAATGACATCACATTTGTTCACAGCAGTTCTTTTCAAATCCATCTGTATTGTTCTTATTATTTTTACTCTGTACAATGTTCTGTGTGTGGTCTAGGGTTCTGTCTGTTTTACGTGTTTATTTTTAGATGTGTATAATAATGATATTTCATATATAAAGTCATATCATAAAACTTTTTTTTTTCTTCTTGAAATTAGCCATTTTGCTAATTAAAGCTAAACCCAGGCTACATATCACTTAGCACTGAAGCATTTAATGAAGCCCTATCACTTTGACTTCTGTCTAGTCAGCTCATTTATGACAAAGGTCATCAGAAAAGCTTCTAATCTGGGGCCACAAACATGGCTCCCGCCTCAGGGACCGACCTCGTCATAAATAATTAAACTAGGAACTGAGAGCCAAGAAATAAACTTTTTTATACAAAGGAAAGTGAGTTAGATTCAACAAACCTGAGTCTGTCATCATGTAGCATTGTTAATATCACAAGGTTTTATTAATTACGATTAAAATCAGTGACAAAAGGATGAAAAGTACTCACGTTACTGTAACTGAGTTGCTTTTATGGGTACTTAGTAAAATCAGTCAAAATCAATGATTTTACTTGTTTTAAAAAAAGGAATTCATTACATTTCTACACCCAACAGTGACTGAGTAAATTATTATCATTCATTTTAAAATGATCAACGGACATTGTGAAACTACAAAAAAATTAAATAACCAGACAACTATCAAATGCATCACATCATAGCCATCATAGCACCGCGCCAAAAAGGCATTAAATAATGGTTATTTTAATTTTAGAGTTTATAAATAATGTATCTATCTATATATATATATATATAAATATGACAGATTATAGATCATATTTTTTAGTGTATTTTACAGCTGATTACAGACATGGGTCAAAACCGAGCCGTTATCACAAGAGATGCTAACACAAGAGAAAAGTTAATACTCATATTTCACTGGATACAGGTCAGCTGCGTTACGTCTCCACGACGCCACCAGAGCTGATAAGTGTGACTTACAGTAGTTTATGTATTAATTTTCACCAGGTCTGGTGCGCTGCGTATCTGCTCCGTCCCAGCTCTGACAGTCTGGATCCCTCCGACAGAAATACGCAGGCACAGAGCAAATACACTGAAACAGGAAGTTAAATACATACTAAACATTGAAACATTCGGCTACTTTTCAAAATAAAGCACTAGATCATATTTCATCATATTAGCTCTTCTCTGTTGGCTGTAGCTAAAAAATGTGGCGAGGACAACAACAACTTTATATTTTAAATCCTTAAAACATGTAACAAACAAAAAGCTATGAAACTAAATAATGTAATATAAACATATGTGTCTGAAAAGTGTTAATGTGTTTCCCTGGTTTTATTAATGTGTCTTTCCTGTCTTTTCTCTGTCTTTTTATTTATTATTTCTAATTATATATGTCATTCAATCTATTTCCCTGGCTCTATTAACCACATAAATACCCATCTGTATCTGTACTTGTTTGCACATATTGCTGCACTTTATTATTGTACATGTCATTGTAATTCACTATTTAAAAAAAAAAAAAACTAAAAAACTAAAAAACTTCCTCTAACTGCGTTCTCGCGCGATTATGTAAATATTGCAAGAACTCTTCGGTTTTGTGACGTCAACCGGACTGCACCGTGGTGGCTTCAAAACGCAACCGGTGGGTATTACCGGACGTCGGACAGCGGAACAAAATTGGATCGGAGCCGTAACGCAGCGGAGACGTCTCCAGTGGAAACCCCAGGTAAGTTTTAGGTTAGGTAATTGTGATTCATTGTAATTGACTTTCAGGCGGAAAATAGTAATTGCAATTATGTTTGAAATTGTAAAAATGCCTTTTACTGTAATCGTAATTTAGTTGTAATTGAACATAGATACTTAAAGACGTAATTCTAATTAAAAAATGTAATTGACCTCAACCCTGGTAGGATATATCAGTGCTCTTTCCACCTCTGACTAAATGTGGGTCAGTCTGTGCTCATCATCCATTCTTCCTGTGATGCACTCCTTCCTCTCATATTGACCGCATGCATTACAGAGAACATGGCAACAAAAGTCGCTCATTAGAAGTTTGGGTTTCTGTGAGCATTATGAGGGGAGGTGGAGTATTGATCGTGGCGAGATAGCTAACTGGAAAACACTTCCCATCGGAGCCCACTGAGGCTCATTTGGGAGAGATGCTGCTGGCAAGCTGGAGACAATTCCACATCTGGTTATTGGACCCGGGGCGGTAGTGAGTACAGTATGTTTCTTCTGCAATCAGGAGACACTGGGAAATCTATATGTGGTAATTACAAATTCATGCCACCGCTGTGAAATTGAACACTTGGCGTCATTATAAAGTAATGGGCGCATTAGAGAGAAGTTTGCAGCAATGATTTCCCTCTCATTTGATTATCATCAGCAGCGATCCACACAAATGGAATATCATCCTGTCCAATCACTCCGTAGATTCTCCCATACCAGATTCTACCATGGAAGTGCGACGCTAGAAAAGACGTCTCAAAAAGTGAAACTCAGCATCACTGGCCTGGTTGAATTGGTTGAAAGTAAATCTTTGAGGTTGCTTACCAAGCTCATTTGGAAACCATTACTTCAAGGAGGCTTCGACTACAATAGCCAATTTGTAGTAAGGATGTAAAATATGCTACGCCTCACATCCGTTCTCCCCGTCTTTAATGTAATCACCCCACATGCTGCAACTCCCACCATGATTCTATAAATATTCATGCAAATCCAACAATTCAGACGAGGCTCATATTCACAATCAAGTCTGAAGTGGCATGTGTGCTTTATGGCCAAAAACAAAACAAAAAGTACCTCTGAGTCTGTGTGTGATACGAGAGAAGAAAGAAAGGCTGTTCGTTCCCACTGCCGTCAGGGTAAGACAATGGATGTAGGTCATGAAGAATGAGGTCCACTGAAAGAGAGCTCGTCATAAAAAGCCAATGCCATTACGTTTCACAGAAAACCCCGTAATGGATGTATGCAGATGGAGAGATGAAAGGCCAGGGTTTTTGCTTTCAGACGAGTCATCATTTTACAAATGTTTCCCAGTCCATTTCAGCCTTTAATCAGGACTGGCCGATGCTCTCATGTACGTAACGCCTCTGTTTCAAAGAAAACACTGTTTCCATTCATCATTAAATCTATTCGTCTAGACTTTGTTTTCAAACTTTAAAGCATCTTCTTCTATTACTTATCTGATGTTCCTGCTCAGAAGTAAACATGACATCTTCCATTTAAAGACATTAAAAAGATAATTTTTGCTGCAATTTACTGCATTTGACTTGTCAAACTCAATATCCGGCCAAACTTAACAAGAGAAAACTGAGATGTCTGCAGAGTGAAGTAGTAAAATGACTCATTGCAATTCGCCTCGTATATTAAGACTTTAAGAGACAGTTGAACTTGAGACAATCCCTTTATAATTACACTCCTCACGTTGGTTATTGGTCCTCGGTGTCCTCGGCCCCTGAATGAGAGTTAGGGCCCAGTCATCTGGAAATAATGAAGGAGGTAGGTGACCCACCGGTGTTTGCTCTGGCTTTGTTCAATCAACCTGCTAATTGTCCTTGGATATAAAGTAAGCCAATATGTTCAGTCTTCTTTTCTGTCTCTGTCACTTCATCGTCTCAATCCACATTTATGGTGTAAAGCAGATCCCACTGATGTGATGATATGATGCTCTAATGCACAGTGCATTGAGCGCCATTGCTTTTTATCTGCTCAGGCCGATCAGTCCCAACTTTGCGTTTAGGAAAAGTAATGAGTCTATTCATCGTATTCTTATGGCCGTTACTTCCTATGTGATTAAAGGTTAACTTTAATATATATTATAGAAGATAGAAATAGATCCAAATTTAAACAGTTGTATGGTGTTTTACCTATAATATAATGCAAGTCTGGGAAAAAATAGAATGGAGTTTAGAGTCAAAAGATATTATGCCTATAAATATTTAGGTTTTATTGTAAAGTTTCATACAGCTCAGTCTGTGTTTAGTAATAACAAAAACTGCTTTGCGGAAATTACGGACCGCCTAAAATTATTGCTGAGATTTTATTGTGTTAATTGCGATAAATTATTTAACAAAAAAAAAAAAAAGCACAAATTAAATGTTTTTTTTTGGACTCTAAACTCTAAACAACACAGATCCCAATATTTAAATAATACTGATGCACAGACCACAAAACAAAAAATCTGAGAACCCAAAGAGGAGTTGTTTCTGTGTTCAGTGGGCATTTATTTTAGTTTGAATAAAAACAAAAAAGTTGAGAGAGAAAGAAAGAGTTTATCGTAGCATGTAGCAGCTAGCATCTCAATGCTAAACATGTAGCAGCTAACACCTCAATGCAAAACATGTAGCAGCTAGCACCTCAATGCTAAACATGCAGCAGCGAGCACCTCAATGCTAAACATGTAGCAGCTACCACCTCAATGCTAAAAGTGTAGGAGCTAGCATCTCAATGCTAAACATGTAGCAGCTAGCACCTCAATGCTAAACATGTAGCAGCTTCCACCTCAATACTAAACGTGTAGGAGCTATCATCTCAATGCTAAACATGCAGCAGCTACCACCTCAATGCTAAACGTGTAGGAGCTATCATCTCAATGCTAAACATGTAGCAGCTACCATCTCAATGCTAAACATGTAGCAGCTAGCACCTCAATGCTAAACATGTAAGAGCTATCATCTCAATGCTAAACATGTAGCAGCTGGCACGTCAATGCTAAACGTGTAAGAGCTATCATCTCAATGCTAAACATGTAGCAGCTAGCACCTCAATGCTAAACGTGTAAGAGCTATCATCTCAATGCTAAACATGTAGCAGCTACCATCTCAATGCTAAACATGTAGCAGCTAGCACCTCAATGCTAAACGTGTAAGAGCTATCATCTCAATGCTAAACATGTAGCAGCTAGCTCCTCAATGCTAAACATGTAACTTGGCAGCCCTGTGTTACATGTACAGTATATGATACTGGACTAGCGTGATGGCTGTCTCAATGGCTATAAAATCATGCAAAAAGTATTTTATTGTATTTATTTGTAATATCCTAAACATTTTTTATTTATTTTTGTCAAGACTATTATAGTTATTCTTCAAGTTTCTTTCTACTCCAAAGATCTTCACTATTTAAGTTGGAAATGTTCAATGATTTGATCATTCCTGTGGCTTTTAAAGGTACAAATGTTAAATTGTGTTTAATTGACGTATGGGTGATGAAGGCGTCCTCGTGCAAACACACTGACACTCTCTAGATTTTACAGCTGATAATACTTATAAAAAAAGATGCTTTAAGATGAAGCTGAGACTAAAAATAGTTTAAAGATACCTCAGAGACCCTTGATCGATGACATTTTTTATTTTTTTATTTTTATAATTCCTGCAGAATATTCTGGCGATTAATGCTCATATATAGATTGCCACTTTAACACTGACACCCACTAATGCATGGCATGGTGGAAATGTATAAATCTGACCAAATCACTGGCACCCGTCATTTTTCAGTCTAATGGCTGTAGCATTAACAGCTGCTAGTCGCTGTCTTATAGTCATTTATTACCACCCATGTTATCCCAGTCTGCCATTTTACTGCCATAGCACCATAAATCAGGAGGGCAAGAAGGGGGCCAAGCACCCCCCCATTCAGGCCTTCCTCTGGAAAGAAATATGGCACAGCTTGAAGGCTGTGCGCCACAATCTCAGCTGGATATTACAACTGAAATGTAGCATTTAAAAATCTGTTTTTGCACCTTCAGGTTAAATAGTTTGCGTTACCCAATGGTGCACAGCGAATCACTCAATTATCACACTTAGATCAACACTACGTGATCAGTTTTGTTAAATAGGCATTCTGCTTATAAAGGTGAGTTTTTAAACACCAGAATTGGAGCAGTTTGACTGTAAAAAGATTAATAAAAAAGACAGTTTGAGATACTAATGCACCGCTAATGCTTTTTGAAGAGGACTGTGGTGCTGGGAACACTGAGGTGTTCTGACCACAACAGCCCAGGCCAATATATCCCCACTCGGCTTGTTCGCTCCTGTGCGGCATGGCAGCACTGCATTTAATTTACTAGTGGCTCCACTAAATGTAGCGAGGGAGACTCTCCATAATTCATGAAGAAAGAGAAAGGTAGAAAAAACCCAATAAATTAAAAAGCTGTGATGAATCTTGCTTTTCATGCTTGTTTCTTTCATACACTTTATGTTCAGTTTTACCTCTGCTATTATCTTCACATTTTACCCTTGGGGTCAATCTGACCCCTGGGATATTTGCCTTCAGGAAAATGATTTTTAGGAAATTGTTGACCAATGTCAGACATTGGTCACACAGAGACCTTTTTTACACAGCTAAAACAGCTTGGGGTCAAATTGACCCCAGATGAACATCAATGTCTGTAATTTGTGTTCAGCACCTTGAAAAAAAAAAAAAATCATGATAATTTTATGCTTAGTCAATTGCACCTATCAAATGAGGAAAAGTGATGAAACATGAAACAAAAAAATAAAAGTCAACTATTATTTTTGTTTGATAAACATTCAATGGGGTCAAATTTGACTCCAAGCATAATAGCAGGGTTAATGGGCTAGAACAATAAAACAAAAAACGGTGATAGAGATTAGAGGTTTAAAACACCAGTTAAAATATGTCTTGGATAATGTAAAAACGTACTCTAGGTATAAACTCTGCTTTCATAATTGCTTTTCTGCCCCTCATCAATTCCTTATCTTTTTAATTAAGTAATTAAGCAACTTCGCTAACAATTGAACCTGCACTCGAACACGATATAGGAGGAAAATAATAACTGTAAATCCTTCAACCACTGGGGGTTATTAACCAAGCACTGTATGGCGATCAAAGATTAAAGGTAATGAGTAAAGCAACTGATATTGGCTCAGCGAGGGCAACTAGGGAGAGTTCTCACAGTCCTGCATGCATCCACATGCACGCTCATGTAAAAAAAAGAAACAATCTGAGCGATGAAAAATGACCACAGGCGTTTTCACACAGTTGACATGCTGGTACACGCGCTCACACACACAAATTCCCCTCCTGATGCTTAAACCTGTAAATCAAAGCTTGACAGGGTGGAATTTATCACAGTTCTCTGCACTTTTGGAAATGTGCAACAACACCCCCATGACGCCATGATGAACGGCCGGGATTACATCTGATCTTTAGCACTAAATAATAGAGACAAACACACCATAAACTGGGATATCAAGTGTTATAGAATCAATGCATGAAGATTTATTGTTACATTTCTAGCTATTTTATTACCTTGCAGTTATACATATATTAGAATATTATCATCATATATTAGGTTTAGGCTTAACAATCAAACAACTTGTCCAAATAATATTTAAACGTGACATCTGAAAAAAGAACAACTGTAATCTCTGACACCATGATTTCAGCATCATATACTTTAAAACTGCACTACCTGAATCCTGACAAAGGAGAATGGCTGAATTCAAACTGTAAATCCCGCCCCCACTCTGATAATCCCTCCCAGTCTCCTCCTCTCTGGAAGTGCACAAAAGTTTCACTGTCTGCTGAAGCGTTTTTCTTCTCTAATAAACCTAAACCACCAGTGAAAAATGCTAATGCTATGCTAGCTCAGTGCTACAGAGACAACTATTACCTGCTACTACCACCTCCTCTCTGATTCTCCTCCACACCTAATCCTTCCTAGTCCTGGTTATAAAGGGCGTGTCCTACAGCTCCATGTGGTCACTGTGACGGAGCAGTGCCGTCACTAACCGAGCAGCAGCGCACGCACACACACACACACAAACACGTCACACACATTCTCTTTCTCCCTCCGTATTTCTCCTCACATCATGCATTTAACTAATCTCCTTCTTCCCCAACTGTTGCTAGAGTCATCCAGGGGTGAACACTTGACTGTTCTAGGCTTCACCTGCTGCACAAACATTCACACATTCTCACACACACACACACACACGGAAACTCTTACCGGTGACATGACGTCTCTGAGCAGCTGACGGACAAAACGGGGCGGAGTTAACCCAGGGATTATGTAAGGCAGTAGCGCAGGGTGGGAGATCATGTGATCAGGGGTTATTTTGTCTTAATTGTTTTTACATTTATTTGGGGATTAATTTAGGATGTGATTCGAAAAATGCATTTGTTTATTAGAAAATCAGTTATCATTTGAAAAGGATGTGAATATTGTTTTTGTTTGTATTCCTTAATAATTGTTTTTGGTTTAATTTAAACCACACCCATGGGAGGGGCTAACCTGTTAAAAGCAGTGTAGGAAGCTGCATAGATGGCAGTCTTTCTCTGGAGGTGCATGTGGGACCAATGTACCTGGACATTTCTGAAAGCCTCTCAGCTGGAAGTAGAGCTGGGACCAGGTTGTGTTTTTTTTTCTTTCTCTTGATGTAAATATTTGTGTTCCACTGTAAATATTGAGCACTGGCACCATTTTTGGAAAAATAAATGAAAGGCGACTTGCAATATGGATGGTCGTGGTTCTTCTTTAAATCAAACCCCGCCACAGTTGGTGTCAGAAGTGGGATATGGCAAGTTGAAAGAAAAGCGTGCGTCTGCCAAGACAGCGCACCGGACTCCGGTCTCAGCAGAGGAAGCAGCAAGAGGAGGATGCAGCAGTTGGTGATCCAGCATGGGAGTCTGTCCAACCATCATCATCTGAGGAGGATGAAGGAGAAGGTGGAGCTGGGTTAGCCACAACGTCAGTGGGTCAGCCAGAGTCTGAGCTGATGACTCTGATGAGAGGCTTCCTGGAAGCACAAACCAGGAGAGAAGAAGGACTGTTGAGAGAGCTTCGCAACATAGGAGCTGGCCTTCCGGTAAGCAACCAACCACCTTCACGTGCCACTGTGTCAGCAGCTCAAGCTTTACCTGTGACACCGAGTACGCTGACTGCCAGCAGTCCCAGGTTTGACCTGCCCACACCAGCGCCAAGTCATCGGCAACAGTCGGCAGAAGCATCCGCCTTTTCGGCACCAGTTGCCAGCAGCAGACTTGAGGAGCAAAGACCTGACCACAGGTACTACAGTGACCCCAAAATACCCCCTTTTAACACAGGGGAGGACATTGAAAACAATCTCCTGCGTTTTAAACGCATCGCCAAAACCTGGAACTGGCCAGACAGTGAGTGGGTGTGCCGGCTTGTTCCGCTTCTGTCGGGGAAGGCATTGGAGGCCTACACGGCGATGGATGAAGAGCGGGCTCACTGCTACAGAGACTTGAAGGCAGCGTTGCTGGTGAAGTTCGACATCTCACCAGAGACCTATAGGCAGCAGTTCCGGACGACGATCGTGCCAGGAGGAGAGAACCCCACGGAGACTTACCATCGCCTAAAGGGACTCTACCGACGCTGGATTCGTCCCGAGCAGCACACCAAGGAGGAGGTCGGTGAAATCGTCATCCTGGAGCAACTTCTTCGCGTGCTATCCCCGGAGGTGAGGACCTGGGTGAAGGAACACGAACCTGTGGATGGGCTTGCAGCTGCCAAACTGGCTCTCCAGAACCTCAACGCCAGAAGAGGACCAGCTTCACGGGCTAGTGGTGCAGCACCTAGACCACCACCACTACCTCAGCATCAGCCAGCAAGGAGGGAGTCGGTGAGCCAGGAGCCACGAGGTAACCCCTACTCTGCCCCAAATCAACGAGGATCTGGTAAGGACTTTGTTTGCTTTTATTGCCAGCAACCGGGTCATGAAGCGTCTGTGTGCCCATTAAGAAAGACAAAACTGACTGGTGCCTGTATGCACCCAGACCTGAAGCAGGAGATGAGGGTGAGCAGTTACACTGCTACAAAACTGTGACTGTAAATGGACAAAAAGTAACTGCACTTTTGGACAGCGGAAGTTGCAAGTCTTTAATTCGACAGGATATGGTCCCTGTGGGCTGTCTGGACTATAGCCAGCAAGAGGGAGTGACATGTGTGCATGGGGATAAGCACCCTTACCCGACAGCTGAACTCACATTGACTATAGATGACCAGCCCTATCTTATAAACTTTGGTGTCGTTGAGAGATTGCCTGTTGCAGCTCTTCTAGGTGTGGACTTACCTATCCTTTTAGACTTGCTGGGAGAGAATAAGCAAACTGTTTTTGGGGAAACAATGATTATTAACAGTGTTGTCTCCTGTCCTGTTTTAACTCGGTCCATGACTAAAGTGAGTGCCCAACCACTCCCAGACCTTAACAGTGGTCTGCGTGAGCAGGACACCACAGAGTCCACTGATGACCCTTGCATTAAACCGTTCGCAGACTTTGACCATAGTCTGTTTGATGGTGAAACGAAGGGCCCAATAAAGTCCCGTCGCCAGCGCCGCTTTGAGAAGCAACTGAGGCTGGTAGAGCAAGACACTCTACAGTCAGATACGTTGTGGAATGTGCCTGATAACATTTCTTTGCTGCAAAGGGAAGATGATACTTTAAAAAATGTGTTTTTCAAGGTTGTTGGGGAGGCAAAAGAAAACTGTGTGGGGAAAGAAACTTTTATTATGGACAATGATGTGCTGTATGCTGTTTGTAATGACCACAAACGTCTGGTAGTACCTGCTATGTGTAGAGCACTTATCACGCACCTTGCACACACTGTTCCATGGTCTGGACACCTAGGTCGCCACAAGACATACTTACGCATCAGTTCACGCTTCCATTGGCCTACTATGTACACAGACATCCAACAATATTGTGCAACATGCCAAAGAACATGCACTGCCCGTAAGTCAGACCGTGCTTTCTTGCAACCTCTCCCTGTCATCTCGACTCCGTTCCGCAGGATTGCTATGGACATTGTGGGTCCTCTGGTGAGGAGCAGTGCAGGACACCAGTACATCCTGGTAGTGTGTGATTATGCTACCTGGTTTCCAGAGGCTTTTTCGCTCCGCACAACCACCGCCCCAGCTGTCCTGCGAGCGTTGGTGCAGCTCTTTTCCAGGTTCGGAATCCCTGACGAAATCCTAACGGATAAGGTACAAACTTCACCTCAAAACTCATGCAGCTGTTTCATAAACAGTTGGGCATATCTGCCATCAGGACTACACCATACCACCCACAGACAGACGGCCTTGTTGAAAGGTTTAACCAAACCCTTAAACACATGCTGCAGAAATTTGTGGATGACACAGGCAAGGACTGGGACCGTTGGTTACCGTTTTTGCTCTTTGCCTACAGGGAGGTACCGCAGGCGTCCACCGGTTTCTCCCCATTTGAACTGCTGTATGGCTGGGAGGTTCAAGGGCCATTGGATCTGCTGCAAAAAGGTTGGGAGGCTCCATCCACAAGGCAGAGTGACAGAGGTGTCCTGCAGTTTGTGCTGGAGATGGCGCGACTGGCGAGGTACCGAGAGGAGGCGGAGGTCAACCTACGTGATGCCCAAAGAAACCAGAAAACCTGGTACGACCAACAGGCCCGCAGTCGTGAGTTCCAGCCAGGCCAGAAGGTGCTTCATCTCCTTCCCTCATCCACCAACAAACTTCTCACAAAATGGCAAGGTCCGTATGTTATAATTCGGAAAATGGGTCCAGTCACATACGAGGTATCGCACGCAGAAAGAAAGAAACGGAAGCAGACGTACCACGTGAACCTTCTGAAGGAGTGGAAGGACCGTCCTATCCAGGCATCGAAGGTTGTTCTGCTGGCGCAAGAGGTGGACAGCGATGAGGAGCTGGAGACAGGACCACAGACCTTCAAGGATGGAACATCTAGGACTGTGCTGGCCCACCTTAACTCAGAAGTTCAGCTCCTTCAGGTCTTCAAAGAAGCGCCATTGTTGTTCTCTGCTCAGCCTGGTAAGACCACATTCGTTGAGCATGTTATACGCCTTAAAGACAGACAACCCCTCCGTCAGCGACCTTACCGGGTTCCACAGCAGCTGGTCAGGAGACTAAAGCAGGAGGTGGAGGAGATGCTTCAACTGAGCCTTCGAACTCTGAGTGGGGCAGCCCAGTGGTCATCGTGTTCAAAAAAGATGGTTCACTTCGCATATGTATGGACTTTAGAAAGCTCAATGCAGTCTCAGAATTTGACGCCTACCCGATGCCAAGGATTGAGGACTTGCTGGAGAAGATCGGGGCAGCCAAGTTCATCACCACCCTTGACCTATGTAAGGGATACTGGCAGGTGCCATTGGCAAAAGAAAGTCGGCAATATACAGCTTTCCGGACCCCAGCAGGATTGTTCCACTTCACAATGATGCCTTTTGGCCTGCATGGAGCCCCAGCTACACAGGTTCTACTCTATGGTTGAATGGGTGAACAGACCAGTGTCTGTGTTGACGACCTGACATCATCCTCAACAAAGACTCTGAATGCGTTCAGCATCAAAGTCTGATCACTAGCAGTTTGACTCTGAAGTGTTTGAAAACAGGTTTATGTTTATGAGTGTTTAAACAGAGAGAAATGCTGATTCCTGTCTGAGTAAAGTGTATAAAGTTGTGGTGAGGGGTTTTACAGCCTTAAAACATGTATAATAATTAGAGAAAAATAAAGCTGACTACTTTGCAGATTGCGAGTTATTTTTTGAATGTAACTGTCGCGATAAACGAGGGACTACTGTATTTGCTGTTTTGTCATTATTTTTCTGTAATTTTGTGTGTTTTAGTCATCATTTTTTACATTTAATTCATGGGCCGCACATTATTAGACTGAGGTCCACATGTGGTCGATGTCTGCTCAAGGCGAACATGTTTAAAGCATAACCCACTGATATTCTAATGAAGATCTCAAACTGCTCATTTTGTTCTCCAAACAGTTTTACAATCAATTATTCTCAATATTGTGATATTATGTGCTAGATCTGCCACTATCTCTTCATGTTACGTGTAAGAGTAACATCTACATCAATGGTAGCACCCAGAAACCCAACAGAACTTCCTCTTTAGCATCAACATGGCTCTGCTTACATGTGTTGTTTCCATACAACATCCTGGTGCTCAAACATGTGGTTTATCTAAATGGATCAGGAACCAGTTCTGAATCTGAAGAAGCCATTAATGAAAACCTGCAGCTTACAGATGTCACATTTCTTTCTCCCAACAAAAACTAGACGAGGACTAATTTGGAAGCAGGATGATTGACAAGTTTGTTAATAAAGAAAAACTAGACAAATGCTCTCAAAGACTAATGAATGAGAACCAGCTTTAGACATCACGTTACATGAGCTCGTTGAATTTCCATGGGAAATTAGAATGGGATGATACTGGTTAATCAATGTGATCTAAGTCATTTTAATTGACTGAAGGATTCACGCATTTAATTGACTTTCTTTTTTTTAAATATGTGTAGAGTCGACTAATATAATATTGATGCTGAATTAGAACTAAAACCAAAATAAGACCAACACTAACAAGGGCTACACATGTTTGTTCTAAAGATACAGCAATTGTTCACTCATTCATTTAAGCTCAACTTCCTGATTGTTCAGATTTCTTTTGGGAAAATTAAGAAAGTGATTTGAATATCTGCACCAGTCCATCGTGGTGAAGAGGGAGGTTAGCCAAAAGGCGAAGCCCTCGATTTACCGGTTGATCTTGGTTCCTACCCTCACCTCTGTTCATGAGCTTTGGGTCATGACCAAAAGAACAAGAATGCAGGTACAAGTGACCAAAATGAGTTTAATTCGTAGGGTGACTGGGCTCTCCCTTAGAGGTAGGGTGAGAAGCTCAGTCATCTGGGAGGGGCTCCTCTGCATTGAGGAGAGCCAGATGAGGTGGCTCGGGCACTAAATTAGAATCAGAATCAGAATCAGAAATGTTTTTCATGGCCATGTACAGTTTTAAGGACAGTACAAGGAATTTGTCTTGGTAGTTGGTGCACAAAACTAACAAAAAAATAAATAAATAAATAAATAAAGAAAAAAAACAAAGAACAACCCAGCAACAATAATAATAATAATAATAATAATAATAATAATAATAATAATAATAATAATAATAATAATAATAATAATAATAATGATGATAAATATAAAGGATGAGGGATAAATAAAGGATAGATAGAGAATAAAGGATAAATAGGATAAATATAAATTAATGTCATCATGGAGGTGGTGATTGGGTGGGGGGGGGGGTTCAGTGGGTGACTTGGGGTGTGTTCATGCGGATGGTGGCAGAGGGAAAAAAGCTGTTTTTGTGTCTGGAGGTTCCTGTCCTGATGGACCGAAACCTTCTTCCAGAAGGGAGAGATTGAAACAGTTATGACCGGGGTGGGAGGGGTCGGCCAAAATCTTTCCTGCACGCCTCAAAATCCTGGAGGCGTACAGGTCCTGGAGGGAGGGCAGATTGCAGCCAATGACTTTCTCTGCAGAGTGGATGATACGCTGCAGTCTGGCCTTGTCCTTGGCCGTAGCTGCAGCGTACCAGATGGTGATGGAGGAGCAGAGGATGGACAGGATGATGGAGCTGTAGAAGTTCACCATCATCTTTGTTGGCAGACTGAACTTCTTCAGCTGCCGCAGGAAGTACATCCTCTGCTGAGCTTTTTTGATAAGGGAGCTGATGTTCAGCTCCCACTTGAGGTCCTGAGTGATGATGGTCCCCAAGAAGCAGAAGTACTCCACAGAGCTCACTGTAGAGTCTCCCAGGGTGAGGGGGGTGAAGGGGGCTGGGTTCTTCCTGAAGTCAGTAATCCAGTAGTAATTCTCTTCAAAGAATGTAGACTGATTCACAGACTGTGTGGCTGCATTAACTCACATCAATGGCAGATCAATAGGACGGTTTCTGTCCTAATCTGCCTATTTTGCATGCACTGATCAGAGAAAAGTTACAGGACCGGATGGAGCACCCACATTAAATGAGGGGGAAAAATATCATTAGGTTTTAAAAAATGTTTATTTTGTTTTCTACATTATTCAGTCTTTGTGCAGCAGACAGAGAAGTCCATCTGCCTCCAATTTAGCTTCCTCAAATCTCATTGTGTGCTCATGTGCACTGACATCTCCACTTTGAACGAACAAAACACTCTCTTAAATAGGGGCGGTCTGCACCACTTCTGCACGTGCACTAATCATTGCTGCAATCTTAGTGAATTCTGCACAGCAGGTGAGGAAACTGCATCACTAAAGTATTTAAGGAAGCAACTGGATAACCACCCTTTTTTTCAGATCTTAGTGAATCCGGCCCTCACTCTTTATTACCCACTTATTGTGTGAATACAATGAAACAAAATGCTTCTAACAAGTGTTTTTTTTTTTGCTGCCAATAACAATACATGGGGGAGTAAATCAACATTCTCATCAGAAGGATGATGGTTTAATATTGGAATGAATGCTAAGCTGAGCTAAAATACTGTACGACTGAGCGGATAATATATAAAAACTGCCTCTGTCAGGGCTAAGTTCTAGTCCTTGTCATGTAAAAGCTTTCCTTTGGGGTAAAGAAGATCCTTTCAACTGCAAAGGTTTGTATTTTGGTTTGCCTTTGTTGGTCTTTGAAAGCAAGTCTCTTAAAAAAGATCAAGCCTCACTCGCCCGGCTTTCATAAACAGCGCCTTCTCGGAAATAATCAAACGGGTGCTCTCTCACCATGTATGGCTCTCTGCAACTGATGCCAACTCCGTTTGTGGTAATTTATTGGATGCGATCTTATGTGCGTCCGTAAAAGTTAACAAGCAGACTGTTAAAGCCAGGTCGGGACATTTACAAGGGCTTTCTGTCTCCGTGTATCACACAAAGGGAGACAGACGCAGTGCAGAGGACAGTCGGTAAAAAGGCGCGGCGTCCATCGCTCATCTTTGGACTTCAATGAATACGTCTCTGCTTTGATCTGGTGAAGTTGTTTATAATGATTCTCTATTAGTGGCACAGTCATTACCCTTTCCTGTGGGAGTGATGCACTACCACCTTTTAACACACACACTTACACACACACACACACACACACACACACACACAACCACAGGAGATTCATTCCCATCACAAGCCGAATGTCTGGCAGATTAAAAAGGGAAAGCGGACGTATCCCATAGCAACCATAAATCAAGGTTTCTCCTCTTCTTCAGGAGTGGCATGGTGACAGATTCAGGTTCAGGTTGAGGTTACATTATTTGTACCCATGGCTAAATTGGTTCTGCTGTGCAGTGACAACGTCTATTTTTACACACAGGATTAATGTAAGACAAAACAGGCATAGACTACTCTATGAAAAATGCAATTAAAGTATTCACAGCTGCAAACAAGGCCAGAAAAAAACAAAGTATTTAAGATAGTTGAAAAAAGTTTTAAAAAAGCATTTTGTCGGGAAATTTAAGGAGTGGCAAAAATTCATGAGATGTTCCACCTGAGATCAATCAAGAAAATGCATATTCTTACAGACAATAAACACAACCCCTTCTGGTAGAAATGTAATTATAAACTCTTCCATCTGAGGAGAACTACAGATTTATCCACACAACAACATTTATTACCAGCTCCAAGAAGGTAATAAATGTTTTTATTTTGTTAGCAGGATTCCTTCAAGAGTACTAAACAGATTTTGACAAAATTGTAAGCAAAGATAGACCTTAGGCCATGGATGATTCCATTAGGTTTTGGAGGAGATCTGATTCAATATACTGAATCTTGATCAGTTCCAAAAACTAAAAAAAAGCCTAACCCTCACTATTGGAGAAATCTCAAATATCACAATCTTTATGAAATCTGACTCAGTAATGTTGGGTTAGGTGTTCAATTACCCCCTTGAGTTTGAACTGGATCTGATATGGATATTTTGATAAAATAGGGATGCCCATACATGTGGACCTAAAGTACCCTTATTAATGGGAAAAACATTTTTTACAAGCCTTTAAAGTGTGAATGATCATCGTACCATGATCACTGTCCAGATAACTGACAATATCTGGCAAAGAGGAGATCTGGCAGAAGTTTGCACTCTTTGGGGCAGATTTACTAAAGGTTTGTAGATGTAAAAACATGTGCAAAGGTCACTACACGTGCTGATAAACGGTACAAACCTCAGTCAGTTAGGATTGCAAAAGTATGAAGTATGGGTCCTTCTTTCTGGTATAGATATGAGAAAAATGACATATACTGTATATGCGGGGACTGATGGATTGAACTCAATAGATTTTGACAAAATAATATTACATTTTTAAGCTCATTTAGGAAAAAGTGTTTTCATTTATATTTATTTAGTTTGATACATATTTGAATGGTTTGTGCAGCTCACATGGAAGTCCATCTGTTGCTCTATTGCACAATTAGCTTCAATTCAACTTCTTCAAATTCAATTCTCTACATTCTCCATTTTGAACACAAAATGCTCAAGTGTATTGGGCAGTCTCAACAACATCTGCACGTGCACGGATTTGCGCTGCAATCTCAGTAAATTCCCAACAACAGGTAAGGAAACAGTGCAACCAATGTAATTACCCTTTATTTGAGATCTTAGTAAATCTGCCCCTGAGTGCTCTGGGTAATAATTAAAAACAGCTCCTAACTTATTTTAAATCATAAAATCTGCACCTTTTAAATGGCTGTGTATGTTTGAGGCATGCTGGCTGTGCAGAGATATAGGATCCAACTGAAAAAGAAACAAGCATGTTGTAGGGTCTTGTCTTCAGGGCCGTGATCCACTCTAGTTAATCCCCATCTCTAATAAGCTCATCCCACTCCAGCTCATACTCAAGCATTCTCTGATTTGAAATCCTTGTTCCAATCTGCCTCCAATCAGTGGGCTGGACTTTCCCAGAGCGTGGACGCGTTTCTCGCCTCCGATGAGTGATGGCTGGGAGGAGGCCGGACATTCGCTGCCAAGCCTTGATCATGTGTTTCTGAAAAATCACACAATCTTTCGCTGAAATGACCAACTGTGTGTGTGTGTGTGTGTGTGTGTCCTGGTAAACCAACATGTACTGGCTTCTCTCCAGTTAAAAGTTCTTTAATCCTCCATCTGCAGGATGAGCAGCACACCTCTACACGCCGACACACACACACACACACACACACACACACACACACACACAGACCTTGAAGTGACTAAACAGTGTGATATTATGCTGTTTGCGTTTGATGTGGGCGACAGAGGAATGGTCTCAAATGCTGGTATAAAGCAGCCGCAGTGGGACCAACAACCTGCTGTTCCCATTGAAGAGCAGCTCGTCAATGGCGACCTGTGCGATCAAAACAACCACCAAGCCACCCCTGTGGCTTCTACACCCTTTTGTCGCTTGCTTTTAGAAGACACATTATCAAGCATTCAAAGGGGACACGGAGGAGGTTATTACTTTGTCAGAAAGAAAAACATCCAGCTGACAAAAGATGAGAAACACTTCTCTCTTTCTTTTTTTTTTGTTGAGTGAAAGTGTGCAAGCGTGAGGTAACCTTGGCGGCTGGCGATGCTCTGACCCAGGTCACTTTGTCTGATGTATGATGCAGCATCACAGTGCACACAGCACATTTATTAGACTGTGCAATGATAAAAAAGATAGCAGAGGAAATGGATGGCGGTGGAATTGGAGCCCCCTCATAGAGACAAGGCTGCACCTCGCAGTGAGTCTCCCGGTGGTAATATCATAAACCAGGCGAGAGAAGATGCTCCTCGCGAATACAAATTCTGCCTTAAGTTGGAAAACGTGTGACGTCGTATTGAATGGGGAGAAGATTTAGCTCTTTAGCCGATTAATCTCTGTCATCATCTTGGCATTGTGGAGAAGCAATTTAGATGGTAAATACAGTTTGTATTCAATATATCATCTGGTTAGTTCTGTGGCGTTCATAAGTTTGGCCGTACATTTCGGAGCTAAGGAGGATTTATGCTAAATAAATGGCGTTTGCTGTCATTGACATTTTTTCAGGCAGCGGTACAGAGGTTTTCTTTGTGCATTTGAATTTTTATAACCAGTGAGGAAAGTTCAACTGGCAGAGCAATTTGCCTTTAAATTCAAGGAAAAGGCTTCATAGTTACATAGCATCAAAATGTACCAGACAAACTTATTTAGGTTGAAATGAGGAGTTTAAAAAGATGTCTGATAATATCAAAATTAAGTAATTAAATAAGTACTTGCTTTAAAGAGATCATCCACAGTTTTACAAGTTTATCCTAAAATCTTTGAAATGTACTTCGTAGATCTATGTCTAACAAAATGCATTATTATGCACCATATTTATTTAATAGCCTTTTAAAAATGGGACTACTTTACAGTTTTAGAGCCTGTGTTCCTCCATCTTGAAATCATGTGATTGATGATGTCACATGGCCCCACTGCCTGTAATCATCCCATTGTTTTCTATTGGAGTCAAACATTCAGCCTGATTTTTAGATCATTTAGCAGCTTTTTCAGTCAAAATGACAACTTGTGCTGCTTTTGCTCTAAAAAAATCAGGAAAAGTTGTCTTTCCATCAGGATAAAAAAAAATAATAATAATGTGACCCGAAAAAATCAATGACTGCAGGAGCCGACAGTTCCAACTCTGCGGATTGGTAGTAGACAATGAAGCAGAGAAGAAGAGTTCTCCTATTGGAACTTCACTATCCCCTTAAACAGTGTGATAATACGCTCTGGTGGATGAAGTTAGCGAGTAACCATGAACTGTTGAAGACCCAAACCCTGAGGATAGAAGGATTCCCACAGACTGCATTATAAAACAAGATAAACGTTGTAGTTCCACTGGATGTCGTAGCTCCTTTAATGATGTAGAATAGTCTTTGTGACACATTACGGACTAACGTCTCTTCTTCTCCCTTTCACCTGTCCAGGTGGAAACTACGTCAGTGCTGGTATAATTATGTCCCCACTACAAATGAGCGTCATTGGATTAATTACTCTTTTAATGCTCATTCGAATCAAACACACACATACTATGGTAAGCCGTTTTCACATATAGGAGCTAAGTTTGACTATTCGTAATTAACATTGTAGACATCTGTAATTCAATTTAGCCTAGGAAAAAGGAACATTTAAACAGTTAAAAATGTCATTCACGATATCTCAAATTCAATTTTGATCAGGCAAAATCAAATTAAAGATTTCCAATTCCAGATTGCCAAGGTATATCTAAAATCTAATAATAATTACATATCGAGAAAGTAATTTTGCCTTGTCAAAATTGAATTTAAGAAAGGGAAATATAGATATCTTAAAATGTATGGAATTCAAGTGAATTTAAGATATCTGTAATTTGAATTATGACTGGTCAAAATTACATTGTAGATATCTCGAAATGGAATTACAAATATCTATAATTCATTTGCAGATATCTGTAATTCACATTTTGAATAACGAAAATGACATTGTAGATATGTGCTGTTAAACACCCCATGCACATGAATGGCAAATGTGGAAATAGAATTACAGATAGTCATAACTGAATTGTGGATATCCAAAATGTTCTTTTTGACTAGGTGAAACTGAATTACACATATTGAGATTACTAACTCTGGATAGTTAAACTTAGTTTTTAAATGTCAGAATGGCTTGTTATACACACATGCTGTTGACAACTGTTGATGGCAGTGACATTTTTCTTTATCTTATTGAACAGCTTTTTTGGCCCACAAGCTTTTTTTTTTGAATAGATACAAATCCAACATATTTTATGCAATAAAAACTAAATATTAGATTGGGATCACATCTTAAAATGCGATGTCCATCAGAAGGATGAGAAATTAAAATAAAATATATAATAAAATAAAATGTTAATGTGTAACTTAAAGACAAACAATGTGAAATTAACAGTAAATATGAAACGTGTTTATTTGTATATAAACTGTAAGTATATTAAATAAACACATGCTTCATTTACACATTTATGTTTTTATTTAGACTGATTTATAATTTAGGAATTAGAGCTGGGCGATATATCGAGATTCAAGATGTATCAAGTTTTCTATTTTGGCGATATAGAAAACTATAATGTTTCATATATCATATGAAACAAAATATTAGTATTAGGAGTCACTGCTATTATTTCTCAGAACAACATGTAAATCTCAGTTAGATGATTAATGAGTGTCACATATTGATCAGCTGTTTATTTATAAATGTGTCTGTGTAACATTTTGCTTCAGCAAATTTAACCCAGAATTGTTTTTCTGGTCAGACTTTATTTAATAAAATTATCTGGATTTATATCATATTTCACCATTTTGAGAAAATATATTGAGATATGAGTTTTGGTCCATATCACCAGCCCTAGTAGGAATGTTCACAGTATTTTAATATTAATAAAGGTTGACCTACCACATTATAATCTATATAATATATATATATATATATATATATATATATATATATATATATATATATATATATATATATAATATAATTGTATTTGTTGATAAGTGGCTATTTTAGATTTCTTGTACACCTATGTTAAAATATAAGGGATACTGGAGCTTGGTTGAGTGGGCGGGATGGCTGGTAGTGGGCGTTTCCCTTAGTTTGAGATCTAAAACTTGACAGGTATGTTCATTAACTGGGCTCTAAGCCTTTATTCGTCATGCATATTTTTCCCCATTCATGGGGAACAGTCAACAGCCATTTTGCCGTGACTTGGGAGTGACTGGGGTTAAGGGACTTGCTCAACATCCCACAGTGATGGCCCAGGTGAGGCTTGAACCGGGAACCCTCTGGTTACAAGACCACCAGGCCACCACTCCCCTAATGTGGTGATTCTATCAGACTGATTAAAGACATTGAGCGCACAATACAGTGAAGCTTTCTTTGGGTTGTTTGTGGAACATGACAGCCTACTGCCCTCTCAACCTTTAATGCCTTTCAGCTTTCTAACTCACATTTACCCAGCATTCCTAGAGCCTGTCTGGCTTTCCTTACATCAGACTTTTAATGGGCTGAATATTTCTGGAGCTACTACATGGCAGACCTTTAAAGCCAGATTAATAATCTAGGATCTGATCTTGGAGAATGAAAATGGGGGGAGGAGAGTGAGAGATACTTTCATGGAAACTAGTCCCACCTCTCTCTTGAATGGAGCGTGTGAGATGTACTGCTTTAATATCTCCGTTTGAAGCAGTGAAGATTGTCTCTTTATAAGCCCCCAGAAAACTGCCGGCTGCTCGCTTCACTCCAATGGCCCAGTGACAGAAGCGCTATGATATGGAACGCATGTTTCATATTCAGTAGTCAATGGGGTGAGTAGTGAATTATGCTACAGTCTGGCGGCGAAGCATTCAGATTGTCCCCTCTGTGTGCATAACAATTTTACATATGGTATTCATATGACATCTGGCGCTAATGGAAAAGATATAAAACACAGCTCCAGTCTGAGTGATGGAATTTAAAATTGTTTACTACACCAGTGGCTTTTAGAGTGACCGTTGGACCCCAGACGCTTCTTTATGGTAAACACAGAAACGTGGTGGATGTTTGCAACAAAACAGTCAGAGATGCATGAATATAGAAGCCTGTTTCCTCCATAACAAATAAATATATAAAATCACCATGGTAAGTCATAAATATGAGTTAGTAATGTCATAATTATGAGAGAAAGTCATAAATATGAGTTAATAAAGTCATAATTATGAGAGAAAGTCATAAATATGAGTTAATAAAGTCATAATTATTAAAAGAAAATCATAATTAATTATAAGATACAAACTGAGCATATTTTGGTTCTAGTTCTTAGAATTCAACACATAGTACACTGTGTAAAAAATAGTACAAATACATAAATTAGTCTTTCTTGCAAAATTATTTTTCTTTGCAAATGTAAATCAAAAATAATTGTTTCTCATAATTATGACTTGCTATGGTGATTTTTTATTTTCTTTAGCGGTGGAAATGGGCTTCCATTGTATGAATATGGTTTGTTTTTACCACAAAAAAAATAAAATAAAAATCACCAAAGCAAGTCATAATTATGAGTTAATAAAGTCATGTTTTTGAGATACAAACTGGACATTTGCCATAGTCTGGTACCAATGGTACCAATGCTGACTGTTATCATTATTAATTACACTTTAAATAATAATTTAAAAAAAATAAATTAATAATTGGCGGAATTCAACACATGATACAGTGTAGAAAATAGATACATAATACATAAAAAAGTTATTATTGCAAAATGATTCTGTCACATTTTTGTATGTTTCTTCACAAATTTACATTAATAATTATTTTATCATAATTATGACTTTACTAACTCAAAATTATGACTCTCTTTCTCAAGTATGACTTGCCATAGTGTGTGCGTATATATATATATATATATATATTTTTTTTTTTTTTTTTTTTTTTTCCACCACAAAAAATAAGAATCACCATGACAAGTCATTATTATGAGTTAGTGAAGTCAAAATGTTAAAGTACAAACAGAGCATTTGCAGCAGTCTGGTATCAACAACATTCTTAATGAGAATTTGAATAATAAGTTAATCAATTGTGTTTATTCAGTTCTTAGAATTCAACACATGCTACATAGTGTAGAAAATAGACATACATAAATAAATCTTTATTCCATCACATTTTCTTTGTAAATTTATAATGAAAATAATTTTCTCATACTTATGACTTTGTTAACTCATAATTATGACTTTTTTTAGTGGCAGAAATGGGCTTCCATAGAAATGAAAGCACGTTCTGTGTTTTTTTCATTTTCTCGTCTCTTTCACAGACTCTCAGTGATGGTGATGTCATCCTCAGACGCTACACACTGACCTTACATCCCTGTAGTCAAACGAAACCCCCGCGAGCCGACCGCAGGGATAGCAGCCTGGCATAATTGACAGTGGGACGGCTTTGAAATGCTGATTAAGCACATTCTGCCCTGTAGGTCCCCCCACCCCTCCCCCCACCATTAGCCCCTGCAGACTGATGGCTCTACTTGCGGAGGAGGCAGATTTTTGACATCCTTAAAGTAGAGCTTTCAGTGATAGAGTTAGTGGGAATCATCAGAATTCAGATCCACTTCTCTAGAGATGCTCCTTTAAGAGAAGCAAGATGTGAATAGCATTCATTAAGGCTTCATTAAAACCTCCGATCTGGGTTCATATTTCCTGGGTAGTGAAATCCGTACCATTCCTTTAACTTCTTCCACACTACTTGGAGAGATTAGGATCACATTTGGAATTAAAATTGTAGGCCTCATTAATTTTTAAGTCGACTTCTAAACCTTGGCATATGCTAACGCGCTTCGTGTCATTGACGGTTTCACATCCCTGCAACAACAAGGACATATATTTAGGAATGTGGTGAAGACTATAGTAATTATCTCATTAGGAAGCAGTAACTGTGATTTATTTGATCGTTGAAATTGAAACCCTTAGCCACAATGGTCTCACCCTGTCAATAACTGCGGCAAGGTCAACACTCTGGAGGTCATTTGTCTTTCCCCTATACCTGATGAGAAATATTGACCAACCAAGAAGCTGAGTAGAACCAGAGACGGGCCAGGAACTAGGTTTTTTGCTATGATATATAAGTGAGGGAAAACAGTGTGTGTGGATGAAAAGAGTTGATGCGTAGTAGAGAGCTATCAGTCAGAATGAGGGATGGAGGAGTTAGCGTGAGGGCGTCGGGGCTCGGCCTTTCCTCCGGGTGAAACGCTCAATGGCAACAGACTGGAAACCTGCAGGTCGAGTTCTTACCCTGATCTCATCTCATACAAAGACAAGTGAAATCTGTCCCCCGAGAGAAGTGAAGTCGACCAACATAACTCAGTCCTTTGACCTTTGAACCCCAACCGGGCCTTTTCAGGAGTTGATGGATGGTTTCGTGTGCGAGGCTGATGATTTATAGGCGTGAGTATTTTCTATTTCTGTTGTAGGATTCTGATTGAACCGATGAGTCCATACCCGTCAAGTTTTGGTTTTGAAAATATGGGACATTTTCTGGCGCCCGTTACAAGCCGTCCCACCACCCCAACCAAACTCCAGTATCCCTTTTATTTTAAAACAGGTGTACAAGAAATCTGAAATAGTCACTTCTCAACCACTTACTAAACACACTTAGGTGATTAGAATGCGCTCGGCCTTCCTTTGTTGACATTGAAATGCTGTGAACAGTCTTACGTTATAATAGAGCCTAAATGAAAACATAAAAGGGTATATGAAGCACATTTTCCTTATTTAATATATTTACAGTTAATATACAAGTCAACACATTGCATATTTACTGTTAATTTGACATTGTCTTTATAGGTGCAGTCAGTAACTCTTATATAAGTGACTTTTTGTAATATTTGCTAAAGCTGTCACTATGAAAGGACAGCGTTACATCAAACTAGTAGTTTGTGTGAAAAAAACAGACACACTGAGCCCCGCCCCCTGCTGCTTCTGCTGCCTTTGGCAGATTGCCAGAATGCATCGCGACCGATCAAAAAGAACCAATCAGAGCCAGGATTCTGTTTGATGGGCTGTCTAACAGCTGTTGCTCACAGCCCCCGCCCCTTTCCGCCGTGGCCAAAACACAGCAATGCTCATAGCAAGGTAGTGCCTGGAGAGCCGTTTTTTTACAGTGTAAGGTCTGGAGGAGTAGATGATGGAATTAGCAACTTTTCAGCTTGAAAGATAATTACTGCTGCTTGATTTACATTACGTTTGATTTGTAATCGTTACACTAAAACTCTGTAGTGCATTGTTGCTTGTTCATGTGCGCACTGCCATCGCTGCAGCATCCGTGTGGGCTGCTGTGAGTGACACTGTGTTGTTACTGCTGCTGCTGATAGATTGGTGTGTACACATTGAGAGAGTGCAGTAATATGCTTTTAACAGTGCATATTATATTACTGTAATTTTGCTGTCGGGCTAACGTTAGCTTGTTAGCTCCTCTGAGGGAGGGCCTTTGGAGGCAGGGCAAGAGAGCAGCGGGTAGGGAGGGATCTGAATGTTAACGACTGCACCTTTAAGTTAGACATTTATATTTTCTTTATCCTCATGCTTACTCGTGTGGTTCTCTGGTATTCACTAATGACTTATTAGACACTTTTGTTGCAGACTTTACATCCTTTAACATTTTTTTAATGCAATGTATATTTGTGGAGCTTGTGCTTGGTTGATTTTTCATGGTGATTTACGTGTTTCCTTCCCCTGTGGGAGACGCTAAAATCTTAGTTATAAATCTTACAGAATGTGTAACTGTGACCCCTCCTGCTGCTCTTTAGGAAGGTAAACTCTCTGTCCCATTTTTCAAGGTGTTACATGACTTTTTTTTTTTGCAAGAACGTCTTCTTACATCCATCTATCTCTCTTCTTCATTGTTTTTGGGTTTGTTTGCACTGTTGGCACTAATCTATTCTAATCTAATCTATTCTAATCTAATGAGAACTTCCACCCATGCCACGGCAAGTGGCAGTTCTCGCGAGGCTCGTTACAGTGTTCAGTTTGCAGTGGCAGAGGAATGTTTTTATTTATTTATCTTTTCATTATTATTACATTATAATACAGGATGTTTAAGGGAAAATACTAACACGGAACAATGGGAAAGAGAGGTGAAATTGTTTCCTGGGCAAAACGGGAAACCTATGTATCCTCGCTGAAACATTCTTTTCCTTTGTGATGATGATTTTTCAGATAATCTTCAGGCTCAGTGTGAGGTTAGCCTGACGCAGAGTTGCAGATGGATATGCTAATCATGATTCACCCTCCCTCTGACGACTTTTCATTGGGGTAACTTTTCATATTTTTACTATCCATGTGCCAAAATGTGTATTTAATGGCTTCCTGGGGGCTATACGCTTAATTGTTTTGTATGTACATGTTTAATCTCATTGGGTGTGTTATCAAAAATTCCCACAGTGATGTAATATATGAGGGAAATAAATTGTGTTTATATTTTTCAAACCAAAACTGTAAACCCTACTTCAAGAAACCAGTGGCCTCAACTTGTCTTAACTCACAACCTTTTCCTAAATGTCCTAAATGTAAGAACTTAGATGTATACATGAAAAAAAAAAAACATGATCACATCAGAATATCAAAATACTAACTGTCTTAAATGGTTTCTAAGAAAAGCTGGCCAATAACTCCGTAAAAAAATATTTGTGCACTTCTCATTTTCAAACTCCATCAAGGTATTGATACCCTGAAGCCACACACTAAATTTGGTTATTTTATCTTAAACGGTAAAAAAAGCTGTCTCCTTTAACTCGGACGGACGGACGCACGGACGGAGCTCAAACCTACTGTATATCCCCCTTCCACACTTTTTAATAATAAAGCTTTTTTCGTTCTTGTGTCAGTCTTCGACGCAGCAGAAGATAAAACTATCACAAAAAGAACAAAGAACCATCAGATTGCTTGGACTATGATTTTTGTGTGTGTGGGTGTGTGTGTGTGTGTGTGTTGTGCACTGCTCACCTTTTATAATCTGCTTGTGCAACATCTCAGAGAGCTTTACATGCACATTTTACTTTTTATTTTTCACTCATCATTGAGTTCAACCACGAGTCAAAACCTTAAAGGGAAATGTTGAGAATAAAAAAATCCTTTGTTAATTTCTACAAAGTGCATCCAAAAGCTGTTTATTCCCCTGAGATCGTGTTTGTGTTCTCTTATTCTAATGATGCATTTATTAGCACATAGGTGAAAACAAAAATAACAATTCAGGACAGATCAATTAAATTGCTGAAAGTATATCATATATTGTGAAAAGGAAAAAAAAAAAATGTGCAGGAAGAAGCGAAAAAGAAAGCAATGGGGGCTTGTCAAGTGGTCCTCCTAAAACATAAGCATTCAACATACTGTAAATAATTAATCAAATAACAAACTAACCAACAAGATTCATGAAAGCATGCTGGAGGAGAAAAAGACTAATTTAAATGAATGGATTATGAATTTGCAAAAAAAAAAAACAGTCAGTCCAGTAAAAACACTGATTTGTTTCTTGGATACATTTATAATGGAACAGTTTCTGAGCTGGTAAGGAATTCCAAAATTAAACAAATTGTTTGAATGGATACAGAAGAGAAACAGAAAGATGAACTTATCACAATGTGCCTTTTTAATAAAACTCTTTCTTTTCTTTTGTTTTATTTTTCCTACACAAGATCTGATTTGTTAAATTAAAGAAAAAATAAAAGATAAGAATAAAAGAGAAAAAATTAACAATGGAGGAACATGTAGGACTAGATACAATACGTTAAATAACTAATTCATCCAACACCTTTTCGCACAACATATGATTTTCTATGTTGTTAAAGAGTTGTCCCTTTAAATTGTGACCTCACTTTGTACATTTTATGAATTTGTTTTTTCTTTAAACCAGCTCAAATAAATATACGAAACAATACAAAAATGGTTCCTTTGAATAAACTCTACCATATTATTTGAGGTGCGCATTTAACATTTCATTTTCCACATCGGAAGATTGTGTTCAAATGTGAAAAGCAAAAAACTTCCTCTGTTTATCCTCTTAAAGACCACCTGGAAAAATGCGCTCTAGTATTAATCTGTAGTGTTATGTCTTTCTATATTATAATATATTTATATTATTGTGTTCAGGACTAATAAAAATAAAAATAATAATTCATTTTATTTAAAAGCACCTTGCAGGCCACCCAAGGACACATTACAATAAAAACAGAATAATAAAAAAACAGTACAATACATTATAAAACAAAATAATACAAAAAAAAATAAAAAAAAAAGAACAACGTAGGAGAAATTATGGAATGTGAATTTTAGTGAATGTGCAGATTGTGCATAGAAGCCCATATTACCTGAATAAAACATCAGATTTCTACCACCAAAACCAAACAACCAAAACAGTTGAATATTCTTCAGGAGTCTCATTAAACAAGAAAATAAAGATTGTGCCCAGCCTTAATTCTGTGCTCTTAATTGTTACACCATCACTACCAATAGACAAAGTATACAGTTTGGAAGCCCAAAGTGCACTGAACCCATCAACCTCAGCCCATATCTTCCCCATGTTGTTAACTGCATCTCTAAAAGTGTGAAAAAGTCCTGCAATGAACCCTGTCAGCTTCACTTGAAATCACAGGTAACCCCTGAGATTCACAGGCCGAGTGGAAAATTAGCGGCGGGGTAAATAGGCCAGTGTTACATAATAAGCTGACAGGTTAGAGCAGTGCAAACAGCTCTGTGCAGATAAGTGACCCAGAAATATCCGCTGCAGGTTAATGGCTCGTACTACATTACTTACAGTTCTCACTTTCACACTCGTCTGCTGCTTTTCTCCACACGACGACAGTCGCTGCCAAAACGGAGAAACATTTCAGGAACAGTCAACGCACACTGGAACATGTCAGTTCAAATGTGCAATTATTTTTGCAGGTGTCTGCGACGGATACCTGGAAGGGTTTCAGTTTTAATAGTTGCTTTTTTTGGAAATATTTGAACTCCTAACTTTTTGTACTTATAAGCTCTTCAAACTGGATATGGATTGAAGTCATTTAAATTCTCAATTTAACTCTGCAGTTACAAGTAAAAAAAAAAAAAAAGTGTTTTTTTTTTTGCAACACTCGAGTCAATCATTTGTGTGTTTTTTGTTCTTTCCTCTCCACCCACAAAAACAACACAGATCGAGGTAATTTTGATTGTTTTTGGCCAAAAGTGGTTTATTTGAGTTCATATGTTTTAATAGTTAATGACCTTATTTTTATAATGTGGGGTCTAATCGTCATCAGTTTAAAACTTTAAATAATTCATATGAAAATCTACATCTAAAACGTTTGTTCTCCAACATGAATCACCTGGAGTGGAACTTGAGTTTCAATCAGGTTCTAGAGGTGGCCACATAGGTCCATCCATTCCTTTTAATCAGTCTTATTCTTATAGCTTGACGTTATAAATCGGATCAACTTAGAGAATTAATAGCGCTTGTATTTAATTTCCTAGTCCTAAATCCTCTGCCTGTTTTAAGTTACAGCGTGATGCAGGTTACCACTACGTCATGGGGCAACATTCAAGGACACACTACGACAGCCATGCACTTACTGTATTTACTCATGTTGCGCTACAATCAATTTTAAAATTGCAACATGTTTTGGACTGTTGATGAAAACTAAAGTAACTAGAAAAATACACTGTGGTGAAATTTGCATGTACGTGTGTAAAGTTGCAATTGTAAAGCTTTTTTTTTTTTTTTTGACGAGATTAACAGCAATATTTGTGAACTTTGTGTTTTTTTTTTTTTCCTCATAAGAATAGAACATCTATGTAAATCTAAATGTTAAAGATTAAATATAAATGTTACATTTAAATATAAATGCTAAATCTGAAGGCTAAATGTGAAATCTAAATGTTAAATCTAAATGGTAAATCCAAATGGTGAATTAGCATATTGGCTAAATAATGATTTCGTTTCAACCGTGACATTTAGATTTAGGTTTAAAATGTAACATTTAGATTTAATATTTATATTTAATTGTAACATTTAGATTCAACATTGACATTATATTTTTACAAGAAAAAAAAAGTTTAACTTTCTTCATTCAATACAAAACTCCCAGTTAGATTGGAGTAGTTACGCAGGCAGTGCCACTTGTACTAAGATCACTTGATCTTAGTACAAGATACCTAATATACCTGATACCTAACCAGTATTTTACTATGGTCTACTGCTGGTGGTCATTCATATACATTAATATATATAAGTCCCTCCTTCATCCTATAGACCCCTATACACATGAAAACGATCGCAGAGCGCTCCCAGCCAATAGGCTTCTACTTCCTGTTTTCGAGACTGTCAATCAAAGTGAATGCTGAACTGTCCACGGAAACAAGGCCGTGCGTCACAACAGCAAACATGTAAATATGATTTTGGTTCTTACCTGACCCATAGACATATATTAATGTGACCTGATGTAAAAAAATGTTTCGCGATGCACGTGCAGAACAGTAGAGGCGTGGCTTCTGGTAGACTGCAGAGGCAGGGGGAGGACGTGAGGCTGTTGAAGGCGGGATATCGAGATGTTTCTCAGAAACTCCAGATACCAGCTTTAAGTGAAACACTTTTGGAAGCATGGGGATGTACTTTTTGGCACTTGTTGATTGTTTATGTTGATTTTTAGGAGCTTTACAAAGGAATGTTTGTGAAGGTTCTCAATCATCCAGGTCATGCTAGTTTCGGTATCATAGATGAAGCAACTGGACTTGAAGTTGCTGAACTGAAGATAGTTCTTGGTTGAAAAACCAAAAGTCTTAAAGCAATGATTCGAGTCCAGTTTCCACAACTGAGTTAGTCTTTGCACCTTTAATACCACTTTGGTTCTCAAGCTAAAAGATACAAAACGTTTCCTGCTTGTGCTTTTGTGTGAGTTTCTATCTGGTCTCTACTCCCACAGTCCATGGTGACCAGTCCAATGTGGATCCTGGCCTGCACTGTTAAAGCTCTGAACTCTGTGATGGATTTCTGAACCATCAAGGATGTACTTTATGTTGAACCTCGGATTATGGTGTCCCAATGTAGAAATACACAAGATCATGGTATGACAGATGAATAAAAGCCTAGTCCAAGCTTTAATGGAGATTTATTTCCATATTATGTTGAATGATTAAGGATACAGTATATAACACATTAGCTTGACCAGTGGTTCCCAATCTTTTTTGTCCCGTGTACCCCAGTCGTCTTATCATACCTTCTCCATAAGTTCTTATGCTTTTTCATATTAAACCCCTAACTGTGTCACATTGGTTCAAAGCATTGGTTCTCTAAGGCTTAATCTACACATTTAACAGTTGAATTTAATAAAAAAAAAAAAATACCATGGAACTTTTGTGATTACATCATTAGTGAGTAAATGGTAAATGGTAAATGAACTTGATTTATATAGAGCTTTATAACCACACTGAAACAGTCTCAAAGCACTTTACATATCAGCTCATTCACCCAATCACTCTCACATTCACACACCAGTGGGACAGGACTGACATGCAAGGCACTAGTCGACCACTGGGAGCAACTTAGGGTTCAGTGTCTTGCCCAAGGACACTTCGACACATAGTCAGGTACTGGGATCAAACCCCCAACCTCTCGATCAGAAGACGACCCACTACCACCTGAGCCACTACCACCTGATCCACGGTCGCCCAAATCTCTTTCTCCTTTGTAAATGTTGCTAAATATTGTCTCGTCTTGTCAGAAGTGTGATAAAAAGGCTTCTACAGCATAAAATAATCCTTTTTCAATAAATCATAAGAAAATATAATATTTTATTGAGCAATAGTATTGTTAGTTTGTCCAAAAATAGCCTAAACATGAATTAGGAACATTTCCTGATTTTTTTAAAATTAATTGTTAAATTTTTCCGAGTACCCCTTGTACCCCTAGGGGTATACGTACCCCTGTTTGGGAACCCCTGAGCCAGAGCTAGAGTTTGTGTGGGTACGCGATGGCACTACAGGGGGTACTTGAGAGAGAGAGAGCGGAAAATTAACAAATAAAGTATCAGGAGGCACTAAATCAGTGTTTTTCAACCTTGGGGTCAAGATTTTAATTTATTATCAATAATAATAATAATAATAATAATAATAATAATAATAACAAGAATAATAATTAATCTGAGCTCAAACATAATCGGCAGAAAAAGATGATGTGAAAATGGGGTCACGGTCCTAAAAAAGCTTGGAAACCACTACTGTTTTTTCCACTTATTTACAGTACAAAATGAGAATCTTTAAAATGTGTGTTATCAATCATCATTATGATCTGTAATTGTTTTTTAATAGTAAATTGTTTTCTAAGCCAAATGTTGTAGTTGGACAACAGGGGGTACTTCAGAATTAAGAGAAAGGGGGTACTTGGGGGTACTTGGGCCAAAAAAGTATGAGACTCACTGAACTAGAGAAAGAACAAAATGAAATTAAAAATAACAGTCACAGCTGAGTTGGCGATGGAAACCACTGCCATGTGGGCACATCTAAAGGATATTTGTTGTTCTGGTCAACGTGTTTGCAGAGGAACAGAAAGAGGAGAAAAAAGAATAAAAAGCCTGAATAATTAGATGGATCAGAGGAAGCGATCCATCGCTGGAGGTCACGCGGCTGATAAACGATAGCTCGTCTGCAATGCATGCTAAGTGAGTATCTGTGTAATTATCCAGCCTGTGACACCCACATGAATGTGTGTAATGTCACGGCCTTTCTTGTCTCTCCCCCCTCAGGCACTTTCCTTCCTTGTCAGACGCTCCACAGACGGGGAGTGAAGGTCACTTGACCAAAAGAACAAAGGTCAGGGGAGGGACCGAGCTCACTACTAACTGATCAGCTCACCGCCACTGAATGGGGAATTTAATTAAGATTAAGACTGACATTTTCTTCTCCCATCTCTGCATTTCTGGCTCCTTGTCGGCAAGATTCTGGTTATCAATTTTTCTGTCAGAAAGGTACTTCAATCAAATGAGGATAGAGCCCCCCCTTAGGGGATTAATAAAGATTTAGTGTGCTTATTTTCACTTTCCTGCCTTTTTCCTCGGTTGAAACTTTCGGGAAAATCACTTGCAGAAAATTCTCTTTTTACCTAATCTAGGAGGTTGAGAAGTTCATGTGTAACAGGATGCTTTTAGAAATGCAGAGACATCGTCATTAAAACATCAAAAAGCGTCTTGAAGATCCATGCAGCAGCTCATCCAAGGCAGACCTCCGTCTTATAAATTGAGAGGAGCCGATGCCACGACAATCCGTGCTTGCTCTGCAGATTCTTTAGAGCCGATGGGGGAGCCATTGCAATAAAAGGAGCCCATCCTGAAGGTTTGCTGCTACGTTTCTGTGGGCGACACAAGGGAGATCAAGAGAGCGAGAGAACTGACTGGGCAGGCCTAGAGCCGCCTCTCTCCAGGGACTCGACGCTTTAATCACAGCGCAGCCAAGCAAAGCGATGGTGAACTCCTCATGCCTTTGCTCTCTGTCTTCATCTGTCTCAAGCATTCTTCTCCTCTCCATTTTCTCTCTCTATTCCTACTCCACCGTCTTGCTCCTATACATACATCCTCTTCTTGCCCTTATGGATTGTGTTGTTAAAGTAAACACATGTTGTACCAGAGAGGTGTTAATGGTGTAAAAGAAGCTGCTGATAAGAGCGTGAGGAAGTTTCCAGCAGCTCTAATTGAAGCCTGGACACGTCCGTGATTGTGCGCCTCCAGAGGGTAGCTGCCATAAAAGCAATGCTGGGAACGGTCATTACTGCACAGGGAAACACATGGTGTCAGGTGTCTTTACACTGAACTGTCCAGTGGCACATTGACGAAATGAAGGCTGGGGACGTGGGAGATGACCATTACGAGGAATCCTGAAGGTGCCTCTCAGTGGAGGCGTCTGACAAGCGTGTCATTTACAGCCGCCCGTCGTCCCCACATGGTTTTACTGAACCACAAAAAATGTGCTGCAAGTCGTGGCTCTGCTGCCAGAAAAAGTTATGCCAGTACGTGGCTCAGCTGACATGTACTGCTATGCAGGGTTGGGGTCAATTATGGTTGTAATCACAATTATGGTGTAATTATAATCATAATTGCAATTTCAAAAATCTGTCACTGTTGTAATCGTAACTGAATTTTAACTGAGTTCAGATAATTAACTTTGTACTTGTAATTATCATGGAAATTCACTAAAATCTGTCAACTACAATCTATCTAATAAATCAAGGATCGTCTGTGTGTGTGTGTGTGTGTGTGTGTGTGTGTGTGTGTGTGTGTGTGGAGTAAAAATCTCCCTGACACAGTGTCTGTCGGACCTGAAACTTTCTGACCAGCTTGCGCATGGCCCCATCCGTTATTTTCATTTTATTTTGACATCACCGCTGAATCAACGCAGGTTACATCTGATGGAGGGTTAGACCTGAGAGCGGGGAGGACCGTCTGAGCAGCCGCACACTCTCACTGATATACTAGCAAAGCTCTCAAGTGTCACACATTGGACGTGAGACATACGCATTTCAACCTGATATGAGGAGTGGGTGCACGCTTGCCTGTGTGGGAGACTGCGCTAACGGAGGATAGATGGACACACACACACACACACACACACACACACACACACACACACACACACACACACACACACACACACACACACACACACACACACACACAAAGAAGTGGGTGTATGCGCGCAGCTGATGAGCATGCGTGTGTGAGTGCAGGCCTAAGAAATGTTAAATGTTAAATAAATAGTTTTATTTATACAATTGTATGTCTTTTATCAGATTCTACGTGACCACAGCATTGGTATAAACTTTATTTATCATGTTCATGTCCCATAAAAATAAACCAGAGAAATCACACACACACTATTTGATGTTGCACCCACAAATAAACCCATTTATAACACTACAGAGTATGTACACCTCTTTGAACATCCAACCTTCAAACACAAACTCATTTGGCCATTATTGACAACTCTACTTAAGCTCCTCCCACTATATGAATACATACTTCTGACAGGCACTTTACTAGTTTAAATAAATGCAAAACAGTTCTATGTATGTAGTTAACAAATATTAAAGCGTGTTTCATGTTAAGTTTTCCAACTACCTGTCAGTAAATTTTCACACTCATACAGAAGGTAAGGGTTAGAGTTAAGATCATTTAACAGAGCAACAGTACTGTGACTGTAACTGATATTTTTGGGCTTTTACTCAAGATATTATAATAAATGCACAAAAATGTAAATGTAAAGATGCTGAAACAACATTGTACACATCAAAAATTGCATCCAATCATCACAACGCTATATGGTACAGTTAGTAAAATTGTATTAACTTTAGTAAATGATTTTTAATGCTTTAGTAAATGTTATTGTAATCATAATTGATTTGTAATTGAACATGGATCATTGAAATGATCATTGTAATTTAAAAATGTAACTGAGCCCAACCCTGCTGCTATGCAACGTAACAATCTTCTTCTTTCTTGTTATTGGCTGTTATTGGCGTGTTGCAACCAACAGGAGCTTATGACCAGCTACTGTTCATATTTGATTCCTTTACTTTACACATCCATTTCATTAAAGCTCTCAAACCTTTTTGGCTCAGGTACCCCCTTAAGTTCCCCCTTTGTTTTAGTACATTTTCCTCAGAAAACTATATAAAAAAAACAACTATAAAGCATAATGATGAATCAAAGAATCTTATTGTAAATAAGTATTTACTCTCTCATAAATAGATTTATCTCTATAGTTTTTTTTTTTTTTTCTTTATCATTGCTGGTCATCTCCCGCCTGGTGTGGGACCTACAGTAGACTGACCTTTGTATTTTCATTCATGTTCTAATCAAGATCATTTACATCATCATTATTATGATTATCATTGTTAACTACAATTAAACATTGTAAAACCCCATATTTTTAATGCTTTCCTGGTCAATGTTCCACTTATTCTCTCAAGTACCCCCTGTAGTGCCATACCTCAGATAGTCCATGTGCTCAGATGTTAAAGGTCGATCCTGGGATTCTGTCTCTGTTTCCTGTTTATAGGCAAATATCTACCACACAGATGCACTTTTTGAAACATTTTAGCTAATAAAATACTTTTGCAATCAACATTTGTGAACTTGTGATGAAATTATACCTGTTTTCAATGTTAAGTCACTAAATATACCACATGAATGGCTGTTAACCCTCCTATTATTTTTACCCTGGGGGTCAGGTCAAACTTTCAGTTTTAGAGTTAGTGTATCTTGAAAATCTTTCATCCAAATCTTTTGTAATTTGGGGTGAACATTCATGACTCTTCCAGAAGGACCCATATTGAACAACACATGGTACACACTGTATGTGTTTATAAATCATGTGAACTGAGACTGAAATTATACTCAAGCAAATTTGTGTTAAAATGCTTATTAAAGCTCTAGCTTTCCTAATAATTTCACTTTAAAAAGTAAGGGCTTTTTTTCAGAAACAATTCATAATCAATGAAAGGAATGTAGTTCAGAAAAGAAAAGAAAAGTATCTGGGTTTTGTTTAGTAAAAATAAAATATTTCCAAATGTTTTTTTCTCTTTATTTCACAAATAATTATTTTAATTTTGCCAGGTTTCAAATTGACCACATTCTAGAATGTTTGAGTTTACTGTGTTTATGACCTACAGGCACACGCCCACTTCCTAATCTCCAGATCAGTCCTCATGTCAGATGTTCTTGTCGCAGCCATTTTCCTGTCAGAGCATCCTTTACATTTCTGAGCATCTCCACATTCCCAGAATTCCTGTCTGACGCAAATCCTTTGACACCCAAAGTAAGTGACTTACATACATTCTAGTGCATCAACATAGAACTGGTTTGGGTCATTTTCTAATGTAACCAAAAAGCAGTAGAAACCGTCATAAGGTCTTAATAACAGTGAACCCACCATCCATGAAACTCAATTTCTCTGAGTTCAGAGAGAAAGAAAAATGTTTTTGAAGTAACCATGGTGATTCATTTCCAGCAACCCCCACTTCCCGCTCGCTCAGCCACCCTTTATTTCCTCGCTAGAACAAAAAAGCAAATATTTCTGAGAGGAATTCCCTGGGTTGTGAGAGCTCGACGATCTTTCACCAACTGATCTGAGCGAGGTTTGGGTGAGCGCGTTCACCCCGCTGGGGATCCCTGCTCAGATATGCAGCCGCACAGATCTGCTGAGCACAGAACTTAAATAAAACAATGTTAATTTCTAGAATTTTAAGTATTTTGTGTGTGTAAGAGAGAGAGAGAGAGAGAGAGAGAGAGAGAGAGAGAGAGAGAGAGCAGAATAATCCAGGCTAGATTTCAGTGCAAGAGAAAAAGCAGAAAAGAAGATTGTTTATTACTTTTCTACCAGTGAAACCTTGTGCTCCAGTCAAAGTGACAACAATAAAACGAAGTTACAATATTGCTCTGGTAGACGTACATTTGTTCACAAATACATTGTCTGCTTTTTTTATTTTCTTTAATTTTAAGTTTCAACTGGAAGACTATTTTTTTGCATCTCCTCCCACATCTCCACTGTGGTTTCCTCTCTCTCTTCCTAAATACAAAGACTAGTAACAGAAGGAGGATATCAGTAATTCCACAAACACTCTCTGTCTCATCATTCTAAATCTCCCAGAATGCATTAAAAGCTGTGGAATTTGTTCACTTGTGGGAAGAAGGTTTTTATGTCATTTCTAAACGTGTCTATTGATATCACACCTACACACTGTCTCTATCTCTCTCTCTCTATCACACACACATGCACACACACACACACACGCACGCATACACACGCACGCACACACGCACGCGCACGCAAACACACACACACACACACACCCACACACACGCATGCACACACATGCACGCACGCACACACACGTACGCACACACATACGCGCACGCACACACACACGCACGCACACACACACCCACACACACACGCACGCACACACGCACGCACACACACACACACACACACACACCCACACACACACGCACGCACACACGCACGCACGCACACACACACACACACCCACAAACACACACACACACACATCTATCATTGGCTGTTCCACCCCCAGCCTGTCCCATAGTCACCATCTGCCATGTTGGATTTCTGCCCTCAGCCTAAGAGCTGGAAGCTGCTTTTAACACTGGTATTTTCCTTGGGGTCAATTTGACCCCATTCAATGTTTATCAATCAAAAAATAATAATTGACTTTTTTTTTTTGCTTCATATTTTTAACCTTACCTGTAAGATGGATTCTCCTAGTGTTCACAAACACCAGAATTCATCTTGTGCTGTTCCCGTCTTTGCCTTTCAAATCTGAACCAAAACGGTTAGAACCAATCATGAGGTAGTGTTGTGGTTTAGGGCGGGACATTCGGGTGTGACGAAGGCAGGAGTGCCAAAGCAAAACTGGCACATTCTGAGTTGCGTGGAGATGAACTAGCTGGGCTAGCGCTATTAGCATAGCTTTAAATGAACTTTTTAGATGAGCAGCCAGCATGGATAGTAGATTCTTAAACATTTTTCACCAGCCAATGTTTTTCCAGCAAAATTTAACTACATTAAGAGTGCCACGGAATAGATTTAGGAGTTCATGTTTTTTTTTAAAAAAGAAATAGTTTTTTTTTATTATTTCAGTTGATTGCAGAAATACAATAAAATGGTAAAAAAAAAATATTTTAAAAACAATAACGTAACAATGCCTAAAAGGTGTAATATGGAACTTTGGGTGTTTTATGACGTATATTCTCATAACTTAATAAACAAACTTAACTCAGATGAAAATTTAATTCCTGGAACACTGTTTAAAGTTAGAAATAATAGAAGTAATCAGTACTAATAATTATATGTACTGTAGAGAAAACATGTTTTACTAACATACATGCTCTTCTAATGTAAACAAATCCCACTCCCCACAAACTGCATGTGTTGTGCACATTTTAAAGCTAAACAAATGGTCATAAACCAGCCACTCATGACCCGACATCCATTTAGTAATAAAACTCCTCAATTTCTTCTTCTTTTCAGATCCTTTCTTCCTCAGCCTAACTTTTTTTACAGTTCAGGTTTTTCAACACCCGATAAATATCTCCATGTTTGTTTTTTTCCTAACAAATTTTACAAACTAATTTCAGCTCCTATTGTTTGTTTTGCATCTTTCCGTTTGTCGTCTGATACCAAACCACAACAATCACGCTAATGTAAGCGTCACAATATGGTGTTCATGGGAAATGTAGGATTACGTAACACATATGATACTACTTAGTATTTAAATCTAATTTTAAACTTTTAAATCAAGAGAAAGTACAACTCAAAGAGAGAGGAGCAGAAACTAAATAAACATGTACCATGTATTATCTGAAACAGACAAAAGACATTTAATAACATCAAAAATACACAAAATGATTGCAAAAACATACAAAAGCAGAAAAATCCCTCGGAGAGCGCAGACCTCAGCTCAGGCTCAGTCAACACTCTCTAATAACGGTAACATGGTAAACTCAGGATCACAAGACTATCTGTCAACATTGAACTATTGAGTCTGAGAGAACTTATAACATCAACAAGTTCCACAGTGTGGATGGGAAATTTAATTGAATACATATAGTTGCCAGAACATCACCAAAATTTTATCAGCTGTTCTTTGTCCCAATTATCAATTTTCCTGTAAATTTCATCCATATTCGTTCATAATTTTTCTAGTTACTTTGCTAACAGACAGACAGACAGATAAACAGATAAATGAAGGGTAAAAAATAACCTTAAGCTTCTTCTACTCTTTGCGCCGCTTCTGCACTTTTCACTTAGCAGAGGCAATTATACAAATACACACAATGACTGTGAAAATGTATAGTTTAAACAAAGTGCCAGACACTAAAACTTTTTCTGAAACACAAATTTCTGAAAATAATTTTCTAATCCCTTGGAGTCAGATTGACCATTGAATATTTGAGGTTAATATTTCACCTCTTTGCAATTAAGCTTTTGTAAAACGGCTCGACTGTAAATCTAAACCCACACAATTCTTGTAATCGAGCACAACTTTAAATGAGCGTGTATGTGAATAGAACACCAAGCGTGTCTTCTTGCCACTGCTCATGTCTGTGTAGTGAAGGAATTAAAGCCACCACATGTTGTTGGGGCTCGGGGAAGCGAGGCGGGGAATCCCGTGGCCCGATAGAGAAAGATGACGGGAGTCCGGGAATCCCTTCCTGTTTCTCTTCTCTTGTTTAGTCACACCAGTGCCATGGTGACCCTGTGTTGACTGAGCTGTGCTGGTTCCACTGGCAAACTCCACAGGCTTGGATGACGCGCTCAGACAGTAATGTCTAATTCTGTGTGTGTGTGTGTGTGTGTGTGTGTGTGCGTGTGTAAATGCAGCTTCTGTGGAAACACGAGCCTCAGAGTGACTGATTAGTTACCGCTCAAGTATAAAAAGAACCCCAATCACCATGGCAACCGTATCAAAACAGATGACTGTTTAGTGTGTGAGGATCTTTATATGATAGAATTAGAACAAAGTTTCTAACATTTACAGTTTAATATTTGTACGGCCCCCAAAGTGAACGCACACAATTACAGAAAAACAATGACAGGCAAAATCACCACAAAATAAAACATACAAAATTACAAAATGGGCAACTGGAGGTGCAGGGACCATATGCGGTCCTCGGTTTAATTTTGTGCGTCCCCCAAAGTGAGTGTACAGAATTACAAAAAAACAATGAAACAACACTAAAACATACACAAAATGAATGCAAAAACATAAACAATGCACAAAGAAAAATAAAGTTGTACAAAAGAACAACAAAAATACACAAAATATACAATTACACATACATAAAAGGACATTAAGATTACACAAAAGAACAGAAATGAACAAAAAACATTGGAGATGACTACAAAAATAAAATAAATATGCTTAAATTAATCATTATTCTAAATGCCGATATGAAGGTTAAAAATGTGGCCCTCGGATCATACTATCATAGTTTTGGGCCCCTGCTGTGATAAAAGCAACCCTTCTGTTTTTTTGTTTTTTGTTTTTTAAATATTTTATCACGATGGAATGCTGTGTATTTTTGCATATTTGTAACACAAACTAACCGCTCACATTTTTTTCTACATGTATTACATCAAAAAAGACCACATCAAGCACCTGCAAAAAAAACCTCTGAGCCCTGTGGAGGCTCAATACTCAATTAGAAATCATCTTTATCATTAACTCTGTCCATTAACTATTAAAGATCTCCAGACATTTTTCAGGATAAGGCTCCACACGTTAAAAAAAAAAAAAAAAAACCTCATTAGTGGCAAAATTAGAGAGAACTGGTAAATCAAATCTTGTCTTTAGTTTGAAGATTTATTAAAATCTTGCTCTTTTGGTTTATGCTGATCATTGCTATTCACACCTACTTTAGTACAGACATGGACAACCTCTGGCCCGGGGGCCACATTCAGTCCTCATGTCTTATTTTCTGCGGACCTCAAAAAATACACAAAACAACTACATATGTTTGAATAAACAACACTAAACAGAAATTAAGAGGAAAAATATATATAAAAATACAAAAAATTGTGTATCATATGCATGGATCAGATGTTAGCTATCTATCTCTGGGTGAGTGCATTGCTACTGAGATTTACACGTTCCTGTGTTCTTACTCTCGCCTCTCACATTCCCTCCTACATGGCCATTGTTGCAACACTTATAACAGAATACAGAATGACGGTAAAATGTGATGCAGAATAAATTGTCCACTTTCCTGTGTGAAGAATAAAATCCCTGAATTTCAAATGGCTCCATAGGAATAAAAAAGACGGCCATGTATAAATTAATATTACATTTCCGTGACTTCCTATGCAATTGAAAAAGTAATGAGAGTGAATAAAAAAGCACTCAAGTTAATAGCCTTGAAATATTGGGCCCCTGACGTTTCATCTGCATTTTCAGGAAGTCGTGTTCAAACAGTTGGCAGCAGGCTACTGTCAGCCTTTTACATAATGCTCTTGTCCATTGATAACGTCATTGTTCCTACATTAGGAGGAAGCTTTTAAACGCATCCAGGCCAACAAACTCAAAGATGGCGCGGTTCGTCTGACAGCGCACACGTCGACACAGAACAAGTCAAGAGGAATTTTGTCAAAGATACTCTCAAGCGTGTCCTTGGGTGTGTGCGCACCCACGTGCATGCCCCCGGAGCTCCTGAGTGTGAACCTGTGGAGGAGGCTGAGCAGGGATATCCCCTATGGTTTTAAAGCAGCACTCATTGCCAACAGATGTGTGGTTTTTTTCTTCTTTCCATGGGAAGAACACAGCGTCCTGTCAGAGCTCCACAGGAAGCTTATGTTCTCTGTGAGTTCACCTGATGCTTAGGGTCACTGTGACTCCTACCACAGGAATGCTGCAATGCTTTAATACCCCAAAAAGAATTATTCATACAGGTGTGAGAGCACATTGGAAAACTCCTAAGGTCATGAAGGTAGTGAACAAGCTGTGTATCTAACGCTTAATGTCAGATGTGCAGCTTTCACATCAAGTCAAAGATTTTAGTCTGAACCCTCTTCATAAGGTCGTGAGCAGAGACCTTCACTGCTGACTGTCATTTACCTTCTTCTTCTTTAGTTTTTACAAATGTCCGTCACCAAGTCTCTCTTTGTTTTTCCATCCTGAGAACATTCCTGATTTACCACAACCTGACCATCTTCACCTCTGTACTGATGTTCTTATGGTGAAAAACACTCTAGGATCCGTTTGCTAAGACAGTCTACCTCCGTTTAGTCGTGTCAACAAACAAACTGTGGGTGAATTCTAGAGAAATTGTTTCTGTAGGTCTCGGAGCATTTCCAACCAAAAACTGTGCTGGGCTCAGACTAAAAACAGGAAGTATCAGAGATGAAGCAGAGACAAAACAGGACTTAAAAACCACCAAAAGCACAACAACGTGTTGCTGCTCTATTGTTTAATGTTGTGAAAGAACAAAGGTAGAAGTTTCTGAGCACTCTTGACCGCTGGCTTTGACCCATAGAGGAGAACCTCTTCTTCAGGTTTTTGTTTCTCTGCATAGAGAAGTCTCTACTCCAGCTTTAACCAGAGGCTGTTTGGAGTGGATCAGAAGTTGATGTTATGGTAGGTTCTTCCAAATATACATACTTATCCAAGCAGGAGCAGTAAAATACTGTTTCTTTTACAATTTTCATGAGGTGGAAGTTTCATTTTTACATATTGCAGTCTATGAGCTTCTGTAACGTGACTATCTTTGTCATTAGAATGACTTAATTGTCAAAAATGTTTTCTTCCAATATATTGCTATAACACAGATGATTTGTATTTTCATTGGTATGATCCCAGGATTCACCTGATTAAATAAAACCATGTAAAAGACTGATACAAGGTGAAAAATGATAATGTCTTGACAAAAATATTCAGATTTATCATGACCTCAAGGACATTTCTGTTTACGCCAAGTTATTTCAGTGCAGTTCCTTCCCAACAAAAAAAAAAATCTATATTCAACTTTATTCATTCTCACCATTTGAGTTCAGCTATCACTTAAAATTCCAGATACAGTGTGATTGTACTTTTTGAATAAATAAATACACCTACATCATCCCAGCACCTTTGAAATTAGAATGAAAACAAAGTCCCGGGTCCTAAAGAGTTAAGTGTTTTCTACAAACTTGCAGGGGTGGATATCTTAAATAATCTCTGAGTCCTGGGCCGTGACCCTGGAAGAATGTAAGGTATGCTGGATAATATTTGATCCAAGCCTGAATACGAGATAGATTATAGATTTTAACAGTGTTTGGCTGCTGAAACAGAATAGTTGAAGGTCATTCTTGGTTACTGATACAAAGAGCCACACACGCTGTAGTGTTGTTCAGTCTTAACTCATTCATAAAGTCAAAGGGCGGAAAGCAGCTTGTGTCCTTTTCAACAGAGTGAGTGCGCTGCTGAATTTATTAAGTTACTATTACAGTCATTTCACCCTTGTTGAATATAGTGCATCAATCTTCATGGCAACCATGAATTAGTAATAATTCAGAAGAACATCAGTTCTCTGTAGCTACAATACACACATCAGACTTTGAATGAAATGAATGTCTCTGGTTTTAAATGTGCGGCGTGCAAACAGTCGGTGCTTCCTGTACAAGCCTCTCACTGTAGTAACACAAACAAAGAAGGCAGGGGCTGTGCACGGTAATTGGAAACATCTGGATGTCATTTTGGTTTGTTCGTCGCTGCAATCATGAATGCTTTATCGTCTTATTAGGCCATTTGCAAAAGTACAGGCTCCCTTCAACAACAACAACAACAACACATTCCAGGAATAAACATCTCTCACCCGTGGTTAGAGGGAATGACATGCACAAGTGATGCAGGAAATAGCAAAACACTGCAGCTATCATGTCATGTCGCCACCAACAAAATATATACAATCCCATTCAGCCGACGCTCCCCCGGCGTTAAAACTTTACGTTGACACAAACATGATATGTTGTCAGCGATTTCTCCATTTGAATCCTTTTTAAAATGGTGTTTGTGGAAAAACAGTTTGGATAGTGGTTTTAAAAAGAGAAACTCAAAGCTTTTACGGATGATAATTTTCTTTAGCAGATAAAGAGAGTTTAGGCCTCATAAGTAGGGCAAAAAATAAATAGCGTAATAAAAACAGGTGATAAAAACACCAGAATTTGGAAAAAAATGTTCAAATATTTTTTTTTTCACACTTTCATGAGGAGGTTTTTCAGACGTTTCGATATTGAAATATATTGCAAAAACACAATGAAGACACTTCACAGGATGAGACGTATCTGGTCAGAAAACCACCTCTCTGAGAAAACATGGTGCGATACCAATACCAGAGAATAATACTATTGCCATATCAGACCGATAACAACAAAGGAATGTGGAGTGGTACGACAGTTACGAGGCGCCAAAACAACCTTCAATGGACACGCGCATTAATACTTTGCCGTAATTTTTGAAATATTGTTTTCATTTTGCAAAAAACCGTAATGGAAACAAAGCTATAGATCAATAAATCAATGAATCCAAAATAATTTGCCCGATAAAAAAAATCTGTAAAAGGTTGAAATTGATGCTGGAAAGTTTGGTTTGATCTCCAATGTAAACACTCTTTAATTTAAATTGTTGGAAATGTTTTGCTCAGTGCATTGTGGGATGTGGAGTTCCGTAGACAGATGCATTTAAGTGTTTTTTGTTTCATTCTTCCTGTGATTTCTTGCGTTTCTTTGCCAGACAAGGACAACAGTAATATTTGGCTTGACAGCCTTCTAGTTCTATTTTTACCCCCCGGTATTCCCTGTTATACTTTCAATATGGACCAGATTCAGATCTTTCCGTGTAATAAACATCCCCAATTGTTTTGCTGCACTTCTCGTCTGTGAAAACACCAGAAATGTGCACAGTTTTTCAGGGTTAAATGCAAGAAATCACAACAAGAATGAAGTAAAAACACATCCTTCTATTGCAAAATGCAATGCACCAAACATTTCTGACAAGTGTTTAGATTTGAGATCAAACCAAACTTTCGAGCGTCAATTTCCTTTTATATTTTTTTTATCCAGTAAATGATTGGATTTATTGATCTACTGTATGAGGTATCCACTTTGTCTTTATCTGATAGAAAAACTATAACCCTGAGAAGCTTCAAGGGAGAAAAAAGAAGGTTTGAATACATTCAAATTCTGAAACACCTGCATGTCTTGAACCTGGGCCACCCTCTTTAGAATGAGATTAAATCTGACAGTCGTTTAGGGCCAGAGAATCAAACAGGTGGGGGAAGGCAAGGGGTTAGAAAATGAAAATAAATGAGCTTTAAAAGTCTAATAAGGGACCTTAGTTAAATGAAACACAGGTGGCTGGTAATAGCTGCCACTTCCACATCCATATTAGACAGGTTAGAAAGACTTCCAGGCATTCCCCTCCCCCTGTAAACTACCCTCAGCCCCCCCCCAACACTCTCCCTCCACAGCCCGTGGCCTTGCCTTTGGTATTTACTCACGCTTTTTTTCCAAGGTCACCGTGTCAACTGGGGCTTAGCTGATGGGAACGTGCCGCTTTGCTGTGTTTTCATTGGCCGGGACGAACATGGGAAAAAGACTCTCGGGCATCCTCTGTGGTCTCCAGCCGTGGACCCCCTTCCCCACCACCAGCAGCAACTCTCCAATGTCAACGTTACCGCAAGTAACCCCTTCTGCTCCGGATACGCCGTGAAATAATGATGTCAGAAAGATGGAGCCTGACCTTTGTAGTCCCATTTTATGGGAACAACTTTAAACCAAAGCGACAAACGATCTTCCTGAGTAAGAGCAGGCAGAAGAATCTCTGCACTGATATCACTTTCTCTCCAAGTTCATGAACTGTCTTATCAGGCAAACATTACAAGCTTGAATTTAGGCTAACAACGAAAGCTTCCGATATACGTTTGATAATCTTGTAAAGCAAAAAAAAACTAAAACATGAGGGCAAAAAGGAGCCTATTTGGTCATTAACCAGCAACGTGATCCAAATGATCCTCATCAAATGAACTCCAAGAATTTAAAGTAAATTTAAATACTTTTTTTTGTTTCTCTTTCCAAAATATTCAATATATTCCTAATGAGACATTAGCGGATGATGTTTCAGATATTAGTCACGCTGAGGAATGAATCTCTGGGTAATTTAAAGTTTTGCTTTCACGGTTAATTACCAAAAATTGAAATCACTCATTTTCCAGTGTGTGCTGCAGTCAACCATGTAAGTCAGTTAGTTTATACAACATAGTTTACCACTGGTACACTTTCATTTGTGATCCATGCTTTGTGCCTTGCAAGGGCTCAACTAAATATAATGTATGCTGCTTGAGCTGCTTTGAAAACTGTGTGCTGCATTATAAATGGCTGAAGCAATAATTACTGCATGCTCCATACAATGTATTTGTAGTTTAATTGGTTCTAATTCATCACTAAGAGACCTAATCTCTAGATTTTCCAGCCCCCAACCAACAAACACACATACACACTATTAGTGTTGAGGAGACTGAAATATCCACCTAATTTATTATTGAAAACCACTTTGGTAATTGGGGGGAAAAGAATAAAAAAAGAAAAGCTTCACTGTATTTCCTAATAACAGTTTTAAAGTAGTGTCTGATCTCATTTTTTACCAACAAATGTAAGAAGACTAAAACACTAGATTTTTTGAGTTGAGATTTTGAATGTTTTTGTCGGTGTTTTTAAAAATGTATTTTACAGTTCTAATTAAAATACATTAAACACAAACGTTAGCAGGAATCACTTTGTTTATGTCGTGTTTTTCTTTTTCTTTTTTAATAGGCAAAGACACTTGATTCATGAAGCTTCTCAAGTGCCACCAAACTATAATAATATTAAAGATGGCTCAGATTTATACACTGCTATTTTTGAGGAGACTCAAAACGCTTCACATCAGTCATACCGGTGGTGATAAGCTACATTGTAGCCACAGCTGTCCTGGGGCATACTGACAGAAGCGTGGCTGCCACTTCGCGCCAACGGTCCCTCTGATCACCACCAACATTCACGCATAGTTTTATACGAGGCAATGCGGGTAAAGTGCCTTGCCCAAAGACACAACGACAATGACTTGGATAGAACATGATTTGAATGCCAATCCCTTCGGTTATTGAACGACCCACTCTACCACTGAGCCATGGTCACATTACTATTCCCAAAGTGTCTTACAATATTAGACACATTCACCACCTCAAGCTAAAATTCACACACCAGTGATGCCAGATGCACTAATCTACCACTAGGGGTCATTTATGAAGCCTTTTCTACAAAGCTGGATTTCCTCTTATCGTGCTAATTTTCAGACTGTAACCTGTGTATGCTGGATAAAGCACCATGGTAACTTACGCTAAATGGCTAACCTCGTCCGTAGCATGTTTTCAGGTTTAATAATCAGCCAGATTTAAAGGGGACATATCATACCAAATCCACTTTTTTAGCCCTTAAATGCATTTTGTTGTATATTTAGATTGTTTAAAAGTACAGAAAAGTTCATATAAGTCTCTTCAGGTGCTCCGTTGATATCTTTATATTCTGCTTTGGTCATATTTTTCAATCTGTTTCGATTTTTCGATTATCTATTACGTTTTTTGAACAATAACGTCACAGTATTTGCAGCAGAACTGCCAAATTAGGACGTCTTCATATGTTAGCGCTGTGTGCTCGTTTTAGATCCTTGATGATATGGCCTACGTGATTTAATTTTAAGTCCCTTAACCCCGAACTGCTCCCCAGGCGCCGCAAAATGGCTGCCCACTGCTCCTCAGGGATGGGTTAAATGCAGAGGACAAATTCCATTAATGTACTAACATTACATGGCCAATTAAAGGCGAAAGCCCCGATTTAATCTTAAAGTTTTCATTAGTCATTTCATTTTGTTGTTTTTGTCTCTGAAAAGACTGTATTAAAATGCATTTTGTGACGTTAGCTTGGCGCTAGCGTTAGCTCGGTTCTTGTGTTAGCTCACTTGTTAGGGTTCTGCAGGTTCATCATCATCATTTTCATCTCGCTCCACTGGGTCAGACTCTGGCTGGAACATGTAAGGCTGGATGGACAAGTCTAACGTTGTTGAAATTGTGTAAATAACCTCTGAATAAAAAGTTTCTGCGCCGCTAAATAATCGTATCTCTTCTATCAAACTACAAAAATGGCCGAACAGGGTGGAGTTGAACCGAGTGTCACCTCTGCAACCTGGAGAGGGGGCGGGGTATGAAGTGTCTCATTTGCACCAAAACGAGTTGCTCTCAGAAGCACATCAGAAAAGGGTAGAAAAGGGGTGGAGCTATAATAATGAGGAATTCAGTCCCAAGCATTGCAGTTCCGCTTTATATAGACCACAACTGTATGATTTATATGTAAAAAGGAAGGATTTAAAAGCATGATATGTCTCCTTTAAAGAACCGCCTCCAATCCCTTCTCCTGGACAATGAACTTCCTGTTCTTAGAAGGGAATGGGCGTGGAAATAATTCATGTATACCACAGAATAACTAGTTTGTACTTACAGTATATGCATGCTGTTGGCATTACTGAGAGCTTCAGCAACAACACACACTGCACTGCTATACATAAGGTGGCGAGGGCCCTGTAACATAATATAGGCTATAAAAAATGCAAATATTGTCCACCATATGATATAGAATGCAGCCTGTTCCTTCTACAGGGTTCACTAGAGTCATCAGAGCCACAGACTGCACCCAAAATGTGAACAGAAACAGGTGCTGTGATAAAGTAAATCTGTGTACCCTCCGTTTTAAAACCAAATCAAGTCACAAATAAACAGTGTGGTTATTTTGATTTACTGATTTAAAACCAAAACAGAAATACAGAAAAAACAGATAAGTTGTGTTTTTTTGTTGTTTTTCTTGTCTTTGTTTGAAAAAATTTGTTCTGTTTGTATGATATTAAGATATTTACGGGGAAATTAGCGCGAGAACTGAAGTCCGCTGCACCTCCCTCCCCAGGTCCTGGACCAGGTCTCCTCACACAATAGGACTGTTAAGGATTTATTTCAGCAGTTTTCTGGTTCTGCTCATGTTTTCATTCAGTCTGTGGATGTTTTAGCTCTTAAAAAGCTGCTCACGTTTACGTTTTGTTTTGTGGTGTTACGATCCAAATAGTATTCAAATAAACTGGTGACTGACGATTAACTGTGAGGCTGGTGTGAGGAACAATAGATGTTAGAACTCCTACCATTGTTTTGTGAGCAGTAAAAATGTCTATTTTGCACGTTATAAACAGGAGCCGTCAACACACACAGAAGTTGATCTGTAGGAGCACCAGTAGATTCAGTACACCACCTCTGGTTCCTTTAATATCATGTGCATGATTTACGTAGGTTTTGATTTATTTATGTATTAAAAACGTTTCAATTCACCAGTAATGTGACTTATGCGTTGCTTCTTTTTATGTCCGGGAGCAAAACTTTGCCCAGTCATCAGATTATCTGGATACTATTTGGACCATAACACTGTTCGGTGAAGTTGGCAGATATTCACAGATTCAGACTTCCAGCATCAATAACTCTTTAACAAAACGTCATCGACATACAGTAAATGACACCTCTGCCATCAGTGTGAGGTGGAAAACATGATACAAGATCATTGTTTATCAAACGCAGCAGAATAAAAGTCTGTCTGTGTGTCCTCTGTGTGTGTGGTGAGATTAAAACATGAAGCTCTAGTCTTAGTTTGCCTTAAATATCCAAATATTACACAAACAGAACCAGATTTAATTTTAAAACAGAAAAACGCTGCTTGTTTGGTTTTTCCGTTTTCCTGTTCCTGGTTTTAAATTAATATAATTTGGTTTTGAAATGAAATAACCAAAGAACGAAGGTGCACCGATTAAAGTGAAAATGATTCATCAGAATGTGTCAATTTATTGTCCCATGAATTATTATTATTATTGTATAGTTTTACTATTTTATGAGCAATTATCTCCCAGTGTTCCTTACTTCCTACTTTTTGCTGCAGCAACAGTGTTGCTTTAGGCCTGAATTATGGATTTTGTTTCTTCATGTTTTTAAGAATTATTGTCTGTTCTTCATGATAATGAAAGTTGCTTTGCACAATTGATCCGTGTGTGCGATTGGTCACACGCTGCAAACTCCACTCCTTTGATGTGAGGGCGTATTGATCCCAATAGGGTCGCTGGCTTAAGGTAACATGTAACAACATCTTGGTTGCCACACAGTATTTAAGCAGAAATGGGCAACTCATGGCCCTTGGTCTAATTTTGTGTGACCCCCAAAGTAAATGCACAAAATTATGCTAAAGACACAAAAATAAAATAAAAATGAAAACATACAAACCGGCCATAAAAAAAGGACCACCAAATTACTTAAAACACCAACCAAGGCCAAAGGATGTTTGATTTTGTGGCAACATTAGATCTACATGTAAAGAAAATACATGTAAACTAGACAATGGATTTATTTTGAGAGTAACAATGACAGCCAATATAAGTATAACTGCTTTCCTAAGAACTTCTGAGTTACCTTTACATTAAAATCCACCAAAGGGAAAAATTCATAATGCTTGCCCTCATCGGAATAATTAGTCAGTGCAAAAGATTAAAGCTGAAATCCGGAGTTTCTGAGAAATATATGTTTATGTATCATTCTCTTGAAATGTGAAAAATAATATCTAACTAGTCTTTTACTATGGTCTACTGCTGGTGGTCATTCATATACATTAATGTATATAAGTACCTCCTTCATACAAATGAAAACAAGCGCTGTGATCCATAGGTGGTGTCCTCCATGTTGTAAACAAAGCACTCAGCTACTACGGGAAGCAGGAGGGTCAAATGTCATCGGCTGCTGGTCCTTAAAAACTTTTTTACTTGATTTCATTTTGTGAACCTTTGAATTTTATATTGCCGTTTAAATTATTTCCTAGTCACTGTATTTTTTGGCACTTTTGAAAACTGTAATGAAAACTTTTGACGACCCTTACCCCCTCGCAAACTCCGCGTATGCGTGATCGTCGAGCCAATAGGCTTCGACTTCATGTATTGGAGTCTACCTTGTAGACTGGAACGTGCTTTAGCCTTCTGTGTTTATTTACCTTAAAGCTGATATACAGAGTTTCTGAGAAAACTATGTTTATGTATAATTCTTTTGAAATGCGAAAACAAAAAAACTAACCAGTCTTTTACCATGGTCTACTGCTGATGGTCATTCATATACATTAATGTATATAAGTCCCTCCTTCGTCCTATAGACCCCTATACAAATGGAAACAAATGCCAACTGTGCCCAACCAATTGGCTTCCACTTCCTGTTTTTGAGATTGTCAATTAAAGTGAATGTGGAACTGTACACGGAAACAAGGCCGCACGTCACAGCAGCTAAACAGATAAATATGATTATGGCTCTTACCTGACCCATAGACATATATCAATGTGACCCAATGCGACCTTGTTATGTTCCGCGATGCGCGTGCAAAAAAGTAGAGGTGTGGCTTCTGGTAGATTGCAGAGGAAGTGAGGCTGTTTAGGGCGGGACATCCAGACGTTTCTCAGAAAAAAAGATATCAGTTTTAATGGATGGATGAAATTTGATTAAACAGGTGTTAACATAAACTTTGTAACTTTACTTCATGGCTTAAAGTTTTAGGTTTTTTTCATCACTGTTCACGTACCAGCCAAACACCCTTGAAGAAAGTGACCAATCACTCTAAAACACTGCAGCTCTCCAGAGGCTCTTAAACCAAACTTGGGGTCATTTTCTGACAACTTCACCAAAAATGATAAACACATTTCTGCCTTTATGAGTTTTATTACTCCCATGAGCAACTAAACCTGCTCCTTATGAGATTTTAACCACCTGTGGGGTGAGTGATCAATAAAAAAGGATTGCTAAAGTGACACTGAAAGTGCACACAGTCAGCTGTCACTGATGAATGGAAAATGAATGAAAAAAGATGTGTCACCATGATGAGATAATTAATGAAGGCATCAGATCAAAAAGCTAATTACTTAATAGAAAAGAGAATTGATAAGTCACTGTAGAAGTCTAGTGCAAAAAACTGTGATTGTTCACTGTGAATAAAATACCTGCTGATCTAAATATTGATCAGAACATTGTGCCTGATCATCTCATTGGGAAATACCATCACCCCTGTTGTGTAAAGCTAAAATTCTGCAATACTTAGTGTGTTAAACAGTTGATAATGGGATGACGATTGACAACATCAGCCTCTTGCTTAATTTTAATTGTAGTTACAGTATATCTTTGGGTATCCTATTTTCTGTTTATACACCCTGTTACACTTGTGACTGTTTTCCTACTTTACATGTCATGTCAGGCCAGAGATCACTTTGTTCCATCACTTTTTCCCAGAATAGTTTTTGGGTTTTTCTACAGTCTGGTCTCACTTTGCGGATCCTTTTGTTAAAACCAAACCAGAATCACTGTGCTTCAGTATTTATGCAACAACTACAGTATATACAGTAAAATTAATCAGCAAAAACTTCCACTGTTCTCTCCCCCTGTTCATATAAAACATCAGAAATATTCTTGAAATAGGATTTTTTTTTTTCCGAATAGAAAACGTTTTATAACAAAGTTGACTTTTTAAAAATGAGAAATTGTATTTGTTATGAATTCCCATTACAAACTAAATCCAGAGTTGGCAAATCTACAAAGAACAGTTTAAAAAGGTCTTTTTAAAAAGTCGGTGTCCCCAGGTTTTATTATTGTTTGTGTGATTGATGAGTTATTTTATAATATTATAAGGTTTGTGTGTGGAAGTATTAAAAATACATGATCTACTCTTGAGCACGTGTGTGTGTATGCACAAACACACACACAAAGGCAAATGTGCAACTTCACAACTTTTATCACAACAGGCAACACAAAAATGTATTTTATCAGAAGATCAAATTACAAGAATTCACATCAGCATTTAGGATAGTGACCAATCTGAACATCATTGTCATTTTTGCATATTTATGTGGTTTTTTGTGTGTTTTCAGTGTCATTTTGTGTATTCTCTAATTTTGTGTATTCTCTAATTTTTTGTGTTCTCTAATTTTGTGTATTTTCTTATTTTGTATGTCTTGTTGTCCTTTTGGGGGGTTTTGAGAATTGTTTAAAGACTTTCACAATTTTTTTCCCGTGTTTTTGGTGTAATTTTGTCTTTCTCTCATTGTTGTTCAACCATATCTGACAAAATTTCATCACAGGACATCGGGTTGCTGTTTTTGTTGCCATTTAGTGTAATTTGCTTTCTTACATTTTGTTATTTTGGCTCTCATTTAGTATATCTTTCTTAGTCTGTTTTTGGTGTGATATTATTTTTGTTCTCTCATAATTCTGTTGTTATTTTGTCCATTTTCAACCATATCTAACTAAAAATGAATCATATGAGACAGGGTTCCTACTTTTAATTAAATTTTTGCTGTCATTGAGTATGTCTTTCTCTATTTTGTGAGCTGTTGTTTTGTGCATCTCTGTTGTTATTTTGTACCTATATATATATATATACACATATATATTTAAATAGTTTTGATTTTGTGTGTTTATTGTGAACCAGACACCCATATCAGTACGTGTGTGGTTGTATGACTTTCATGTTTTTCTGTGTGTACATGGTGTGTAACTGTCTTACATAGCACACAATAATAATAATGTGTACTTTTTTCATCACTGTAGTGAAATTCTTTCTCTGCCTTTAACCCATTTTCCCTGAGAGGTAGCAGTGGACTGCCATTGCAGGCACACCGGTGTCACATACTGAGTTTACCCCCGTAGTGAGATTATAACCCTAACCCAATCCAATAAACAAATAAAACACATGTTTGTTCACTTTGAAAACAAAAATATACAAAAATGAATTGTAAATTTTTTTAGCAAAAATTCATTTTCCAGTAGTGCGTATGCACATATATGCGCATATACAATTTCAGTATGATGCGCAATCAGTACTAAAGGACTTGCTCAACATCCCACAGTGTTGGCCCAGGTGAGTTTCAAACCGGGGACCCTCCGATTACAAGCCCTCTTCCTTAACGTCTTACATAGCACACAATAGTCAATTTAAACAATGGATGATGAAGTGAATTATGTTATTATTTTATTTTTATTTTTTTAATTTGAAAAATTGAAACTAAATGTAATATCTGGGCTAACTAAATAACTAAAGTATAACTCCAGCAGTGACGTGCCATGACCACTAGGGTTGGGTAGGCATAGCGTTGCAAATCAAGACCACCAATGACAATTTCATATGTTTTTGCTGCAAGTGTTAATTCAGTTCAATTCAGTTAAATTCAATTCAACTTTATTTGTATAGCACAATTTACAACAAAGTCATCTCAATGCACTTATCAAAATATAAAATTCCTAAGAAAAAAACAACCCAACAAGATCTACATGAACAAGTATTTAACCATCTAACAAAATCAACATCATAAACACCATTAAAGAAACATAAACAATTATTTAATATAGCCTCCATACTCTCCCAACAACATATATCTCATGACACAGCAGCTGTTTGTGTTGGAAACACAGAAACATGGAGAAAATGACAACAACAACAACTCAGAACATCCTCAGTGAGGAGCATCCACAAAGTCAATCCTTCCTTTTGTTCCATTCACTGTAGAAAGTACCAACAATGTTCTGACCTTTTCTTTGCTGAAGGTCTGGTAGCTCAGGTGTTGGTCTCCATCTTTTAAAAGATGTTGTTTTTCCTCAAAAAAGGGTTTCTTTCTCGTCTCTCTCTACTGTAATCCCTCCCACTAGCTAGAGAACGTAGCAGCAGCGGTCACGTGATATCAATTTACTAATGCACTGTGAACTTACACGTATAGCATTTAGCATAGCACGGTTACGTCCAAAGGCAGCGTAGAGAGCTCCCTTTGGATGTAAATGGTTTTCATCTTGGGGACCTGACTGTGCATGTACAAACACATAAAAACACGCTATGGGAACAGAGGCAGAGAAGCAACGTGCCTTTGGGAGGGGGCGTGGCCTCCTCGTGCCTTACAGCGGTTAGGAAATAGTGATGTTTAGAAATTTGAAAAGCACAAAATACTGACACTTTCAAACTTATAGGTACTGTAATGAAAAAAATAAATAATTTATAATTATATTATAATAAAAACAAATAATCAAAATATCAATTCACCATTGGGTAGGCACTGCCTACCGTGCCTACCCTGACGGCACGTCACTGAACTCCAGTCATGTCCGGGTCTCTTTAATTATTATATATTGCTGTAGCAACAAAATACCAGGTGTGCGGATGATCCAGTTTTATCAGGGTCACTCTGCATAATACATCTTCACTGTATTTCTTCATGCAAACTTCTCTTAAAGCACTATTTTTGCCACAAAAGGACACCTCATCTAGAGGTGGAACTTTTAGAAGTATTGTAGCGGCTGAATGATTGATATTTGTGGTTTGAGCCCAAGGGAAATGAGGAATGTGTAAGAGCTTTAATGTCTCGTAGCGAAACTGTGCAGACCGCCTGCAGAATTGTATTAAAGCATAATGCTGTGATGACAAATTTATGGCATAAATTTATTAGCTGGGAGAAGTTGAGGGTTTTGCCGAAAGTTCTTCAGGTGAATATCTAACATGTGCATTTGCAGAGAATTACTGCTATTCAACATTTCTCTCATTTTTTCTGCTTTGCTCTCAGGTCTGATTCTCCTTTCCCGCATCGCGCTAAAGAATCAATTCAGAACAAATCTTCTTTAAACATAACAAGCTGCACTAGTGCTAAACATCTTGCCTCAACCCTTGAAGAGTTTCTGTTGGGTGTGGATCTGCAATAGTCCAGCTGCCTCATACGGAGAGAGTGAGTGATAAAATAAAAGGAGTTTACATTCAAAATTAGTCATACATGAATCACAAAGGAGGGGGAAAGCTACAATCTTTGCTGGAACTTTTTATTCATGCCCTTTTAGTGCTTATAGCAGCAGCCCAACCAGTAACCACGCTGAGTCACATTTTATTGACAAGGCCTTGACCTTTTCACACGGCCACTGTGCTACGATCAGGACGTTGCACCAATGAGGTGTCGCAAGTGAAATTGTACTCAAGTACAAGTGAGTCATACATAAAGTACACAATTACCAGTAAAAAGTAGCTCAAAGTAAAAGTTACTAGTTACTTTCTCCCCCACATTTATTCTTGGTTCCCTTGCATACAGTAAACATCTCATGTATAAACTTAAAAAGGAAGAAACCAAGTCTTGTACAATTGAAACTTTTTTTTTTTTTCCACAAAGGCATCTTTATAAAATAAAAGTCCAAAATGTACAATTATTCTAAAATAAAATAACACCAATAAATTCAATTTAAAATGAAAACATTACCAGGCTCTAAGTATAGATACTTTTATGAACTCTAAAACAGTGCCATGCTAATTAAATGTGCCATGTGGGTACCAACATAAGCTGCGTCCCAATACCCACATTCGCTCGGTTGCGCGCTCCCACTGAAGGGCGTGAGTGCATACTGCGTAGGGTGTCCCAATCCTACAGAGTGTGCTTTAGCTCCACCCACTATGTGCCTTTTACGCACACTTGTACAAAACGTGCATGCAAGCGTACTACGATGAAGGGAATTACCCATAAGTCCTTTTATCGTGGGACGTTCCAATAAAAAAAAGAAAGTTTAAAACTAAATCAATGGTGGACAAACTCACACAATAGAAAAAATGGCAAATAATTGTCGAGTTTAAGTAAAGTATCAATTATTTAATTTTTCATTATATTATTTTTGCCGTCAAGACTGATAATGTCCTGACTCAAGTTGATGACGTAACCGCAAACTGTCCACATTCTACCCTTTCAGCACTTGTTCCCTCACGCACTTTACATCCAACATGCATTTAAACCAAGTGCACCCTTTGCAGTAGTCGGTAGGGCATAGTGTGGGTATTAGGATGCAGCCATGATAGGTAAAAACACCAACCAACGACAATGGCCGAGTGTTGATCAGATATTTGATTGTTCTCTGGTTATTTCATTTTTTTGTAGTTTCACAATGTCCGTTGTTCATTTTATAACAAAAAAATAAGTATTTATTTTTAAAGAGTTGGGTGTAGAATTGTAATGAATTTATTTACTTCTTTTAAAATGTATACTTAAGTACAGGTAAAATGACAGATCTAGAAATACACTCAAAAAAGTACAAGTACCCATAAAAGCACCTCAATTACGGTAACGTGAGTACTTGTAATCTGTTACTTTCACTTCTGGCGAGTGCCTGTCTTAGGCCTGTAGAACATGCTCAGAACTCAAAGGTCCCCAGACACAGGCTTTGTTGCAAACCATTGATTAAAAAATGATATAAATAGAAGGCTGAAGTGGATATTTCCAGTGGTGGACTAAATACAGCCTACTGGTCTTTTTGGCAGTATTAATAACAGTTTCATGAAGAAAAATGACTCACAACAAAAAATGGTTCCGTCAACTGTACACTGAAAGTTTTACTTTGAAAGAATAAAAGAGTGCATCATATTTCAGAGTATTTTTGTTCATAATATTGAGCAGTTATTCTCAGGCTGTTCAACAGTGGGGTCTCCTCTCTACTCAACTACAGATAATGCTCCTGAAACTCTAGATACTATTGGCTAGTGCATCTAAGAAATAAAGAAGATAAAAAACTTAATAAATAAATAAATAAAATAAAATAATATAGAGTATATATATATATTTTACAGCAGTTCATATGTCAAGGAAACTATTGTGCACGCTCCGTACTTTACACCACAAACTCAGTGAGTATATACTGTCTACTATATAAGTATACTGTCACACACTCATTTAATCAGAGAAAGACAAATTGAACGGACCCAAACTAAAAGAACACGGGAGTCACTAAATGGAGGGGAAATAATGCATGTATTTGAAATTAACTAAAACTAGTAAAGTGCCCGTCAGAAGTATATATTCATATACAGTGACGGTTTTTTTTTTTTATTATAAATTATTTATTTTTCCATTTCCAATAGCCGACAGTACCTATAAGTTTGAAAGTGTCCGAATTTTGTGCATTTCATAGCCCAAATTACTAAACAGCGCTGTTTTCTGGAACAGCTGCACAGTCTTTTTTTTCGCTCCGCTGTAAGGCAGAGGGAGGCCACGCCCCCTCCCAAAGGCACGTCGCTCTTCTGCCTCCGTTCTCATTGTGTGAGTTTACGTGTTTGCGCATGTGCAACCAGGTCCCTAATATGACATCAATTTATGCGTAAAGGCAGCGTAGAGAGCTGCCTTTGCACGTAACTGTGCTATGCTAAATGCTATACGTAAGTTCACAGCACATTAGTGAATAGATGACACGTGACTGCTGCTGCTACGTTCTCTAGCTAGTGGGTGGGATAACACTACAGTCAGGATGACAGCGCTAGAGATGATAGAGAAACTTTGTTTTGAGGAAAAACTACAGCTTTTAAAAGATGGAGACCAACACCTGAGCTACCAGACCTTCAGCAAAGATAAGGTCAGAACATGTTTCATACTTTCTACAGTGAATGGAACAAAAGGAAGGATTGACTTTGTGGATGCTTCTCACTGAGGATGTTCTAAGTTGTCATTTTCTCCATGTTTCTGTGTTTCCAACACAAACAACAGATGTGCTGTCGTGTCATGAGATATATGTTGTTGGAGAGTATGGAGGCTATATTAAATAAGTGTTTCTTTAATGGTGTTTATGATGTTGATTTTTTTAGATGGTTAAATACTTGTTCATGTGGAACTTATTGGGTTTTTCTTTGTCATTATGAATTTTATATTTTGATAAGCGCATTGAGATGACTTTGTTGGAAATTGCTTTTTACAAATAAAATTGATTTGAATTGAATTAACACTTGACAGCAGAAACATATGAAATTGTCATTGGTGGTCTCCATTTGCAACGTGCCTACCCAACCCCAGTGGTCACGGAACGTCACTGTTCATATAGTGGGAGGAGCTTAAGTAAAGTTGTCAATTATGGTCAAATGAGTATGTGTTTGAAGGTTGGATGTACAAAGAGGTGTACATACTCTGTACTCTGTAGTGTTATGAAGGGGTTTATTTGTGGTTAATATCTTTGTATTTTCTGTAATGTACGTTTTTTGGAGTCATTATTTGTATTTTTGTATCTTTCTGTTGTTTTTTTGTACAATTATAGTTTTCTGTTGCCATTGTAGTGTCATTCTGGAATCATTTTGTGAGTTTTGTATATTTTTTGGTGTAGTTTTGTGCATTTCTGTTGTCATTTTGTGTATTTTTTTGTATAAATATTTAGTTTTGTGTATTTCGAGTCATTTTCATATTTTTGTTGTATTTTGGTGTGTTTTTCTGTGATGTATGCTTTTTGTGTGTTTTTGGAGCCTTTTATATATTTTTGTGCATATCTGTTGTCATTTTGTGTACTTCCTGTATAAATACATTATGTTTGGTGAGGGCGTGTTTTGAGAGTGTGTGTGTGTGTGTGTGTGTGTGTGTGCATGAGACTCACTACCTTTCATCCTGGTTACCATATGGGACTCTCCATCTCCTCCGTGGGTTCTCACACACACACACGTGCATCAGGTTGTTGAAATGCGTGTGTCTCACACTCAATGCGTGTGACTTGAGAGAAAAAAGACGGACCTGGAAGTACCACAAAGCGATTGAAATTGGGAGCCGTAATCTCAAAACAAAATGAAAATAATTATTTTGCAGCACACTTAAATAACTTTTAGCGGTACAAAAACGTTTTTAATATTGGTGCACTAGCGCCCCCTCACACACTGAGGTCAAAAGCTGAATAGGTTTCATTTCTGGGTAAACATGAATGTGCCGTCCAGGCTAAATACACGCACGCAGAACTTCCTTGATTTATTAACTCTGATCAGCAAACACTCCCAGGTGTCTACAATGACGCGCCCAGTCAACTGGTCAGGATACTACAACAAATAAAATAAAAGTTAAAGGCACTTTTTTTCTGTGATTGAGAGAGAGATTATTGGTCATGTTGTTGATAATAATCATTTAAATTATTTTACTGATGATTTTTTATGGGTTTAAGCTAATCAATATTTTCTGTTGCACGTTTTGATCATGTAAAGCACATTGAGTTGCCTTGTGTATGAAATGCACTGTACAAATAAATCTGCCTTGCCTTGACAAGTTAGTCAGATTATCACTTTTACAAATAGATGGAAGTAATAATGTTTTAATGACAGTATTTTCTTCTGTGCTGAAATGAGTGTGGGACAAAATGAAGTTTATCTGCACAGTGTGAACTATTGTAAAGGTGAACCACTGAGGAATAAACCTCGTCTGGCCCATGTCTGTGATCCTCCTCCTCTGTCCCTGTGCCCTGTGGGCTGGAACCAGGAAGACTTTCACCTTATCCCCTTATTGATCTCCCTTTCTCAGCAGTGTCATTTATTTGGAGGGTGATGTAAGTGGGACTGATTAGAACAAGGGAGGCTGATTGATTCGCTCACACATGCTGCGCGACAACCAGGAGAAGATCAGACCTGTCAGGGAGAGGGAGAACATTCATCTAAGGTTTGTCATGGCAGGAAACATTATCTTTCCTCTGTGTGTGTGTGTGTGTGTGTGTGTGTGTGTGTGTGTGTGTGTGTGTGTGTGTGTGTGTGTGTGTGTGCAGGACATGCATCATACACAGAGTTTGCAGGGGGCAGGGGGAACATTGCCCGCCCCCCCAAACATGGTCAAAGGTTTTCATTACAGTTACAGTTTTCCCAAATTCATTTGAAAGAAATACAATGATTCTTAATATAATGTACATATTGTACTTATTATAGGTACCATAAAACACATTCACTGTACAAAATATATATTGCTCGAGTCATGTGACTTGTTCTTCTTCTGTTGTGTAATTCTTCTTCACAAAGGGCTCTATTCTCCCGTGCACGTCAATCAAAAGAATTGCGCAGCGGCACTGTTTTTGGCTGCACACTATTCTCCCACTGTATTTAAATCAGTTGCTGCGCGCCTCTATCCCAGTTACGCACTGTGGGAGGTGTATTGGGAGGAGTCACACAAGCGCACCAAAGGATTGATCATCAGTTTTTCTAATAGGTTCACATTTACCAGTTCTAAAAGGGACAAAATGTGTTATATTTCATTATATTTTACCCGTGCCGCCGACTCCTTGATGTAGAACGGGGTGTGTCGTGGAGCTCATCAGCTGTGTATGTGCTGCGGTGCGCGTCTCGGCTGCTGCAGCTCGTTACAATGAAACTCTGACAGACGTCAGACTGACTAAACTATTTTAACACTGTGTACAACGAACAGCCACAGTTTGATCACACTGCAAGAGTAAATAATAAGTGAAACATTGATGACAGATGATGACGATGACGACTAATTTTCGCTGATCATTTCTGAAAGCAGGAATGTAAGAATATAATCAGGCTTTCCGCACAAACGTTAATCTAGCGTTAATATTAGGAGTAAAAGAGAGATTTTAACTGCGGCTTGGATAGAAAAATGTGTCCAATCTTCACTTTGCAGTAATGTAAATATGTGCAGCGGCACTGCACCCAGCAGTTCATGTATGGTACTGCAGCAAAAATAAAGCAGATAGCGGCTGCCAGCCTGGTTTTATCATTAATTTACAACATGAATTTAAAAATTAGGATTTTTGGTGACACGGTCAGCCTCACAGAGCTGAAAAAGGCAGGTTTTACTGTTTTTGACTAAATGCTGGGATTCATTGTGACGGCTTGTTCATGTTGCCATTTTATTATTTTTGACAAAATAATTGATAATTAATAATTAGTTTGCTTAGAATGATTAATATGGTTAAAAACGGGAGATTCTTAGCCAACATTATCAATTAGGTTTCTAATTTATATGTTACACACATTGTGTCCTGACGGTCTATATATACAGTACATATATATGTATTTTTATTTATTTTTTCTTTGGCCCCCCTGGCTGGAATCTCAAACTCTGCTTTAAAACAGTCTGAAAAAGCTTTGTGCAAAAAAAAAAAAACATTAACACGCCAGCAGATGTGTGTGTGTGTGTGTGTGTGTTTGGTTCGAACTCCTCTGATTGATTTGAGGCGTAGGCTGATCCTGGCACTGATGCACCATTATAAACATCTCCGATGTCCTTGTTTGTGCATTTCGTCTGGCTGAGTAACTCTAATAAGCATCTTTCACTTGTTGTGTTAGTGGGATGTGCAAAGTGAGATCTGCCCTTCAATCTTTGGATTGATGAAAAGAAGGGCTTAAAGCTGTGCTCTCTTTGTACGTGGAGCTGGTTCCTTTATCCGTCACCCCTGAGAGTGCTTGCTACCATTCAAGTGGAGAATAATGATGATCAAACATTAATTGGTTTGCTTTTAGAACTGACTTCAATTCAAAATGCTTCCATTCAAGCTTTCTAAAACATCCCTTACTTGTAACTCATCTTTCATTCACAGTAGAAATATATTTGACTTCAAACATGTTGCTGATGTTCTGTCATTAACTGAGTTTGACTCACGATCCAAACACCTTTCTGATCTAGTTACAGCTAAGCTTGGTTTGAGGTCACATGCTCTTAATTTCCCTAAAAGCAAAGCATGTGGTTGTAAACGACTCCTTTAGCTGAACATGACATGTCCCCATCTCTGCTCAGAGGGCATCGTCTCTGTATTACAGCATCCTTAATGAAAGAGGAGCCGGATGGGAAACATCAGGGAAGATTTCACAAGACTTCCCACTAATGTCTGCGGAAGCTGGGGCGCAGGCACTAAAAAACAAAAATGCAGAATCTCCAATAGTCTGAGCGCTCAAAGGCTCTGCTATAAGTCAGCTATAACTAGACCTTTCCACACCCTACAGATCAACGTTAAAGCTGGAGACAGTAACTTTTTGTTAGCAGATAAAAGCCCTATTGCTGAAATCTGAGGTCATGTGATAATATTAATCCAATGTGAATAGGCATCTCTGTGATTTGGACAGAAATAGGCGGGATCTGATGCATGATTATGCGTTGTTTTGTTATATGCGCATGCAACCCTAACCCTAACCTAATTCAAAAAACTAATAAAACACGTCCGTTCATTTTGAAAACAAAAATAAACAAAAATGATTTATTATTTTAAAAAAAAAATAATTTTCCGGTAGTGCGCATGCACATATATGCTCATAATTGATCTCAGTATAGGGTAAACGCAAACCGTGACACCGGGACGCATGTTTATTTACTTTTAGTGAAGAATGGAGGCTGCATTGGAGTGTTTAGAAAACCTTATCGGCCCGTAACGTACGGCAACAAAAAGAGGAGGAGCAATATCAGAAGCAATGGTAGATCAAGTTGTGTTTTGCACTGTGCGGTAAGAATCTTTTTTTTCTGTTTGTAGCCTTCTATTTAATACAGCTAGCTAGCGCTAGCAGTAACACAGCATCGAGCTGTGGTCAAAAGCCTGTGAAGTTGTTTTAACATCAACTCACACTGTGTCACGTTTTCAGATGTTTGTAGATTTCAGCAAAATCTCAGGCTTTGGTTATCCTGTGTGAATGCACCACATCAAAAGCAGACGTTGGGGGTTCATTTATTTATTACATGTGGTCTCTAGGTAAAACTAATCCTGTGCGAATAGAATAGGGCTAAAGACATAGTGTAGATAGATCAGTAAAGCAAAGTTTATTAAGGTTGAAAAGTCTGTTTTGATCTCCACTGTAAACTCTCTTTTTGACATTGTCTGAAAAGTTTGGCCTTGCATAGTTGACTGAGGAGTCCCGTAGACGGATGCATTAGAGTGTTTTTACTTGTCCTCAAAAATTCTGCAAACATGATTTCCCAACACATTTCTGGCATTGAAAGTTGAGGCAAAACAATGGCAAACGTTTTGTTTATTTTAGGGTTTAAATGGATTCTTGACAAAATGTAATATCTGGCGGACTGAGGTCATAACATGGAGAATATCTGGAACAAGCAAGAACAAAGATGTCATCAAGCAATAGGGGTGTCCCGATCCAATATTGATATCGGATATCGGTCTGATAATAGCCAGAAAACGAATATTGGATTTTATCGGAGCCACCGTATACTGACAGTAAAAAATAACTGAAGTGAACTTAAATTGCTGACTATTGTTCTGTGATTGAGTAACATCACATGATCAAGCCTTTTCTAACATTCCACACTACAAAATAAGTCATAAAAGTATGTATAATTTGTGCTGATATCGGCACCGATCAATACTCAAGGCTGCAATATCGGTATTGTATCGTAAAGTGAAAAAGTTCGGGACATCCCTATCAAGCAAATCACTGTCCTCCGTGTCTGGAGAAGAAACACAAAAAATCAAGGAGATCAAAACAAGCTTTTAATACAAATGCCAAAGTGATGTTTTCTAAGGACTACTGCTATCTTAGCCTGATTTCTACTTGGACTTTGGTGACTGAGCCCAGCCTTTTGTACATAAACATCTTAAAATCAAATATGGAATTAATTGTCCGAAAGAGAAATATTTTTACAGAACTATCCATGTAATCCATAATCAGAAAAGTCTTTTTTTAAGTGTTTTTTTCAGGTTTTTATTAAAGGTTCGTCATCTTTGATGTTTCCAGATTTGTGCGACTATGGTGGTTGAAGAGTCGTTTTCTCCCCAGGCTACACCTACACCTGTCTATGTGTTGAAGTGTCCTTGGGCAAGACTTTGAACCTGATGTTGCTCTTAATGGTACTAGCTGCCCCTTGTATGAATGTGCTGATATTGTAAAGGGCTTTGGGACTTATTTGGTGGTAATAAAAGTGTTGTATAAATCAAGTCCCATTTCCAGATTTGGTTTCTGGGGTCAGCTCTTTCTCAAGCTGCGGGAGTATGGTGCTTTTCAAACCATTACAGCAGAAGACGACGAACAGTGGAACAGTGTTTTGGTACAGATAGTCAGGTCTCTCAGATCTATGGACACAGGTCAGATAGTGGAGCCCAGAGTTCACAGTAAACATGGTGATGCTGCTTTTAGTTGTTATGCTGCAATGAAGTGGAACAAACTGCCAGCAGAGCTGAAGTCACTATCACATGTGAACATTTTAAAGGTTAAAGTTAAAGACTCTTTTTCTACTCTGCATGACTGAGAGGGAGACTTTTTATCATATTATTGTTGATTTAATGTTTTTACCACTGTTTTTAATGTTCTATTGATTTTTAAACTGAAATGCTGCTCTTTTTAATCATGTAAAGCAGTGGTTCCCAATCTTTTTTGTCCTGTGTACCCCCTTTCCATTTTGGTCAAATCATATGTACCCCCTCTTCATATCATAAGTACCCTCTCCATTATTTAATATACTTATCGTTCAAAACAATGTGATTTAAAGTGGATTTTTTTCATGACACTTTTATGTGATTACTTCAATAGTAAGCAAATAGCTAATTATTGTCTTTTAATGTCAGAAGTGATGAAATGGCATCTACAGCATAAAATAATCATGTTTCAAAAAATACAAGTGAATATAGTATTTTATTAAGCAACAGTTTATTTGTTAGTTTGTGATGAATTTGTTAAAAAAAATAAAAAAAAAAATGCCTAAAAAAGAACTAGGAATATTTCCCAATTATAGTTTTTAATTAATTTTTTAATCTGTTCAAGTACCCCAACAATGTGCTCTTGTACCCCTAGGGATACACGTACCCCTGTTTGGGAACCACTAATGTGAAGCACATTTCATTGCCTTTGCATGAAATGTGCCATACAAATATATTTACCTTGCCTTGCCTTACAACCAATGTTAATTTTGTAGATTATCATCAACTTTTTAATCTTTTATCTAAAATAAACTGCATTTAGATGAAATAGAAACAAAGGCAGGGTCACTAAAACAATGACTGATATACTGTATGTATAACAATTGATTGTAAAATTAAATTCCACAATTAAGAGAAAAAAAAAGACTAAAATATCAGTATCGGCGCTAATATTTAATCTTTGTTCATTTCCACTCCTTGAAAGCTCCTGTGAATATAGTGCTGCGGTACGTAGAAAGTGGTTTTATGCACCGCTCCATCACTCACCAACCCCAGACACTCAGAATTCTAAAACATACAACTGAAACTAGTCACCAGTTTCTGAAATATTTTGTACTTGCACACAGTGTTTCTCTGGTGGTTTGGTGTTGTCTGTTGGTGCAGCATGAGTCGTCAAAAAGCAGCACTGCAGCGTCTCTGTGATCTGCTGATCGATCCCAACATGACATTTACAGGCCGCACCTCATACCACAGTGAAATCACGACCCACTGCGGTCACGGTCAATCAGTCTGTTATGATTGACGCAAGGAGTAACCCCGTCACGACTCACCACGTGGAAAAAGCAAGGATAGATCTGATCTGGATGCATGTTTAGTTATTAAGATCATATTTCAGTGCTTTTTATAAACCATTAAGAGTTTTACTAACTTGCATTGAAGAGCATTATGGGAAATACAGGCAACATTTTTTATTGAGCAGTGTCTGTAAACATAAAGCTACACTGTAACTTTAATCAACATGTCCAAAATGAGCTTTTAGCTTCTAGCTTGAATATGGTGTTCAAAATGAAATGAACCAGTTAATGAAATATGGAAAAAGAGTTCAAGAACAAGCAAACACGAGTTGTGTTTCCGATGGAAATGTGCAAAATCTAAATATTGCAATAAAAACTGGTAAAGGAAACACAGGAATTTTGGGGGGAAAAAAAAGAAAAAAAACACTTAAATATTGCAAATAAAAAATGTACGCTTTCATGAGGAGGTTTTTCAGACATTTTGATCATCAAATGCATCGCAAAAACTCAATGGAAACTCTTTTCCACAATTGCACGTCTCTGAGAAAACATGGTGCGGTACGTGTGGACAGAAGAGGATACCCAGACATTTTTTAGCATTATACTTATTAGTTTAATTATTAGTGCCACATTAAACATGAAATAATAAAGGAATACAGAGTGTTATAAGGAGGTTTGGAGCGTCCATCTTCCTGCACAGAAGTCTCTCAGGATCACATTTCACAAGAGTTACGAAGCTCCTAAACAACCTTCAATAGAAACACGTCAAAACGCAATCATACTGTACTTTAAAAATGTTGCTTTTATTTTCCTAAAAAACTTTATTGGAAACACAGCTAATGAGAGATCAGTGCTCTAATCAAGTCTAATGGCTACATGTGGCATTCCATTAAAAATGAAGACATTATTATTATTATTATTATTATTATTATTATTATTATTATTATTATTATTATTATTATTATTATTATTATCTGAAAAGCTATTTTGTCATATTATTTAGATTATGTTAAAGTTCTTAATCCTACTCATCCATTTGAGTAATTGTGACACATTAAACTATATCCTGTCTAAATCTATGTCAGTAAATTGTTCACATAGCTGAAAAAAAAATTCTCAAAAACTTTAGACTAGTAGTATATTATTATTATTTACTCACGCCTCCAGAATGGCAAACAGTTTTTATCTCTGGGCCATGACAACTTTGTGCAATAATTCACATTAAAGTGCTACTATCTGTGTCATATTTATTCATCTCACCAACAGGACCGTTTACATTTTTATATTGTGTGTTATGATAGTGTATATAGTGTTCTGAGTATTATAGTATTATATATTTACATTTCTTTTTCCAATATTTTATTTAAGTGTGTGTTATATGTCATTCCTCATTCTTGGAGAGCAATTAATTTTGTTGTATATGTACAATAACAATAAAAACCTTCTATTCTATTCTATTTGATTCTACTGTCTAGGAAGTAAAAATTTTAACAACAACGTCTATCTAGATTGTTTTAGAAAGCTGCAAAAGAAAATAATGACCTATTTGTTATCCAGAGTATGTCGACCACATCCTGCTTAATGCATGGGTGAAGGAGAATTCAATTCAACTCAAACTGTTTTCATTATTTACATAATTTATGAGAAAGACCAAAAAGATTCAACAAAGAGACACAAACATGTGAAGTTGGTACTGTGCAGTACAGGTAACCTTGCTGAGCTTTTACCAACTCCAGCAGTCCTACCGCGCACTGAAAGCACTGCGTGTGCATCTTCTCTCAGCCATTGATCTTGAACGTCCTTGTCTTTGTGGAGACTTTAGTTTGTTGCTGCTTTTTATTGCTCATCTGCCTTTCCTCCTTTCTCTCCGTCTACGCCTAACTCACTCCCTGCTCCTTCGCTCTGGATGCATATTAACCAAATGTGCCTCTTTTCCTCCTTTCCTGAAAGTCATTTGTTCTAATGCGGGAGGAAGTCGCAGCTTTACCGGCCTCCTCATGACTTATTCAGGATAATGTGCGACAGTGACGTTCTAATAGCATCCTGTTGGAGAGCCACAAACAAATAGCAGTGCTGTAGTGTCCACCCAGGGCCTGATTAATAGGAGGTGGGGATCGATGGAGGTGGCTCGACCCCTGGGGTGATGTGTAGGGTGGAAACCAGACAGATTAACGTTATGGACAAAGCGTCAATAATGGACCATATGTTTGACCAGCTGAATGTATGCGTCTGTTTGACGTCTCCAGAGCAACACCTGAAGGATAAAAACAGAGTTGTTAAGTGTCTTGATGGACATTAGAGACTCTTCTCACACAAACCCTTCTAATATTCAGCCTAAACTCACGATGACCTTTGCTTTTCAAAGTCCTTGATCTGGGTTTCATGTTTCCTTCTTGACACACTGTATCATCTTAACCACAGTGACCCTGTGAAAAGCTAAACACACATAAAACGCAGCAGTTTGGTGGGCAGCCAAGACATGAAAAAGCCATCAATAAAACTACGCAGCAATACGCCGTCCGCAGGGACGTGGTGTACCTCCTTTTTCTAAATGACTCCTGTTCCTTTCAAAGCTCTTTTTTCTTGTAAACTCCCGAATGATGACAAACCAATTAACCTGCATCATTAGGATGAGAGGGAGCTTTTTTTAACGAAACCTCAAGGCAGAACTTTAAGGACGATTTGCATTATTGATCCGATGTCAGCACCGGAAGCGATGCTTGTCATTGGGGAGTTGACGCAGGCTACAGGGAATTACTGTAATGGCTATGTTTGCCATCTGAAAATCAGCGATCATTGTTAACCACTAATGGGTTGGAGCATATTGTTGGTGTGCTTGCTAATGCATTGTGGACTTGCTGGATTTGGTTTCCGCCTTTGGTTTGTACCTCACAACAGAATAATGTTGGGGTCAGGCATCAGAGTTAATGGTTTCAATTTGTGCAAGTTTAGTTGGAAATTTTCTTTACTTTTTCTTTTTTATAGAGCATCTCAAATTATTATCCAATGAAAACCATACTAGTTTTGGGCCATTTATATTCATTTTTTTATTCCAATAAAAGGTTGAATAAACTACATCACACACTACTGGCTCAAGTCTTAGCCCATCAAAACATGGATAGGGCAGGCTCAGTGCGTGCCTGGGTTGGGCTTTGATTAGTTTCTAGATAGCTACTGTAATAAGGACACCTAAAAATAAATTTGATATGAGTGATATCAGCTGTAGTTAAAGGCACACTGTAACTTTTGGCCACTAGGGGTGCTACACCTGTAACTTTCACTTTAAGCGCACCTATTAACCACAAGCACCACAGCACTATCGTAAAAATCACCAGTCAGTGGGGCCAGCCTCCCTTGTCTTTTCATTGTGTATGCAGACAGTAGTTGACCTGTAACTTTGGGATAAGGATTGGCTCTAAGGACTGGGTCGGTCGGGCTGGATTGCGAAGCGGGGCTGGACTTGCATCTGAGGCCCGGTGTTCGGCCCTCCTCGCCGCATCGGTGTAGCTCCCCTCCTACTCCCTGGCAGCCGCCCTTCTCTCCCTGCCGCCAGAGACCTGGCGCCTCACCCCACTCGCTGGTCTCACCGCCGTCATTGGCCCCCTTCTCTGGGGGTTGGAACTGCGGAAGGGGGACGGGCGACCCGGAGAGGCGGTGTCCCGCGCCAGGCGGAAGGTGGGTCGGCGTTGGGGGCTGGGTCTCGACGTCTTTTTAGCCTCCTCAGAAGCAGTTTTAAACGTTTTACTTGCCTCGGCCATGACCGGGAGTCAAACAGATGGAAAAATACTAGCAAAAGCCTTTTAGCCCAATGAGTATATCAGAGCAAAAATTGTCACTAGTAGTACTTTAAGAGACTGAAAAAGGTTCACTAGAAAATGAAGGCTTCCCGTTGGCTTTTACAACCAATGAGGGTGCGAGATATGGTTATAATCCTTCCATCTAGTAGTACTAATAAACAAAAATGATGGATTTACTTGTAAAGGTTTTTGGCACAATAGTGCAGGAGTTGATCTTACCACTGTTCCATAATTGTCTACTGATACTTCAAGTATGACTAGTAATGCTTTGAGTTTTCACTAGTAACATTTTTAAGTCTACTAGTAGTACTATCAAACAGAACCGATAAATTCAAACTCGTAAATTCATTCATATACTCATGTATCTATACTGTACGCTGAGAGCCCAAGCCGTGTAAGATAATACAGGCGGATACGTGAACATAAACACAACTTTGCTGTCTGTTTATTCTCTGATAACTTATTTTTGTATAATCTCACTGATTTAAGCATTGACAGTCATCAATGCTCTACCTGCATTCCTTCCTTCCTTCCTGCTTTTTCCTGCAGCAACAGTATTGTTTTTGTCTGAATTATTGATTTAAATTTTTTCACATTTTTAAATAATTATTCCTCATTTGTGACATATGTACGTTGCTCTGTGTTTGTGAGTTTCCACATGTCAGCGTGCACTGCTTCAGTTTGAAAAGTGAATGTATTGACAACCAGCTTCGCTAACAAAGAGATATCCTGGATCTACTGTATTTATCCAGCTTCCATAAAGTCAATCGTAGTAGCAGGAGTTTTTATAACCAAATTCAATACCCTGATTGGTTGTAAACATTTCCAAGGCTAATTGGAAGCGTAAATTTGCCGTCCCCCCCAGCCCCATATTAGTGTTTAAGACCCACTAGTGACAGTTGTCCAGGGGACATGAACCGTCTCATTGGGCTAACGTTGGTGCTGCTTTGGTTGAACTACCCTCAGTATTTGAGGGATGGAAACACTGAGACAATCATAGATGGAACAGTGCATTTATAGCGCTGTAACGTGATCAGTAAACAGAGGTTCACTAGGTTTGTCGGTCAGTTTTATTTTATTTAATGGGCCTGTTTTATAAGATGCACGGCTATAATTAGTTCTGGAAACATCACTGTAACACTTTGATTTGACTGTGATGATATTAAACTCTGAGAGCAGGCTTCTGTTTCTACTTTCCTTTAAATTAATGATTAGTGAAGTTTAAACCTCTCCACATGAATTGTTAAAAATGCCTGTATCATTTTAATGACCAAAATGAGGCTAATAACACTTTTTTTTAAGATTCTTCTTCATCTCCCTGTGAAAAAGATAGCATGAAAACATTATTTCCAGCCATACCTCGTATGTATTATTAACCACCAGTGAGGAGATTCTCTCGTATCTCATTATTCATAAAGCGTGCCTCCTATAAGAGGAAGTTAATGTAACACCTTTGCTTGTTGCAGTGTTTCGACTATTGTACTTTTTTTATGAGGGCGAAGAATAATGTAGATTTCGAACATTTCAGGTGCTGGGAAAGTTATAAATGAAAGGTACGTGTTGGGTTTGCTCCCGTTTCTGCACATCTCTGTCTTTTTTCTCGTCTGCCTTTAGCGGGGGTTGGGCCGTATTCTGCACTTCATTAGAAATGTACCACACGTGCCACAGCAAAGTGATATGTAAGCAAAAAAGAAACCCAATTGAGAACATGCTGCTTTGCCATGGCACTGGTGCTTTAGTGTGCCACGAGCACGCCTCATTACCTTCAAAGAGCATTTTCAAACAGCTTTTTTCAGGAGCTTTGCCAAGATTTCTCATCTCCGCAGGAACATTACAAACAATTTGGTTGTGCCATCTTTATTTTTGTTATTTAATCTTTGAATATCCGTTATTCTCGCTGCATTAACTTCCCTCCCCACTCCCTGGATAATGATCAACACAAAAGAGAAAGGCAATAAATATTAAGGTATCATGTTACACAGGTGTAATGTTGAAGCAGGAGGTCTGCGAGTAATTACCAATAAAGGCCGAATCATTAGCCCCAAGCGGTCAGTGGTACAAGAAACAACATATTGAGTGTCATTGACTGGATGAATCAATTTTACAGCCTCTTGCTTGCCTTTTATTCGGTTCTGCAGGTTGGACATTTTAGCATCCCCGAGCTGCAGGAAAGAGAGAGGCATTCAGCACATTTTTTCAATACATAAAGCTTCGGGGGTTATGCCTCTCAAAGGAGGTGAAAATGAACAGTGAGCCCCAGCACCTTCCAAGACAGAGGTAATTTAAAGACAAACGTGCTCAGCCACATGTAACTCAATTTGCTTAAATATCCACTGACTTCTTGGCACTATCAGCGAGCTCAGGCCTCCAGTTATTTCTCCTCTTGCTTTAAAGTAGAGATGCAATTATAGATGCTCTCTTCTATGTAGAGGATGTGTTGGTGTTTCCACGCATGCATGCACAGTTGCAACGGGTGGACAGGCTTTGATTTGTGCGCACGCTGGATTTGGCACGTTGCACAATCCTCCACCCTGTGACTGATAGGTTCCCTGCAGGCACGTCTCACCTGGGCAGCCTGAATGCCACACCTTTCTCCACCAAGAAATCTGGGCCCGTCTGACTTTTCATTTTCAGGTTAGACGTCAAAGAAAGCTGGGGTATGGGGGTCCAAATGTAAAACCACTGTTTCATAGCCTACATATTTTGAACATTTAGCTCACTTTTCTTTCATTTGAGTCAAATTCATGTAAAACAGCATGTTTTATTTCATTGTTAAAAGGCAGTAAACATGTTAAATTTAAAAGTTAAATCTAAATTTAAACGTCTACCCCTCGGGGAAAATTGGTAAAAGCAGGGAGAAGAATTTCACTACAATGATTAATAAAGTATACATTATTATTATTAATATCATTATTAAATCTAAATGTTAAATGTATATCTAAAAGTTAAATCAAAATGTTAAATGTAATTACAATTGTTAAATCTAAATGTTAAATCTAAATCTTAATGGTAAATCAAACTTTAAATGTTAAATTCATCACCAAGTGTAAATCTAAATGTAAATCTAAATGTTAAATCAAAATCTTAACTTTAAATAAAATTGGAAAATATAATTCATAAATCTAAAAGTTAAATCAAAATCTAAATGGTAAATGTAAATCTAAATGGTAAATCAAACTTTAAATGTTAAATTGATTACCAAGTATGAATCTAAATGTTAAGTATAATGTTAAATCTAAATATTTAATCTAAATTTAAATGTAAATAAAAATGTTGAATTGGTCGCCAAGTGTAAATCTAAATGTTAAGTATAATGTTAAATAATAAATCTAAATGTTGAATCTAAATCTTAATAGTAAATCAAACTTTAAATGTTAAATTGATCACCAAGTGTAAATCTAAATGTTAAATCTAAATCTTAAAGGTAAATATAATTGGTAAATCTAAATGTTAAATGTAAATCTAAATGTTAAATCAAAATCTTAAATTTAAATATAATTGGAAAATATAATTTGTTAATCTAAAAGTTAAATCAAATTCTAAATGTTAAATGTAAATCTAAATGTTAAATGTAAATATAAATGTTAAATGTAAATCCAAATGTTAAATGTAAATCTAAATGTTAAATGTAAATCTAAAGGTTAAAATGGTCATCAAGTATGGAGCAAAATGTTTAGAAGTTATATGAAGTTTGAAAGTCAGCACCTGTCGATCACGATGCCTTGCCCACACTCCATAAACCCCACCCCCTACAGTCTTCTGCATCCTCGGTGTCTTCATCACTAGCTAAAGTAAGTTGACACAGCACACTGTTACTGGTCTGTTAAACTATGAGGGCAGTTTTCCACACATTCCCTCTGCTGATGTGCAACCCATACACCGGTCATTACCGCTCTTTGGAGTTTGTTAGTTTGGAACAATCCAGCAGCATCTCGCTCTTCCCCTCTTTTGACTCACTGAGCTGTAGTCTGTAGTGTGGGCGGGGCCTCATCATCAACAGGCGTTGACCAGCCTATTTTGTACAATTTCTAAACATTTAACTTTGCCGACCGATTTAACATTTACATTTACATTTAGCATTTAGAATTAACATTTGCATTTAGAAGCAACAGTTACATTTAGATTTAACATTATCATTTAGATTTATTTTTCATGTGTACACATTTACAATGATATAGAAAATGACATTTTACATAAATTTCTGTTTGAAATTAAAGAAAAGTGAGCTGAATGTTCCAACATTTGTCCCTGTATGTGTAACGTTATTAGAATCTGTAACCGAAATGTTCCACTTTTGGGGGGAATTCTGTGTGCGTCCCTATTCAAAGTTTTTCCTACATATTTCCGTTATGTGTAATGATCTCTCATTTGTGCCAAAGTAGACAGTGTGCTTTCCAGGTAGACAGGACGTGAACCACGATGACACTAAAGCAGAGGAAAGGCTTTTGTTTTCTAACCTTACTCTGCTCGTCTCTCAGGGAGATTCTCATCACGCATGAGATTTTCCTTTCATGAACCCTTCTTTTTCTTGATGTGATGTAGAACGTATCTGAAGGTGTGAGTTATACAGTTGAATGAGAAGCAGATGAACGTCCTGAGATGACATGAAGAACTGCACATCTTGTTGATGTTAAGATGCAGCTCGAGCTTATTTTGAAGAAATATTTGATATTGTTTGCAAAACAAAATGGGATCTAACCAACAAAGCTATTTGGAAGCTAGACTTGTTTTAGTCAAAAAAGCGAGCCCCCATTTAGTCTGTACCCGTCTATGTGTTGAAGTGTCCTTGGGCAAGACACTGAACCCTAAGTTGCTCCCAGTGGGTGACCAGAACCTTGCATGGCAGCTCAGTGCCGTTGGTGTGTGAATGTGTGAATGAGCTGATGTTGTAAAGTGCTTTGAGTCTACTTCAGTAAAGTCATAGAAGTTATACAAATCAGGTTCATTTAACATTCATGACCCTGTATAATCCAGCTCTTTCAGAGAGCTCTGTTTTTGTGGGGGGGGTCCCTGGAGTGTCAAAGACCCCCCCCCTGCAGTCACTACAATCACGTTCGGTGTAAACGCACCTTCACTCCTTCGCTCGCAAGAAAAACAATGGCAGACTTTCGCAAAAGTTTTCATCAGGTTGGGGGTGGAGTCCATGAGTGGAGATGACAGCGGAGGGGGGAGGGTGTTTTCTTTCCCGATTTAGCTTGTGACATCACAAACTGAGAAAATTTGAAAAAGAGCACTTTTCTGTGTTATAAGACTTAAGCTGCAATCACACCAAATGCCTTTCGGGCGTCAAAATTATGCCTCACGCCTCCAGCTGAACGCTGAGTGCTCATCAAAAACTTACTTTTTTTTTGGGTGGGGGCATGCAATAAAAAAGTACTAAGACGTGTATAAAAAATCAATGAGGTAAGTGCTTATATCAATACATCCAATGTGTCAGAGCATCCAATGAAACATTTTCCAGTAGGAGAACAATTCCTATCTAGGAAACTATAAACGTTCCGCTCTGAGTCGCAGACAACCCCCCCACCCCCCACCCTCTTCTGAGCAGGTGGGTCCACAACCTCTTCAGCAATAACGGCTATAATGTAAACAAACATGCAAAACATTTAAAGGACGACGTTAGCCTGACAGTCAAGGATACATGAGGTTTGTTTGTCACATACATACATACATATATACATACATACATACATACATACAACTCCTGATTAGTACTTTATGACATGTAGTGAAATAGCATTAGGGTGTTCAGCTTTTACAGTGTGCAGCAGGTGTGAAAGAAAGAAGGTAAATAATAGTGAATGAGAATTTAACGACAACCTAATGCTATATAAACACAGCCAAAAAAACAAAGTTAGCTCGTTAAGCTAGCACACCTCTGACCAAGTGGTCGCTACAGACACAGACATCAGTAGACTCTGCTCCTCCCGACCACAGACGTAGATTTAAAATCCACTTTTTAAGGCGTTGTTCTGTGAACTTTTTACATTTCTCACCCTTGTCCACAACATTCTTTGGTACTCTATAAAATCAATTTTCCTTTTCTCGGTGGAGCAGCCGTAAACTACACAAAACATTGGTATTTTGATTATTTCAGACGGCAGATTCTCAAGTTACTTCACTTCCTGCTCTCCATCAGAATTTAGCGTTCTCGCTTTGTCGCGATGCATCAATGTGATTGACGTTGCGTGAATCAACAGAGCAGATCATAGACATATACACATTCTATTGGCTTATCCCTCCTAGAAGCACGTCCACCATATATTGTCTATGTAAACCTGACACTGTTGACGCTTTGGAAGCGTTTGGTGTGAACACACCATCACACAGACCACAAACAAACAACTAGATGGTTTTAATTCACATTTTGTTTGCTGGTGGACACTCAAGTGACCTCATATGTATTCAAAAACACTGCATAATATGTCCTCTTTAAAAACTTATTTTTATTTCTTGACTTTGAACTCTGCATGAGACTCTGCTCTTGTTTTAGTGTTCTATGGTTTGTTTTTATTTACTGTTTTGCAAACAATGACAGTACTTTAAAGGTTATTCTAGTTTTACTTGGCTTATGTATTGTTTTCCTGTTGTTTTGTCTATTTATGTCAAGTACTTTGTTTCAGCTGCAGTTGTTCCAAAGGTGCTATTAAAATAAAGTTGAGTTGAGATGAATTAATGTCCCCACAGAGTTCATCCATATACTTATATTTAAAAAAGCATAAAATGTAATCAACACAAACTTATGGACAGTAAGGTGCACAGTAAAACCAAAACTAATCAATATATGCAGAAAAAGCTGCACACCGCAGCATTACAAACATTTATAAATTAGTGGCGTGGATTTAACGCAGCGGCCAACAGTATATAATACAAACTACAGTCTCATACATTAGTACAGATGGTAAAGCACTTAGAGAAATAAATACATAAAGATGATAATTTGTCATAATGAGGTCACTTTGATCATCTTCTTAAACCACGCCCATTTTACCTGCAGGCACTTGCATCAGTTGGCAGATCTCTATTCACTCTTTCTGACTGAATGAATTAAATGGATTAGATGGATTTATTGTAAGACTATGAACGTCACTCTTACTTACTGTAATTATGGAAAAATACATTTTGTTTGAGTAGTTGCTGAAAGGCAACTAATTGTATACTTAAGGGATTTTTACCCAGCATGCCCAGGCGCCACTCACAAATGTGTTCAAAAATTTGTACCCAATCATCATAGTTATCCATTATTTATTATTTTATTATGTGCATGCAGGGTTAAGTAGTATCTCTTTATACAAGTTTTTGGTAGCAAGCGGCAAACATTATTTTTGACTGACCAGTTTAGACCAGTTAGCCCAAACTCTAATCCATTAAAAAAAAGTTGTAAAAAATTCTTCAAAGGATCAAAAAGTAATGTTTTAAGGCATTTTAGAAAAGATTTAATCTAGTACAGAGATTATTGTGTTATGCAGGCCAGTCAAGGCACAATGCATATTAATTAATAATTTACATATTTTTTATCTTTTGAGTTGCGCTCTCTAATTACATATTTTGCATTCTCTAAAACTGCTGCCTACGGCTTTTTTTATGATGCACTTTTCAATTATTGTTTAATATACTCATTATTTAATCATTTCATAGAAAGGAAAAGTAAAAATGTCCCACTATTACCAGTAAGACATTTACGTTTCATCACTAACTTTGTTTTAAAGTTAGGGTTAAAACCACTACATCTTTTTAAATGTTATATTTGAGAGTATTTCTGTTGATTTTTGGTTCCTGAAGCCTTAACATTTGAGAACTTCTGTGATTTTTTTCTGATGACATCCAAATCAAAGGCCTTTTAGGACATGTGATAAATCTGTGCTTCCATTAATACGCTATTCAGTATTATGCCTAAAGAATTTATTTTGGCATTTGCTAAAGGGTCACGATACCCTTCTCATTAGCAATGAAACAATTGACAGGAACATGTGGGACTCTTTGGCCAAATCAACAAACAAAACGCATCAACATTCCTTGGAATACATCTAGGTTTTCTTTCAAGGAATTTCCTCAAAATCAACAGCATTAATGAATTTTATTGTTGTAAGGAATGTTACATATGGTCTGTGTAATGGTGCAACACAACACACACACACACAAGTGACCAAAGCCACCTTGGTACATATATCTAGGATGTGAGTGTGTGATGAGCTCCAGGCTGGCAGACCCAGTGTGTGATGGCTCTGATTGATGGCAGCTGTGGGAGGACTGGGTCAGCACTCACAGATGTATTTATCTGCTTTTTCCTGCATTCCACATCAAGTGTCAGAGGTCAAACATGATGACCCAGACTGCAGCCAAGTCGCCACCGGTGATGGAACAATATCTGTGGTTTTTGTTGGGTTTTCTCTGTCTCTCCTGCAGAGATAAAGAGCTGTCTTGGATCCCTTGGGGGACAAAATCAAAGTGTAGTCCTCTCTGGCCGGGCTTGACGGGGGATCCTGTCGGGGGAAACCAGGAAGGGGGGCACGAGAGCAGCTTTGAGGTTCAAAGGCCTTTATCACCTCCAGAAGCTGACCAGTGTCTACCCAGCAGAGCAAACCGCCTTTGATTGTCTTCTTGTATCTACAAAGCTTTATCTTCCCTGGCAGACGTACGTATGCTAAAGGCTGCTAGCTTTGATTCCACAGCTTGGACCATGTTAAATCAAACACATGAACAGTGACTTCTGTGTTTTACTTATCAAAATCAGTGGTTCTCAACCTTTTTCAGCCCACGACCACAAAAATCAAGGTCCCAGAGAGCGGGGACCCCCACTGTACCTGAAGATGGTGGAACACAGACATGAACATTGAAGAACAGTCATGTGGAGACAGGACCATCTATAAGGGGGAATAAAGGGGAGAGATTTTTGGGGTCCATCCATAAAGTCAGCAAATTGATGGTCCAGTGTTCTATGAATCTGTGATAACCACATTAATTTATTCATTTGAATAATATTCAGGGAGTTTAATATTTGTGCCATAATATATAGTCATCATAAACATGTAAATCTTTGTTTTAATCAGAAATAAAATGGGTTAAAAGTGACAGAAATGGTGAAAAATGTTAAAAGTTGCAAATTAAAGTGTCCAATAGCAGACAAAAAAAGTGTCAATATTGGTTTAAAAGTGGTAGAATTGATGGGGGGTTGGGGGTAATGTCATTTAGAAAGTAGGAGCAACTAGTTTTAACTGGCAAATAATGGCCATGAAAAATCGTGAATGTGGTTAAATTGGCAAAAATAAGCATGAAATACAGTGAAAAGAGGTTAAAAGTGACAATAATGGGTCAACATATACAACAATAGGTGGGAAAAGTGGTGGAAAGGGTTTATTAGTGCTGAAAATTTGCAAAAAATGGTTTGAAATTTGATGGAGAAGTGGCAGAAATGTAGCAAAAATGCATTAAAAGGAGCCAAAATATGGAAAATATGTGAAAAAATTGGTTATATTATGGCAAGTTTGATGTAGTTGCAGAAAAAAGGTAAAAATAAGCAAGTCTTGCCACCCAAAATGAGGCCCTAACCCCAAGGTTGAGAACCCCTGATCTGAATGACTATTTCCTGGATTCATCTGCTCTACTGTGTGAACACAGCTTTCAATGATCTTCCCTGAATCCCAATAAAACTTGCTGAGACAACCTCTATTTTGTTATCCAGTGTAAATCAGGTTAATGACGATGAACAGCGAAGCATCCGACTCGTCGACTGACAGCGAATCACATTGTGGAAAAGCTAAAGAGAAAGTATGGCAGGCATGTTGGAGGAGGACGAACCCATCTCATTGGTTTTCATGTGATGTCCTTAGATGCTTTGAAGATGTCCTCCCGCTCCATTCACCTCTGAATTATTATCACGGCCCAATAGATCAGTAGTGAAATATACCCTCAAAAGTTATGAATTATGAATTTTACACAGGAATATCTTTCACCATGTCTGTATCACCAAGGGGAAAGTTTTCTCACTCTGAAACTAAGATGCTCGCTGTAAAAAAAAAAAAAAAAGACAGAAAAGACAAAAGCTGCTTGATATTCTCTACTAACACCTGCGTCATGTTGCTTGAAATAACTTCTTCTAAGTGAGGGTCGGCACTGACTTTATATAAAGGTCACCTTTTATAAGCCTGATAAAGCCTGAGATCATGTTTCCAGTTTGGAATAAAATGATCTAAGTTTCCTGTGTCTATCCAGCTCAGAATGGAACAGAAGTTCAAACATCGCCAGGTTGGAACACACATAGGAACACAGAATTGATGAACACAAAGCATTGTGGGTAGGAATACAAACAGTTCCAGGGCTCAAAGAGAAAACAATAAGATGAAATAGTTGGGAAATGACACGTGGACGTACGTGGAACAACGAATAATTGTACACTTATCGATATTGGAAAGATATTAGACTCTTGGTCTAATTTCAAAGATAAAATACCTCTAAAAACACACAAAATGACCAAAAAATACCTACAATTACAATACACTCTAAGCACAATCAAAATAATTGACTCCTACCCAACCCTTCCATTGCCCCACCCTAACTCCCCCTCCCCTGTTCCCTTTTCCCTCACCAAGGTTGAACGCTGACCTGTCGTTTTATTCTCCCTTTAATAAAGTGTTTCTTAGCCCTCCAGAGAGAGGAGTGGTGATGGTCACAATATGCAATAAAAATGTAATTATTTCATTACAATAGTAAAACATAGCTGTCATAAAAAGATAGCACTACATATAGTAGCATGTGTGGACAAGGTAAAAAAAAACAAGCCAACAAAAATACACAAAAAAGACTCAAAATGCACAAAAAAGGCAACAAACATGACAAAAAATATGACAGGCAGTGTTATTTTGACTTAAATTTTTAGTTAGTTTTAGTTTTATTAACTCACCAAAGACTGGATTAAGTTAAAGTCAAATTTTACTTTTTTATTTTTTATTCTTTTGTTAAATTTAGTTGGTTGGAATCAGTTTTATTCTCATTTTAGTATTTAAAAAAACTTAAATAAATTAACAGTTTAGATTTTGCAACATACATTTTTTCATGGTATTAAAATCTCCATTTTAAGCTTATTTTTAACTTTGTGTTAAGTCATTTAAATTAAGAATGTGCCATATTACTATGAACAATGCAAACAATAAAAAAAAAAAAAAAATGACTCCCATGATGCATTAAAGGCCTCGTTCTTTTCTCTGTTACTGCTCGTAGTCATTATTCTAAATGTTGACGTGAATGTTGATCATGTGACCCTCAGTTCAGACTAACGTAATGCCACACAGTTCCATGCTGTGGATCAATGACTCGTGTTTCTTCCTTTGCATTGATTTGTTCCAAGTGCTCTTTAATATTTAATGAGAACCCAAATGAGCAGCTCGAGCAAATGCTTCAGATTTACGTGTCAGTTTGGAACAAATCCAAACACATTTTGAACACAAACTGAGCCAAATCGAGGTGGTAAAATGATCAGCTTGTCCCAACCCATTCAAGCAAAGTCCTGTAATATCTTTAGGAGTATTTTCCACATATACAGTTTATATTATCTTTATATTACTGTCACACACTCATTTAATCAGAGAGAGACAAACTAAAAGAACATGTGAGTCACTAAATTCTTCCTCAGAAAGTCCTCCTGCTCTCTCTGTAGACTCATTCTGATCATCAACCACTCACAGATGTCTACAATGACTCTAACGATCCTTGTGAACGTGGTCAGATACGCACACAATGTAAAACTTAAATATAGGCTGTGTTGGAAATGTCACTAACATATGATACACTACAAACACAATGACTATATACTGTCTACCATATACTGAGTATGAATAGGATTGATGAGCGTTCCCACTGAAGTATACTTCCAAGTTTCCCAAGATGCATTTGGAATCTACAACATCAAGAACCTTGTTCACACTGAGGCTAAATATCTCTGTTGATTCTCCAGCTTTACTTTGAAAGTTCTGAAAACATTTAAAGTGAGAAAGTGACCAAGAAGAATCTCAACATGTCATTTCAGAACTTTCAAAGATGGAGAATCAACAGAGATATTTATCCTCGTTGTAGGTTCCACTTCAGTGTGAACGCTCATCAATCCTAATCATACTTATAGTATAAATACACTTTATAATTAACTTTTCTATCTTTTCTACCTTGTACATATTTATCTTTGTTACATTTTAAATTATTGTAATTATTTCTACTATACTTTTCTCTTTGTTTGTTTTTTGTTTCAAATTTGTGTTTGTTTTCTGTGCAGGGACATATGATTCTTTATTATGCACATGATAATAAACACTTTGAATCTTATAGTATATAGTAGACGGTATATACTCATTGAGTTTGTAGTGTGACATTTAGAAAACAGCCTGTGACTAGTGTGCCCACCGTGCATACTTAAAAAATACTCATTTTGACTCCAAACTTAGCATTAGTAGTACATTTGTATGAGTGGTGTGTTAGTGTGTGATTTCAAACCCAGCCTAAAACACAGTGAGTGCGTATCACCATGGTGCTTGAACAGGTCGTTCTGTGAGAGTTGAAACATGTGCTGCAGTGGGTGTGGACCCACGTGTGTTGTCTGTTTGCCTCTCAGCTTCCTATAATAGTTCCAGTCCTCCGTAATAACTCAACGGTGACTCATACGCTCTCGTGTCAGCACTCGCAGACAAACCACAGAGAAAGAGAGTAACTATTTGCAGCAGCTTATGCAAACAGTGTCTGGGAAAGGCAGATATATAAACTCTTGTGATTTACTCCACTTTTCACACTAAAGTGTCAGATTTCACCGAGATAACTCACGTCCTGATGCTCTGAAGTTTGAGGGAGGATGGGTTGCTTGGTACAGGGTAACACAGGTTAGGTTACAGTGAGGAGGCCTCAGATGATTTGTGTTATTAAAGAGGAGCTTCAGCTCTACTCCCAGAGCTCCAGGACGAGCTGCTCCACTCAGCCTGGCTGTGATTGTCACACAGGTTGATTGGAACAGGGAAGCAGCTGCTAGCGTAAACACGTTGTATTTACAATAGGAAAACACACTCGCTCTCTCACACATGCACGATTATACATCCTCTCTTCTTATCAGGCTGCATCTGTTTCCTGAGCTGGTGCATGGTTGACCCTGAGCACCGAGCACCTAGCAGGGCCAAAGAAGCTCAGCCTAAGCTACTAGTCATACAAATGCTGTGAGTGAGTCACACTCATTTATCTAAAAACACTCAGAGGATGTTCCTTGTGTCCTACATAGCCTCCATACACCACAGGAACACTAGCACAGCCATTGTTGACATGCAGGGTTGGATGTGAAACAGATGTGATTTGTTCTTGGTGCTGTTGCCTTTTAAACACATGTACAATTATCTTTGACAATGGAAGTAAAGGTGTTTCTTCTTTTCCAGATGATAAAGTTTCTCCACATTTTTTAAACAATTGATTAACGTCATGGATATCATGTTTAACATCATGAAAAGTTTCCGTTCTCATCTTTTAATAAACACTCAATGCTGAAGAACAGAGATCGGCAACTTTTATCACAGTGTGGGCCATAAATGATGTGATTGTATCGGATCCGAAGTTCACATGATCATTTACAGTATGCCAGCATTTAGAATAACTAGTACAGTGCCTGTCGGAAGTATGCATTCATGTGGGAGCATAAGGGGTATATTTGTGGGTTCAATTTTCCTGGTTTAATTCTATGGGACATGAACATGATAAATGTGTTTGTTGTTTTTTTTTTTACTCACTTTTATATTTTTTTTTGTTTGGTGTATTTTTCTGTAATGTATGTTTTTTGGAGTCATCATGTGTATTTGTGTATCATTCTGTTGTGTTTTTTGTGCATTTTTTGTGTAATTATAGTTTTTTGTTGCCATTTTAGTGTGATTCTGTTGTCATTTTGTGTATTTTTTGTATAAATATTTGGTTTTGTGTATTTTGAGTAATTTTCACATTTTTGTTGTATTTTTCTGTAAGGTATGTTTTTTGGAGTCATGTGTATTTTTTATTATTTCAGTTGTCTTTTTGTGCATTTGTTGTGTTTTATTTTACTCATTCAGTATATTTTTATTATAAATAAATAAATACCGTGTGTGTGTGTTCCGTGAAATGTTTGAGACGCTGATAACCAAACTCCATAGTGATTGTAGCACCAATCAGAAAAACAACAAAACTGCGCCAAACAAAACATAAAACTCCAAACTACATGAGTAAGTAAGTAAAATTAAAGTATGGTTGATGGTTTCAAATGATCTATTTAGAGAGCTCCCGTGTTTGAGAAGCTAACAATAGCATGGCACTGGAGGAAGTGGAGGACGAGTGGGCGCACACGTGACTCTTGCTCGTGTGAGGAGCTGTGTAGTGAAATAGATATAGATGGTGCGCTAGCGCCCCCTCACACCTTGAGGTCAAAAGTTGAAAAGGTTTCATTTCGGGGCCGTCCAGAAGTGGAATAAAATTAAAATAAACATTTTGAAATGACCAAATTACTCAAAAATAACAGATTCACACACTCAGGGTATTTGGAACCTGTTGACTAAGTTTCAGGTCGAACTCGACCACGTTGGGGAGATATTTGCTCCACACACACACACACACACACACACACACACACACACACACACACACACACACACACACAAACATCCCTTGCTTTTATAGGTAGACTAGTACAGTGCTTGTCGGAAGTATATATTCATGTGGGAGCATAAGGGGTATATTTGCGGGTGCAAAATGTGGGTGCAATTTTATGGGACATGTGCATGATTTCATGACTTTTATATTTTTTTGTATGGTGTATTTTTCTGTAATGTATGTTTTTTGGAGTCATGTGTATTTGTGTATCTTTCTGTTGTCTTTTTGTGTATAAATGTTTGCTGTTTTTTGATTAGTTTTTTTTTGTAATGTATTTTTTTTGGAGCCATGTGTATTTTTGTATAATTATTGTTTTAGTTGCTATTGTAGTGTGAATCAGGAGTAACTTTTTGTGTATTTTTCTGTGAATATATGTTTTTTTGAAGTTGAGTACAGTGCCCGTCAGAAGTATGTATTCATATAGTGGGAGCTTAAGAAGAGTTGTCAATTATAGGAATAATAATAACAACATACTCTGTAGCATTATAAAGGGGTAGATTTGCAGATGCAAAGTAAAATAGCGTGTGTAATTTCCCTGGTTTAATTCTATGAGACATTCACATGATAAATGTGTTGTTTTTCTTTTTAACTCATTTTTATTTATTTTTTTGTTTGCCCGTCAGAAGTATGCATTCATGTGGGATTAGAAGTATTTAGTTTAGTGTATTTTGAGTCATTTTTATGTTTTTGTTGTCGTTTGGTGTATTTTTCTGTCTTTTGTGTAATTTTTGTATAAATATTTAGTTTTGTGTATTTTGAGTCATTTTCATATTTTTTGTTGTTGTTTAGTGTGTGTGTGCCTGTCTAGCTTTCACTAAACGTATCTATTTTCAGTAGTTAGGTGTAGTGGCAGGTGTGTCGTGAGTGAAGCTGCAGTAATCATCAGGTGACCTTCACTATCAGTGGCCCGATACCTCCAGTCCGCAAAGGAGATCTGAAATTCTCAAGGATTTACTCTTTGAATAAATTTCTGTCTTCGGATTGTGCTGCCCTTTCACTAAATTTTATAGGAAATGTTCCTATTTTTTGGGAACGTCGTCATCTTTTTAGAGCAGATAGACTGTGTCTAGGGATGTAACGATTCACTCAACTCCCGATACGATTCGATTCACGATACTGGGTTCACGATACGATTCTCTCACGATTTATTTTACAAAATGGGACTAGACAAATTTTTATATTGGGAAAAAAGAAAATACTGTACTATTTTCATTTTATTTTTCATTGTCAAAAGAATTCCTTGATAAACAATTCAAAACAATGCAATTTAACTAAAAATAAATCTTGAATGAAATAAATAAAGGAATAATACAAATGAAAATGAAGCCTATTAATTTAAATTCTGGTTCTATAATAAACAATGCAAAACTGCATAATAGTTCTTTTTCTTTTAAAAGTGCAACTGAAAATGTATTTTGTGCCTTAACTATTGGACTTTAAAAAAAAAAAAAACGTGATTACACTGATTTACGTCGTATTTGTTTGGACCAGCAGAGGGCGCTGGTAACACAGTGGTCGGTTGACATGCAGATATCTTGCAGTGAAGAAGAGAAGCTATGCTAGCAGACAGAGCTAATCGAAAAACGTGACTTTTACAGATATTCAAGTAATATTACAGATATTCTTTCGGTGCTAAAGGGGTAATGAATCATTTATTAACATATTTAAGAGTAGAAGGCAGCCAGAAAGAAAGTATTAGCAGACTCCGCCCGCCGCCTACACTTGTGGATAGCGCCCTCTGCTGGTTAAAAAAGTACTGCGATTCAATTTTCAGAAAATCGATATCAACCGTGATACCTATGAATTGATTTTTAACTGCCTTACGATTAATCGTTACATCCCTAACTGTGTCTAAACAATCCTGGAGTAAAACGCTTCACATCCAACTTGTTTTACTTCACCAGTCACACTGCTATCAGTTCTGATAAAGACAGAGGACAACATGTACCATCGGAGAACAAAACAACAAGGAAAGAACATGGAGTCGATGAGCTTCCAGCAAGAAATAAAAATCGCCAATATGAAGAGGTCAACCCAACCCCCACATCTCAGGACCCACCTGCTTCACCCCAAAATTCACCTACTTCCACCTCATCCAGCTTCTCTCCTACCCCTGCCTTCTTAGATTTAACTGCCCAGATGAACGAGCTGGTTCTGGCTGGCACAAGACTAACACCCCACCCTTTACCCCACCACGGTCCCATCTTATCTCCTCTAAAGAACCAATCAGCACCACCCATCCCTCTTCGACGATATCAGACCCAGGATCACTCTTCTTCTCAGGCCAGCTGTGTTCATCTTAGAGCGACACAGTTCTGATGTGTGCTGGGTCTAGACTGCAATAGCTCTATTTTTAGGAACAACCAGAAAAAGTCAGGGCCTTATGGAGTTAATGCAGCTTCTTTAATTCCTGTGGTGACAGGTAACACAGGTAAAATTGTGAAATTAAAGAAAAGCAAAAAGCTTTATAGAGATAAAAATGATTCCTATAACATGTCATTCAAAAAGTCCACCAGTGTCTCCAGTAAAGTCTTCTTAATGTTAGATCTCTTGTTAACAAGTCACTACTAATTAATGATATTATTTTGACACATCACTTGGACTTTTTATTTCTTAATGAAACGTGGTTGAATGATGGTATCAGTAATACTATTCTCAATGAAAGTTCACCACAAGACTTTATTTATTTCAATAAGTGTCGTACTTACAGGAAAGGTGGTGGAGTTGCTGCCATTTTTAAATCAATATTTCAGTGCAAAGAAATAATATTTGGGGATTTTATCTCCTTTGAATATATGTCATAAAATATCCGGATGGCCGAACAGCCGGTGCCACGGTGTAACGCTTGACAAACAAAAGCTAAAACTTGAAATACTGACTACTGCTTGTGGACTCAGAAAACTGTATGTCAACTTGACACATCAAGTTATCATTCAAAGAAAAAAGGAATGCCAAATAATGCCAAAACCAAGCCAAAAATGAGGCGAGTTGGATACCACGCCAGCAAGCCAAACCCGCGTGGAGGAAAAGGGCGCTGGTAGCGCCGATGGTACTTCAGAAATACTGAAGGAAATCTTTCGAACTGAAACGGCAGGGAACTTTGGTGTGCTGATGAAGGAGGTGAGCGACAAAAAGTTGAACTTCAAAGAATTAAAAACAAGGGTGGATGACGCTGAACAGAGGATTGCGGATAACGAGGACCGTAACATGGATCTGACTAAAGTGCTGTTTCATCTGATGCGTAAACAAAAGTATCTTGAGGAGAAGTGTGAGGATCTGGAAGGCCGTTCTCGGAGAAATAATTTAAGAATTTACTTAGTACCGGATAAAACTGAAGGCAGCAATATGATTGTGTTTATAGAAAAGCTAATTCGTGAGCAGCTTCATATCCGGGAGGAGATTTACATTGAAAGGGCGCATCGTGTCGCAGGAACAGGTGCTGCAGACTTCACCAGATATATCATCGTTTGTTTTCGCAGTTTTAAGGAGAAACAACGAGTGCTGCATGCTGCATGGTCACTAAAGGACATTCGTATTAACGATCAAAGGATATATTTTGACGAGGATTAAACCACCAAAGTGTTTAAGGAGCGCGCAAAATACAGGAGCGCAAGGAAACAACTCCAGGAGCGAAAAATCAAGTCTTTGCATTCTCTACCCTGCAAAACTCATGCTGTTTCTGCAGGATGGAAAGACTAAGACTTTTGAAAACCCACGAGAAGCAGCTGAGGGTCTAAAGGACTTTGGTGTAACGATGGAAGTCCCAAGACTCAGCGCTGCGGGCTGCAGTCCCCCCGCAGTTGGAGCAAGCATGTTCCCGCTGGGGAAATAACAGCCAGCGTTGACTCTCTTCGACTTTCCTTGAACAGTTATGAAAATGATAAAACAGTCGATGATTACGGTATGTGGAGACTACATTGTGGCTAGTGCTTATTTGTATAATTAAGTGTGATGTCTGCAGTGTGTGAACATATACTTACACAAGCTGAAAACACAAGTCGTGTATATGACTATGATGAACTGGAGAATTATTAGTTGGGATGAATGAAAACAATCTGTCTATAATTTGCAGGGACTTCAACGTAAATCTCTTGAATGTGTCTAATCATACTAGTAGTTCAGATTTCCTAGATTTAATGTATAGCAGAGGCCTTTATCCAACCATTACCAGGCCTAGCCGAATAACCTCCAGTTGTGCCACATTAATTGATAACATTTTTGTTAATATTCTTGAAAAAACGGTCAAAAGTGGTCTTCTGATAAATGATACAAGTGATCATTTATCTATATTTGTAACTAATTTCTGTAAAGTTAAAACAGACAAAGAAAAGTGCAGTAAAGTTCTTCGGTCAAGAACTGAAGAAAGACTAAATACATTTAGGGATGATCTTATGAAAGAACACTGGGAAAATGTTTATAGTACAAATAATGTAAATAAGGCTTATGAATCATTTTTATAAAAGTATCTATGGTTATATAATAAAAATTGCCCAACAAAAATACTGAATGATATAGCAAGAAAAAACAATAAGCCTTGGGTAACAAAGGGTATATTGAAATCTTGCAAAAAGAAGAATAAGCTTTATTGCGACTTAGTAAAATATCGGACAGTAAATGCAGAAAAAAAATATAAAGCCTATAAAAATAAGTTGACTACCGTAATGAGACGTGCAAAGAAAGAATATTATACAAATTTGTTGATGGAAAACAAAAGTAATATCAAAGGAATGTGGAAAGTTTTAAGGGAGGTTATGGGCAGTAAAATGAATTGTAGTCTGCCATTATACTTAATGAACCAACAGAATACAGAGGTAAGTGGTGTACAAATGGCTGTTGAATTTAATTCATTTTCCGTCAATGTTGGTCCGACTCTTGCTAAATCTATACCATTACATAACGAAAATAAAATCTGGATAGGTGAAAGTAGAGTTATACAATCCCAATTTCTTGGCGAAGTTAGTGAGAGTGAAATTATTTCTACTGTCTCTAAATTGAAATGTAAATATTCATGCGGTAGTGATGACTTAGATATGTATATTGTCAAAGAAACTATACATTGTATTATTAGACAATTAAAATATATAATCAATTTGTCTTTTAATACAGGTTTCTTTCCAGATAAAATGAAGGTGGCTAAGATTGTTCCACTTTTTAAATTGGGTGATAGGCATAGTCTCACAAATTATAGGCCTATATCTTTGCTTTCTCAATTTTCCAAAATTCTGGAAAAACTCTTTGTTAAAAAAATTGCTTATTTTCTTGAAAAACATTCCTTGATACATGATAAGTAGTTTGGGTTTCGAAACACCCGCTCAACAGCTATGGCTTTGATGAAAATCACAGAGGACATTACTACAGAAGTGGAGAATAAAAATCACACAGTTGGAGTTTTTATTGACCTTAAAAAGGCCTTTGACATTCTCGATCATGGTATATTGATATCTAAATTACAGACATATGGCATTAGAGGTGTAGTTTTAAAGTGGATTAGTAGTTACTTAGAAAATAAACAACAATATGTAGAGTATATAGGCCATGAATCTAAGTTAGAAACAATACAGTGTGGAGTCCCTCAAGGCTCTGTGCTGGGGCCCAAACTTTTTACTTTATATATTAAAGACCTCTGTGAGGAATCAAAGATTTTACGAATTGTTCTTTTTGCGGACGATACTAATTTTTTTATACCGGGAAGAACTTAGGAACATTAATGAAAACTGTTGAACAAGAAATGGTCCAACTTCAGAAATGGTTTAATAAAAATAAATTGTCGTTAAACTTAAGCAAAACAAAATGCATGTTGTTTACAAATCAAAAATATCCTGATAGTGTTCATTTAACTTTAAATAGAATAACTATTGAGAGAGTGTCAGAATTTAGGTTTTTAGGAGTTCTCATTGATGAAAAATTTAAGTGGAAGTCGCACATAGCTTACGTAAGAAATACAATTTGTAAAAACATTGCCGTTTTGAGTAAAGTTTATGTTGAATTACAAGGCAATGAGAATTCTATTTTGCTCCTTTATTTTGCCACATTTAATGTATTGTTTGGAGATATGGGGTAATTCTTATATTACTAATTTAACGCCCTTATTTCTTTTGCAAAAAAGGCTATAAGAATAATTAATGGATTTGCTCCAAGAGAGCAAACCACAGGACTGTTTCTGAGGTCAGGACTACTCAAACTGATGGACTTAGTTTCTTTACAAACTTTATTAGTTGTTCATAAAGCAAAACACTGTCTGTTACCGCATGGACTTCAAACCCTTTTTACTGTAAACAGTGAGACAAGCAGAAGAAATAATGACTTAAAACAACCTTTTGCAGGAAATACCCTCAAAAAAAATTGTGTCTCAGTATCTGGAGTGATACAATGGAACTCTCTAGAAAATGATCTAAAATGTTGTTCAAATATTCTTCAATTCAAAAATAAGTATAAACAGCACATACTTAACTTGTATAAAGATGAATGAGAAAATTGTTAAATTTACAACAACTGTTGTTTTAGCAAAATCATTTATAATAATTGAGAAATAAAATATAAAAAATAATAAAAAAGAAAATTGTTAAAATCGAAAGTTGATTACATCTGTTCTGGGCTATTGTTATCTTTTGGCATCGGTGAGGCCATCTAATTTGTAACGTTTTTGTTAAGAATGGGGTAGGAGTTTATAAGATTTTTTTCTTCATCCTACTCCTGTTCTTCTTTTCATGGAATGTATTATTGTTGTGTTTTCTGGATTGTTGTACCAATTTATGTTGCATTACCATGAAAAAAGAATAAATAAAATTAAATGAAATGAAATAAATGACAATACGTCCACAGTTTATGGAAGCCTTAGCAATGACACCAACATTGAGTGCTGAGACAGTTGATGATCTTTTGGATGAGTTTAATACTAAAGTCTGTAATGTCATTGATGTGGTGGCTCCAATCAAAACTAAGAGAAAACCAAACACACAGAAAACACCTTGGAGGAGGACTGAGATAATGCAGAATTTGAAATCTGACTGTAGAAGAGCTGAGCGTAAATGGAGATCAACAAAACTCCAAATTCTTCTAGAACTATACAAAATATGTCTGCGAAAATTCAATGATGGCTTGTTCAAAGCAAGGCAGCAATACTTTTCTGAAATTATTGCCAAAAATGTCAACAACTCTCGCACGTTGTTTTCTGTATTTGAAAAGCTCACAACCCCCCCAGATCAGATAGCCCCTGAATTACTGTCAGCTGGATAATGCAATGAATTTGCTGTATATTTCAATGAAAAAATACAATCAATAAGGTCAAACATCAGAACAAACCAGCAAAATCACAAAAAGCTTGAACAGCTTCAACCACTGAGGGATGAGTCAACTACAATGTTAGAGTTTATTACAGTGAACCCAAAAACAATAGAGGAGACTGTTCAGCAGCTGAATCCATCAACATGTTGCCGTGACACAATACCCTCAAACTTCTTTAAAACTGTTGTAAAGTCAATTGTCACTGATTTGTGTCAGATAATTAACTGCTCATTCCAATCAGGCACCGTACCAAAATCCCTGAAAGTAGCTGCTGTGAAACCTCTGTTAAAAAGAGAACACTGGATGCCTCTATACTGGCTAACTATAGACCAATCAGCAACCTTCCATTCATGGCCATGATCATTGAGAAGGTGGTCTTCAGTCAATTCTTAACATTCAACAAAATATTTGATAAATTTCAGTCAGGTTTTCGTTCTCATCACAGCACAGAAACTGATCTGATCAAAGTGATCAATGACATAAGGTTGAACACTGATTCAGGAAAAGTATCTGTTCTCATTCTATTGGTGCTGCATTTTACACTGTAGATCATACAATTTTGTTGCACAGATTGTAAACATGAGTTGGACTAAATGGAAAAGTAATGCAATGGTTTAAGTCATACTTGGAGGATCAAAGTTATTTTGTAAGTAAGTAAGTTAGTAAGTAGTTTATTTATAAAGCGCTTTTTGCAGATAAAATCACAAAGTGCTGTACAGAGTTGTGGTAAAAGTACAAGTGCTACACAATAGAATAATAAAACAAGAGTGCATAAATATCATAAGAACAGCAACATTAAAGGATAAATAAAAATTAAAATCCAGTAACTAAAAGCTTTACTGTAAAGTGTAGTCTTCAGCAGTTTTTTAAAAGTGACCACCCAGTTGAGCTCCCTGAGAGACTGGTGCAGGTTATTCCAGAGTCTGGGAGCTACAGCCTGGAACGCCAGGTCTCCTCTGGTTTTAAATTTAGTTTTTGAGGTCTTTAGGAGACCCTGACCTGAAGACCGAAGGCATCGCCCTGATGAGGAGGGGCACAACAAGTCCCACATATATTTAGGGGCCTGACCATGTAATGCTCGGAACGTGAGAACTAATATTTTATATTCTATGCGAAACTTAACTGGAAGCCAGTGCAGAGTAGCAAGAATGGGGGTGATGTGGGATGTTCTAGAAGCACCAGTTAAAAGTCTGGCAGCAGCGTTCTGAACGATCTGGAGTCTGTTTAGGGTCGACTTATTAAAACAAGTAAAAACAGAATTACAGTAGTCAATACGAGATGATATAAATGCGTGTATGACCAGTTCCAGATCTGATTTTGATAAAAGATGCCTCACTTTAGAGATATTTCTCAGGTGGTAAAAACAGTTTTTAGTCAATTGACGACAATGTCCCTCCAAAGACATGGACTGATCAAAAACAACCCCAAGGTTTCTGAGGCTGGTTTTAACAGATGAGCCCAGATCACCAAAAGAGTTTTTAAGCATTGGAAACTTTGAATCTGACAGATTACCAATGTCCTGTGGGGTTCCTCAGGGCTCTGTTCTTGGACCTCTTCTGTTTAGCCTTTACATGCTTCCTTTAGGACAAATTTTACAGAACTTTAAGGTTGATTATCAGAGATACGCAGATGACACACAACTATATCTATCACTGAACCCAGATGACTATGGTCCCATTGAGGTGTTTTGTGACTGCTTAGAAAAAGTAAACTGCTGGATGAGTGAAAACTTCCTTCAACTAAACCATGACAAGATGGAGGTGATTGTCTTTGGAAACAAGGAAAAGAGGACTGCTGTCAGTGAGTATCTAGAGTCTGGATCTTTTAAAGCTAAAGACCAAGTCAAAAACCTTGGTGTTCAGATTGACTCAGATCTTACATTCAGCATCAAATCAAATATATCACAAAAACATCTTCTACCACCTAAAGAACATCTCCAGAGTGAAAGGTTTAATGACTCAGAAAGATCAGGAGAAACTGGTCCATGCTTTTATCTCCAGCAGACTGGACTATTGTAATGGTCTTCATCAAACATCTACAGCTGGTTCAGAACGCTGCAGCTCAGGTCTTAACCAGAACAAAGAGGTCAGAACACATTACTCCAGTTTTAAAGTCTTTACACTGACTCCCAGTCAGCCTCAGAGGAGACTGTAAAGTTCTGCTACTGGTTATAAATGTGTGAATGGGTTTGGTCCAGAATACATCAGTGAGATGTTAGTCAGGTATGAACCCAGCAGGTCTCTGAGATCTATGAACACAGGTCAGATAGTGGAGCCCAGAGCTCACAGTAACCATGGTGATGCTGCTTTTAGTTGTTATGCTGCAAAGAAGTGGAACAAACTGCAGCAGAGCTGAAGTCAGCATCACATGTGAACATTTTTAAATCAAAGTTAAAGGCACATTTTTTTTCTACTGTATATGATTGAGAGAGATTTATGGTCATGTTGTTGATGTAATGTGTTTGTTGATGATTTGAATTGATTTTACTGATGATTTTAAATGTTCTTATTGATTTTAAACAATTGAATGTTTTATCATGTAAAGCACATTGAGTTGCCTTGTGTATGAAATGCGCTATACAAATACATTTGCCTTGCCTTGCCTAATAATAACTTGTTAAGATGAGTCACTAACCACCACACATCTGAGGACCTTGTTCCATTTTTATGAAGCATGATGTTGAAAACTTATTTAGCTGCAGCTATGCTGTGTAAAACAATAAATTCCCCCATGACGAATAAGTGTATTTTTCGTTCTTTGGTTATTTTGGTTATCAAGTTGAAAAATAAAAAAAAACAGGTTGGTTTTTTTTTGTTATATTAATTTAAAACCAGGAACAGGAAAACGGAAAAACCAAACAAGCAGCGTTTTTCTGTTTTAAAATTAAATCTGGTTCTGTTTGTGTAATATTTGGATATTTAAGGCAAAACAAGACTAGAGCTTCATGTTTTAATCTCACCACACACACAGAGGACACACAGACAGACTTTTATTCTGCTGCGTTTGATAAACAATGATCTTTTATCATGTTTTCCACCTCACACTGATGGCAGAGGTGTAATTTATGTCGATGACGTTTTGTTAAAGAGTTATTGATGCTGGAATCTGTGAATATCTGCCAACTTTACCGAACAGTGTTATGGTCCAAATAGTATCCAGATAATCTGATGACTGGGCGGAGTTTTGCTCCCGGACATAAAAAGAAGCAACGCATAAGTCACATTACTGGTGAATTGAAACGTTTTTAATACATAAGTAAATCAAAACCAAAAAATGTAAAAACATGCACATAATATGTGAAACCAGAGGTGGTGTAATGATTCTGCTGGTGTTCCTTGTTTCTTGTGATCAACTTCCGTGTGTGTTGACGGCTGCTGTTAGCGGTATTTATAACATGCAAAATAAACGTTTTACTGCCCTTAAAAAAGCTGTAATTGTTTTTGCAAAAGTGTCAAATGGTAGAAGTTCTAACATCGATTGTTCCTCACACCAGCCTCACAGTTAATCGTCAGTCACATGTTTATTTTGATACTATTTGGACCAAAACGCCACAAAACAAAACATAAACATGAGCAGCTTTTTACGAGCCAGAACACAGATTATGATGATAATGGGGAATTTGTTAGCCGACTGTATGTGTAGCTTGTGTGTGTGGGTGCAGACCTCTGCATGGTAACACTGCACACTCCTGCTGTGTGGCTACATAAATATAACTCCTAACAGAAAGATACCAGTCACTGCACTGCTAGGATATATTTGTTTGTCTGTTTTAATAAAATTTTAAAATTAAAGTCATGTTACATCATTGTTTCCATGCAGTAGAACAGATCATTGATCTAAACCCAATCACTACAAGGTTTTCCTATTTTTTTCTTTTTTTTTAGGTCTGCAAATATTTGGGATGTTTTAAATCCTGACTAATCATTTTCAATATTACATTTTCATTAAAATCAATGCAGCAGAACCAAAGTTATTAGTTTTTATTGCAACATTCTTATTTTCTGTCCATTTAAGGCTATACTTAGGTGGCCTGAAACCTCAAACTTCCTTTTCTGTCTGATTTCATAACCTTATTTAGCAACAAAAAACTGTTTACTGTATTAAATAAAAAAAAATAAAAAATGCATCACTGTTTTTTTTTTTTTGTTTGTTTTTTGTTTTTTAACCCTGCTAACTACTAAATTGTGTTGTGCATGTTTAAAAAAATTAAAATGTGATTTTTATATTTAAATCTTGTAGATTATGTGTACACTTTACAATAAAATGTGAAAATATGTTGATTTACTCAAACAATAGACACATTTTCAAAACGAATTGAATAATCGTACATTTTTGTTGATTATCATCACCTACATTCATTTTGTTCATCTTCAAATAATTCCCTCCCTATTTGTATAATTTTCTCTAAGGTTAAAAATAAATAAAGGCTACATTTTTGCAATATTTTGTTGGAAATAAATGAGTTTTTTATTTTCAACTTCTAGTGTATTTCCACCTTTCTCACGGCATCGTTTGAATAAAATCAAATAAGGTCAACAGTGAGAATGGCCAGAATAAAAATGTTAATACTTTCACACACACACGCTCACCGCTCCAACCCTCAATCCCACACACACGTTGGTGATTTCTGTCCTGAAATGACCCAGTCTGCCTGATTCCCAGTGCAAAGGTCATAACTGACACCATTGAAATGTGAGACGTAAAGATCGCTGTGATTCATCCCCACACAGTCCTTTGCAGGAGCATCTTTTCTAAGTTTAACCTCCCACACCAAACATTTCCTTAAAGGGGCAACTGAGGCTGTTTGAATGAAAACGAGCGACTGATTAAAGAGCCACAGTCGACGCTCGACTAAACACTGGTGTACACTTAAAACAGCTAAAAATATCCTCTTCTTTTCCCCTGGGTTCCTCAGAAGATCAAACAGAAGTGTTCACTTGTCTGCAGATCATCTGAAGCCCCATTGGGTACACTAATGGAAAAAGCTGGTATGACTTTTAACATGTCTGTCACATGTCCAGCCAAATGGACATGTACTAAAAAGTAACTTGTTAAAGTTAAAACTTTCCAACAAAATGTGGTTTCAAATATATTTAATATACAGAACATTGTGCTTTTATTAGTTGTAGGTAAAATAGATTTTTGTTTTGTTTTTGCTTGTAGAAATCCTGTTTAGGTAAGTCTGACAGATGGTAATCGTACATTTATTATTAATATACAGTGCCCGTTTGTATTCATATAGTAGGAGGAGCTTAAGTAAAGTTGTCAATTATGGCCAGATGAGTATGTGTGTTTGAAGGTTGGATGTACAAAGAGGTTTATTTGTGGGTGTAAAATAAAATAGTGTGTGTGATTTCCCTGGTTTAATTCTATGAGACATGTGCATGATAAATGTGTTTGGTTTTTTTTACTCATTTTTGTATTTTTTTTTCTGTAATGTATGTTTTTTGGAGTCATTATGTGTATGTATGTATTTTTCTGTAGTGTTTTTGTGCATTTTTTGTAAATTTATTGTTTTTTGTTGCCATTGTAGTGATTCTGGAGTCATTTTGTGTATTTTTGTATAAATGTTTTGTTTTGTGTTTTTTTTTTTACTTATTTTCATATTTTTTTGTTGTCGTTTGCTGTATTTTTCTGTAAGGTTTTTTGTAGTCATTTTGTGTGTTTTCGGTGCCTTTTTGTATATTTTTTGTGCATTTATGTTGTCATTTTGTGTACTTTTTGTACAAGTATTGTTTAGGTTTTTGTTTTATTCACCTCGTTTAGTATATTTTTATTATAAACACTTTATGTGTGGTGTGCGTGTGTGTACGTGCGTGTGTGTGAGACTCACTACCTGCTGTTAATGCAGTGATTTAACAACTTTATGCTATTTATCCTTCTATTACAAACTGGCTGACTTTTACTTCAGTCACGCTGCTGTTGGCGTTCTCTCTCTCTCTCTCTCTCTCTCTCTCTCTCTCTCTGCCCGACCACGTAATTCATGCTGCGGACGACACGGACAACTACGGTGTGCATTGTTTGGCTCTATGCGCGCACGTGACTGTAATTGCTCCAAATAAATCCAATGTCGCACATCTTTGAACCAAGCTGCAGCCATGTTGGCAGTATCAGCTCTGTCCGTCCCTGAACAGTAGAGACACCCACACACACACACACACACACCCACACACAAACACACACACACACGCACGCACGCACACACACGCACACACACACACACACACACACACACACACACACACACACACACACACACACACACACACACACACACACACACACACACACACACACACACACACACACACACACACACACACACACACACATACAGACAGACAGACAGAGATCCCTTGCTTTAATAAATCGATGACAACATTAAATGTAAATAGTTTTAAGTTACTTTTGTCTGTTTGGATTCTATTGAAAACTAAATGTTTTTTGGCATCATCAAGTTATCTTAGAGAGCTTAGCTTTAGCTTAGTTACAGTCAATAGACATATATTGTATAACCAATATCGATTAAATAGTTGTGCATGTTATAGACCAGTAAACTCCAACCTCGGGGCTGTGGACCAGTACCAGTTCTAAATCCATTTGGTGTTGGGCCGTAAAAAAAAAAGTAATTTATTTTATCTTTGGATATGTTACTATCATTTTATTTTGAGAAATCACCACATCCGCTCTTGTAAATGTATTTATGTATTTAAATACAACAACTGTCTAAAAGTTTAAAAGTTCTAGGAAAATTTTGAACAAACAGTAGCGAAAAGGAATTAAAAAATGTTAAAACAATAATAAAGAATTAATATGTTCAGCATTAAAACACTCAAAATAACTAATTTGTTTCTAAATTAAATAGTAATTAAATCTGTTTAAAGTGCACATTTGTCCAAGTAATTAATTTAAAATCACTTTAGGCATGTGAGAACCATACATTCTACTCAAGATTAAAGATAACTGAATAAAAACTAAATTTAACAATACAGAGTTTGTTTGAAAGTTGTTGCACAAAAAAAAAGGAGAATTTCTTTTTACAAAGTTCCAATTTTTGGTTTCACTCTTCATGGGATACTTGGGACTGAGTCTCAGACATGATCAGTTGAAGCCTGAGTGGAATGGGAAACAGCCTCTAGTGTTGCTTTGAGTCAGTCGTTGGCTTTGGTCTTGGTTGAAGCAACAATGGAGAACCTTGTTCCAGGTGCTATCAGTGGAAAGGAGCTGCAGTTCCAACTGTGAGAGTGAAGCAACAATCAAAGGATCCAAAACCTTCATGTGTCCCTTTCTGGGATTTTCACTATGTATCATTAAATTTCTCAGCCAGTTGTGAAACATGCTGAGTAACTGTGTCCTCATGTCCATCCTTTGTCCTTTGGCTCATTTGGTCCACAGTGGAATTTTGTTCATGAAAGCTTTAACATGAACAAAAGCATTGTAAAGGCCTCATTAATCAATAATTCAAAGGTATTTCTTTTACAAACATTTCACAGATAAAAACAAGGTGTTTGCAACTTCTTCAAAACACAAAAAGCAAAAATCTCAAATTTTGACAAAATTTGTTCCAACTACTTTCTTGCAAAAATAAAACTTTGTATGTTCAGAGATATTTCTGACTAGAAAAAAGATGGAATGATGTAGTTTTTGCTGGTATCTAACACATCAGGCACTAAAAAAGATTTCCAAGTTGGCAGAACAATCGGTGACCTAACGCTAATGTTTGAAATCAAATTACAACATGACTTAATGCAGAAACAGTTCCTAGTGCTTCTCCTTGAAAAATAGCAAATCAGTGCTGGTTTCAACTGGTCTTGACAAAAAATCCCAAGTTGGGCCAGTCTGAGACCGGTATTGAGCTCTATGGCACTACTCACAACTAGTGTCAAAGGTTGAAATTAGCTGCTCGAAAGATTGTTTCTGACTCTATCACAACATTGGATTTGTTTTTTCTTCCCACTGTCCCTAAATGCTTGTTCATGTAGATCTTGTTGGATTTTTTCTTTCTTTCTTTCTACGGACTTTATATTTTAAGCGCTCTGAGATTACTCTGTTGTAATTTGCGCTATATAAATAAAGTTCAGTTGAGTTGACAAATGGCCAAAAAACTTCAACTTCAGAAAGTTTTCGCAGATTGTGGGATCAGGAATCCTGTAGAAGACAGCGCCGAAGCCAAAATGTTTCATGACATATTTGGCAAGGATAGACCAAATCTGTGCTGACACACAGGAAGTAGAATCTATTCTTTTCTGGGATGTTCAAAGTTACATCTCTGTTATTTCAGAAATGTTTTACTTCATTCTTACTGTGATCTCTTGTGGGTTTTTTTCCAGATAAGGAAGACACTGAGACGCGGATTCACTAAAGGTTTAGGAGTATTAAAGCATTTGCAAAGGTCAAACTACAGGGAATCAGGACTGCGCATCTTCAGCGCGTCAGAATGCACTCTCATTCCATTTAGTGTGTTTTCCTCTGATGAATATGAATAATGCAGTGCCTTCATTTTAACTTCCTCAAATGTCTGTGCTTGTACGCACTGACGTCTGCACATTAAACAAGCAAATCGCACATTTAAATAGGGAGGTCTGCATCACTTCTGCACGTGCACTAATCATTGCTGCAATCTTAGTGAAGTGTGTCACCACAGGATTTAGGGAAGCAACTGGTTTACCACCCTTTATTTCAGATCTTTGTGAATCCACCCCTGATTTGCGTGATGATGTTGTTCTGGTTTGATGATGGTATTCCAGATGACATGAGACCACTTGGTAAGACGTTAAATTTCATACATAATCTGGTGTTACTGTGGAAAGCTAAGACGATATCGGTAATATATTGTTTGCTTTCTATAATTTGAGGACTGCACTTTTGGTAAAACGCTACTGCTTCATCTCTGTTTGCATCCTCTGTACAAAGTGATGCATCCATCCATAAGCACTCTAAGCTAAACACATAGCCACCCCAAAGTACCATTAAGAGGCCACTGTGCATATACATTTGTAAAATGCTGTTTCCTCCCCCCTCCAGCACCTCCAGCACCTCCACATCCTCATACTCTCATCTGTTTGTGGAGAAATTACACACTGTGAAGGCGAGGAAGATGAATGACCCGCTTCTGCCAGTTCAAGCCCAGAAATTGAGATCTGCGCTACATTTACAGCATGATATACACAACAGACAGGTTGTGTGCAGGTTTGTAAACACGCGTTTGGCTTTATTTGTTCTCAGCCTCTCTGCTTGGCTGCTGCTTTTGGCAGTTACTGTCTCATACGGGAGATGAAATGATTCATTCTTGTTGCCTCAATGTTCCACTCTATAAAGTAGGATGTCAACCTAAAGATGTTTGGCCCTTGAGCTATGGACCATTCAAAAGAGAATTATGATTTTTCCTCATGTTGGTGTGTGTGTTTACTTAACGGCCAGGCAAAGGGGACATTGCTGTCACACATCACTGCAGAAAATCAAGCTCGCAGTTCGGTCAAGTCTGCTGAGTGTTTAAGTCTAGCCAGCAGCTACTTCAGAGCACAAACTTGATTCCAATACTTGATCTGAGAGAGCAGCGGGTCTAACGTGACAATTACACACTCAGAGAAACGTGCTTGCCAAAAGCCCTCACAGTTAATGACAGGAGATGGCAGTTAATCACATCCTTATACTGGGATCAGGGTGTGGCTCAGGGGAGCCGAAGCCTTGCCGTAACCTGCCAGTACAATTACCTTCTAGCAATTACAGCAAGTGTTGTTAAGGACACTTCAAAAGAAAAGCCGAGAAATGTCTGGAAGGCAGTTCAGGAAGACAGGCCAGCATCTGGAGCTGCAGCGGCTTTTAGGTCAAGAACATAGACAGTGGATTTACGCCCGTTCTTTTCTGTTTCAGACAAATTCAGAGGTATAAGTAACATATTACAAATGTTCACGTTAAAGCTATATATATATATATATTTATATATATTTTATATATAGCTTATTTTGTTTAAGAAGTTGCTGTTTTCACTATTTCTGTTAGATGAACTGCTGAGTGTGTCGCCTAAAAAAGCCACACAACAGAACTTACTCACACATACTGTCACTCGCAGGAGAAAAAGCCAAAAGTGCGACATTTTGTGCAGCTGTTTGTTAATAAATGTGTCTGTGTGGTAAATATAACCCTGAATTGTCTTTCTGGTCTGACTTTATTTGAATTAAAATTGTCAAGATTCATATCATAACTAGTACAGTGCCCGTCGGAATAAGCATTCATGTGGGAGTTTAAGAAAGTTAATTATGGCCAAATGAATATGTGTTTGGAGGTTGGATGTACAAAGAAGTGTACATACTCTGTAGTGTTATAAAGGGGTTTATTTGTGGGTGAAAATTAAACTAATGTGTGTGATTTATCTTGTTTAATTCTATGAGACATGTGCATGATAAATGTTTATTTTACTCATTTTTGTATTTTTTTATGTAATGTATGTTTTTTGGAGTCGTGTATTTTTTTTCATCTTTCAGTTGTCGTTTTGTGCATTTTTTGTATAATTGTAGTTTGTTGTTGCCATTTTAGTATGATTTTGTTGTCATTTTGTGTATTTTTTGTATAAATATTTAGTTTTGTGTATTTTCAGTCATTTTCATATTTTTGTTGTATTTTTCTGTAAGGTATGTTTTTTGGAGTCGTGTATTTTTTATTCTTACAGTTGTCTTTTTGTGCATTTTTTGTGTTTTATTTTATTAGTTTAGTATATTGTTATCATGAATAAATAAATACCGTGTGTGTGTGTGCCGTGAAATGTTTGAGACGCTGATAACCAAACTCCATAGTGATTGTAGCGCCAATCAGAAAAACAACCAAACTGCGCCAAACAAAACGTAAAGCTCCAAACTACATGAGTGAGTAAGTAAATTAAAGTATTATCTACTATTCTGCTGTCTTTTTTTTATAACAAATATGAATTGTTTACTTTCAAACCGAATGGTCAGAGCTTAACTTCCATGCACGGCACCACAGAGAATCTGCAGTTTTCCAGATGGAGAATTGAACGGGTTGAGTTCAATACTGACTCTTGAACAACAGTTATATGGTTTAAACAATGGGAAACGTGTCTGTAAAAGACTCACCAGTGTCTGACTGTTTCAATGATCTGTTCAGAGAGCTCCGTGTTTGAGATGCTAACGATAGCATGGCAAAGAAGGAAGTGGAGTCTGCCGTGGCTCACACACACGAACATCAGTGACTTAAGTGAGACTTAAGTGAGACTTAAGAGCTTTGCTAGTATATCAGTGTGGGCGCGGCTGCTCAGACGCTCCTCCCCCTCTCCGGTATAAAACTATCTTCCTCTCTCTCACTCGTGTTTACGGTCCATGTCTTCTTGGCTGTGTGCGCAGCGATTGGCTCTGGCCGCACACGTGCCTCTTGCTCGCGTGAGGAGAAGTGTGGTGAAATAGATATAGATGGTGCGCTAGCGCCCCCTCACACCCTGAGGTCAGAAGCTGAATAGGATTGAGTACTTCTACTTGAGTAGGATTCCTCAGTACTGTTTACAGCTCTGCACATTATTATTTAACACAGATCAGTCGTTAAATGAATTAGGTTAAAATCGTAATTTAAAGCATCTATGTCAGAGTCTTTAAGTGGCTCTAAATGTTCTCATCGGTCCCAGTGATAGCTCGTTTGTGCTACATGTGTATTTTGTGTCGTCTCCATATGGAGGCCAGAGAAACACATGTTTCCCAATGCATCTGGTTCATAGGATCAGCTGTCCACTGTGACCAACATCTGTTCACCCGACGCTGCCCAGGGCTGGATTACAGTGTGTGAGGCAACCCAGGCTAGAAAAACATCTTCATAATTTATGGACATTAGATCTAAAACATTTCAGCGCACAAATGCTTGATTTTTTAATAAATAAATGTGTGTAAAACTAAAGTGGCAGATCAAGGTGCTTTCAACCTTATATTGTCATGAATTGAATAAAATAATAAAAAAAAATCCTTTGTCCATGTAATCCCATTGTTCAGCCATAACAGCTTTTACCTCAGTTAGTATTTTTTTTTCTTCCAAATTTTAAACAAATATATAAGGTACAGCCTTCAATTGAATTTCAATGTGCAACGCATGCCTCTTAAGGACAAACTGCTGCTGTTCTCCATCCATTTGTACCCAGGCTAATCAAATGAATGCTAATGCTGCCTGTGTGAGATGAGAGGAAATGCTGAATCTTAGAGAGATAAGAACTCTGTCCCCTTTTTGTTTTTTTATTCTTTTATTTCTGATTTGATTACATCTGGGGAGGATAATCCTTCACTCGGCTCACTCTGGGAGTCCATGCACAAGATGGAGTAAATGGAAGTGAGTAGAGTAGTGGGCCATGTGGGAGTGTGAGTCAGAAAGGGAAAAAACATTTGGAAATTGGAATCCCAAGACAAGCCACAAAAATCTCCCCGGGAAAGTGAATTAGTGAGTCCCTGGTAGATTCTGCACTAATGGCTGATGGCTTGTTGAAAGCCGAGTCAGCCGTGAAACTGTTTTAGTGAGATCCCAGGTGTACACGTAGCACCCCTGAGAGGTCTTTAACACGTTATTAATATCTAATTTGTCTCCTAAAGAAAGCCTGTATGTCACAAAAAACAGAATAAATGCCCTCGTCTGATATTTCTGTCCATATTTTCAGTTAGCTTGGACTTAGTATTGGGACTGGCTCTACGCAGGGGCAAGAGGGGGCAGTGCCCCTCAAATAAATGCCTTGCCCCCTCAAATCAAAGATTTTGATTCCTCACTCCATGCTCAGATGTTATGAGAGATGCATCAGTTAAACTCTGTTCCTGCACATTTTCACACTTGTATCAGCAAGCAAGCCTGTCTGAAGAAGGTCCTCTTAAAGACCAAATTGCGTTACCGGCTTGTTTTTTCTTCCTTTTGGCTGTTTACCTCCCGTTATGAATAGGCGGGGATTTGAGGACGGATGGCATACACCGCCAACGCACTCCTCAGACCGCTTCTATGACAGCCGCGAGAGCCGCAATGGTAAATTAAGAAATGCGCTCTTTCTCTGAGGCGCTATGAATATAACATTCCTCCATGGTCAACTATGTGTCTGTGTGTATGTAATAATGTTGATATGATATATAAAACACAATCAGTAGTCAATGTGCAAGCTGCCAATTGAATGGTGTTTTTAAGCTACTCTATAAATAGGTTCAAATCATTGTAAATCTGACTCTGAAAAAGTCAGTGCCTCACCAGCCACAAACCTCACCACACGTCACTGCACTACATGGTGGAGACTGAGTTTGAGGCCCTCCTAGGCATGCCCACAGCAGACTGGAGAGATCCCTTCCAGACAGCCTCATCCTGGGCTAGATGCAACCTGGGGATGCGTTTACAGGATGAGACATACCGTCGGCATGTGAAATGTCTGGAGGTCTTTCACATCAGGTGCCTTAAGAGAGTCTTTGGCCTGCGATGGTGGCACAAGGAACCTCACACAGAGGCCCGGTCTTCCATCAGCCGAGTCCATCCTTCTTTGTTGCCAGTTGCGCTGGGTCGGCCATGTCATCCGGATGCGGGCCAACCGCATTCCTCACCGCAGAGCTCAGCGAGGGCAAGAGATGGACAGAAAAAGCGATACAAAGACCACCTGAAGGCCACCCTCAAGAAACGCAGAATCCCACCTGCTGGTCTCGAAACCACCGCTGCTGACAGACTTGGCTGGCGAAGCATTTGTGACGCCGGCATGCAGCACTTTGACGAGGCCTACGATGCCACTGTGGACCAGCGCCGACCCTACTGGCATCAGCGAGCTGCGCTCCACACGGGAACCGATTTCGAGTGTCCCACCTGCAGCAGGCGCTGCGCATCGGGCTCCACAGTCACCTCTGGAGCCATATCTAAAAAGAAAAGGAAAAAACAAATAAAAAATTGTGCCACAAGTAGTAGTAGTAATGTAGTGTTATAAGAGTAGGCATCATATAAACTTTGACTTCAGCCTACACCTTTTCAGTTGATTCATTGTTTGTTATTTCTTTTGCATCTATTTAATTAACTGATGAACCAAATAAATAAATCTTTAAAAAACAACTCAATAAGCAGAAACAGGATTATGAATTAAAATCCATAATTCAGACCAAATACAACACGGTTCCTGCAGAAAAAGCAGGAAGAAAAGAACACAGGCAGAGAACTGATGAGTGTTAACGATGACATAATTTTTAGCCCCAAAACTCAGAATATAGAGATACTTGTATTCTTACAAGTAAAGCTGGAAACATTAATGTTTAATATAAAATGGAAGGTATAAATGACCAAAGGAATAATTACATTTTGTCCCCATTTATTACAAAACTTGACACGGAAATCAATGAATACACATTGATTAAAAAAAAAAAAAAAAGAATTAAACAGTCTGTATATGAACAAAAGCATAAGGGGATCCCTTAAGCTTTGTCTTTTTCATTAGAAGATTAAATTTCACTCAATCAAAGATAAAAAAAAAAAAAATCTAAAAATAATTACATGTATCCATTAATCATGACATAATGCTTAAATTGTTCTAAAACAATGAATAACACTTTATAGCCTGTTCATCTGAAAAATGGGTCTTGGATTAAGTACAAAACCAGATCACATTATTTCCCTAATCCATAAGAAATCCTAAAGGCATCTTATTTATATTGTGGATAAAACCTGGGTTTCAAATCAGATATTACAGGTAATTTATCTATACTAGAGATGGGCAAGTAGCAGCCCCAAAGGAAATACACACACACACACACACACACAAATACAAAGACATTTAAAAATAACATAAATGTATTAAAAAAAAAAAAAACATAAATGTATTAAAACATGTCAACAAAAATATTCAAAACGACAAAATGAAAACAAGGACAAGCAAAATTACTCGACAACTACAAAAAATACACAAAAAGACAACCAAAATCCACAAAATTAGATGACTACTAAGACATAATTCATACACACAAATATATAAACAACAAAAAAAAATTAAAATTGATTTCAAAAAGAAGAAATTAAAACAAAAACAAGCAAAATTACTTGATGACTGGAAAAATAGACAAAAATCACAAAAAAACACAAAATGGCAACCAACATACAGAAAATTACATAACTACAAAGAGATTATAAAAATAAAAAAACCACAACGACGAGAAGAATTTCAAAAATACAAAATGAAAACACAAACTACATAAAATTACTCAAATGATGACTTGAAAAATATTAAATAATAGAAAAAAAAATACACAACATTACTACAAAGCCATTAAAAATATATATAATATAGTTTAAAAAATGAAAACAAAAAATATTTCAAAAAGACAAAATGAAAATACAAACACAAAATTACTAGAAAAACAAATGACAACTAGAAAACTCTATAAAAATAACAGAAAAATAAATAAAATGTCAAAAAACTGCAAAAATAACCAAAAACCCTTAGTTTGTTTTCCTTTATTAATATTCTAAATGCTGACATGAATGTTGGTAATGCAGCCCTAGGATCAGACACATTACTCTGATTTACACTGAGATCTTTATACCTGTACATGCTGTACTTTGTGTTAATGTAAACTCATCATAATCAGCATGGATACATGAATAATAACTGTAATTCCAACACTGTTATTAAATCTGATGACAAATACCACAGGGAAAGTAAATCCGGGGTTGAAATGAATCACAGGGTTAAAGCTGGAGGAAAGTTTTTTTTTACTGTGGTTTATCGTTGTGGTCACATGCAACAAAAATGTTTAGTTTTTAAAAATAAAAAAAAGCCTGTAGGGAAAAACTGAACCAAACGTGTACTGGGCTGATCCCAAACCAAGCAATGACCATTTCAAATTGGAAACAAAATAAGAGAAAATAAATAAGATTCAAGCAGCTTTGTGAGGTCAAACAGAATAAGGGAATTCTTTCTCAGAGTTCATATTGCTGCTACAATCTGCTCAGTCCATCTCTACGACTGTGTTAAGTGATTGGGTGGGCTCGCAGGCACGGCACGGCAGCTCCTGGCTAAAGGTCTGAGCTGTGTTTGGAGCAGCTGTCGGAGTGACTGATTGACCTCTGGGGATGTGTGTGTGTGTGTGTGTGTGTGTGTGTGTGTGTGTGTGTGTGTGTGTGTGTGTGTGTGTGTGTGTGTTTGCAGACTTACACAGAGACGCAGCCGAAGCCATTAGATGGTGCCGAGTGATTCTTGTCTCCTACGAACACGGCAACAATTACTTTCACCTAATGTCTGTAAAAGTTGGAGTGGACAGTTGAGATAAATGGGTCAACGCTTTGTTTACTTCATTTTTACACTTTTATATATATATATAATTTGATGCAAGTCGGAAAATAGCTCAAACTGAGCCAAAGTGGGGAAAATATGATTTCAGAGTGATTTCAGGTTAGACATGTTTATATTAGGGCTGTCCCTTTAACACGTTAATTGCAATTAACTCATTCAGTGCCAGCCATTTTCAGAATTTCTACCCCCCTCTGTGCTGTTTTAGATCATTTTGACTGATTTTTAAAGACCCAGAGAATATTTTGTATTATGACAATCTGAATTCTGACACCAGATTCTGAGTTTTTGGCTTCTTTAGCTCTTCAGTAATCAGCAGTTGAATAGAGCAAGTTTAACATAAATCATCAGTTTCAGAGCTTCCGCTTCCTCCCGGCATGCAGAGATGACCGGTTAGTTGATGGTTTTATCTCACGAGCCACACTCTCAATAGTCCACTTAGTTCCACACATGCTCTGGTCGAGTGTGCGCTGCCGTGAGCTGCTGGGAAATGCAGCATCAACTCTCGTAGCGCCATTTTCTGTCTTGTAAACTGGACATCACGGATGATCTCTCGTCGAAAGGTGCTCTGCTGCCACCTACATGTCACCTATTATTTTGCTATTTGGCTCACAGTTGAATGTTTTGCTAATCCCCCCCATCAATCACACGGATGTAACTTCCTCTTCCTCCCGACACGCAGAGATGACCCGTTTGGCTCGGTTAGTTGATGGTTTTATCTCATGATCACAACATTATGAATAATCCACTCAGGTCCACATGTTCTGTGTTAGTATGTGGTGCTCTGAGCTGCTGGATACTTCACAATATCACTTTGTAGCGCCATAGTCTCTTGCTTCTCCCTCCTTAGCTAGTGGTAGCATCAGTGCCTAATGTCTCATTTAAACCATGAACAGGTGGTCACTACATCACACTACAGCTTAGATATTGATAAGGGACCTCCGCCGATGCTAAACATGTAGCCACACCCACCTGAATGCTAAACATGTAGCAACTAGCACCTCAATGCTAAACATGTAGCAGCTAGAACCTCAATGCTAAACATCTAGCAGCTAGCACCTCAATGCTAAACATGAAGCATCTAGCACATCAATGTTAAACATGTAGAAGCTAGCACCTCAATGCAAAACATGTAGCAGCTACCACCTCATTGCTAAACATGTAGCAACTACAACCTCAATGCTGAATATGTAGCAGCTACCACCTCAATGCTAAACATGTAGCATCTAGCACATCAATGTTAAACATGTAGAAGCTAGCACCTCAATGCAAAACATGTAGCACCTACCACCTCAGTGCTAAACATGTAGCAACTACCACCTCAATGCTGAACATGTAGCAGCTACCACCTCAATGCTAAACATGTAGCATCTACCACCTCAATGCTAAATATGTAGCAGCTAGCACCTCAATGCTAAACATGTAGCAGTTACCACCTCAATGTTAAACATGTAGAACCTAGCACCTCAATGCTAAACATGAAGCAGCTAACACCTCAATGCTAAACATGTAGCAACTACCACCTCAATGCTGAACATGTAGCAGCTATCACCTCAATGCTAAACATGTAGCACCTACCACCTCAATGCTAAATATGTAGCAGCTAGCTTAGTCAGTGCTAGCTGCTACATGCTGTGAGCAAGATGACAGGGTTCAGAGCCAAAATGAATAAGTCCATGAGTGACACATGAACAAAGTCACTGGATAAATATTATTAAATATTATTGTATTTCACAGCTGATTTAAGACATGGGTCCAAACAGACAAGTTACCATAAGAGATGCTAACAGAAAGCTAACACAAGAAAAAGGTTACATTTTATGGGCTTATTTTATTTCAGGCTCAGTAATTATGATTACTGTAATTTAACTTTTGTGATTCGTAAAGTAATTGTAATTGACTTTCAGGAGGAAAATAATCAATAATTTTAATTGGAATTGGAATTGAGTTGTAATTGAACATGGATAATTGAAGATGAAATTGTAATTGAAAAATGTAATTGACCACAACTCTGGTTGAAACTAATGGTTGCAGGCAACTGCATCTGTTCAAGTCTGTTAAAAACAAAAAATTACTTTATAAAGCCATTTTTTTTATCTATAAATCTTTTGATCAGTCACAATAATGTAAAAAAAAATAAATATAAATACTTCAAGTTGAAGGATTTTTGCAACAATTTTTAGGTGAGATTAAAAAAGAGAATAATTAGATGAATTAATTACAGAGCATAATTAATTATTCACTCTTTATTTTTTTAAATCTCTTGAAATCACTAGTTTTTCCCACTCAATCTTCCATCCAATCAGAGTTTTCCTTCCTTGCAAAGTTTTCTTCATTTGTGCATTTCTGTGTCAAGAATCAAACACTCGTCAAAAAACGTGAACTTTTTTCTGTCAAAGTTCTCCGATAATAGTCCTGACAGAGACTAAAAACGTGTTTACATTCTTCAAGCTCCCTCGACGCAAAGTGCAAAGTTGCCCGAGGTAAAATGAGTCACTGACTCCTATCGGGTCACATTAGGTATGTGTGTGTTCACTTTGTATCTCGGTATGCGACGTGCGCAGACCTGCACCTCCGCCTGAAAATGATCCCAGGCTCATATTTTCAACACATCATTATTATGACTTCACTAGACCAACATCAAATCCCAGCGCGATACCAAACCCTGCAAATTATCTGGGGTCTCATTCCATCAACCTCTAAATGAGAAGATATTGAATTAGATTATGCTACAAAACGAGGTGTTCACGCCAATTGAAAGTAATCAAGGTGGTTGAATGGAAGGATAATGAAATGGTCTGCGGCTAATTCGGGCCAGGGGACCGCACTTTGACTAATAGTGGCTGCTGTAAATAATGGTGTCACCAGCAAACAATAAGGGAAAGCAGAGCAGGATATACAGTAAAGGGGGGTCAATGTCTTAACATGGTTTGGGTTGAAAGGTCTATTGACCAAATGTTTACTTATTGCACATCATGAATACCAGAAGGTTCCACCCCTGAGGACGCAGAGCAGCGCAACTAATCCAATTGTGCGTATGGATTTCTGCCAAGGTCGGATGATGAGATTGCAGCGTTGCAGGTTAGCCAGAGCGGCGGGTAGAGTTAAGTATGAAAATTATTAGTGTCAAAAATAATATCTGATGTTGTGTTTTACTTCACTCTAAATTAGGTAATATTCCAGCATTCATACGCTTTGTGTCTATACTGACGTTTCAACAAAATTCAAGCCTAAAGTGTTGATGAAGGTGTGACAAAATATTTAAAATCCCTTCAATCATTCTGCTATTGCTTAAACTATTGATAAAATATAAGATACGGCAGAATTATAAACCCTACTTAATACTTAGGATTTGTTGTTAATTTCCACCAATGTTTTTTACTTTCAAAAAAGGTGGTTTTCGGAAGTATGTTGGTTTGTTTGTGTGTCTGTTTGTGAACACAATAAATTGAAAAGCTATGAATGAATTTGGATGAAATTTAAACAAAAATGTTGATAATAGGACAAGGAACAGGTGATTCAAATTTGGTGAATGTCCGCCAGCAGGTGGCGCTATAACCAAGATCAACGCGTTTTGGCCAATAACTCCAACATCGTATGTCGCACATTCAAAAACCTCATATCCACAGATTCCCTGAATAGCACTGAATTAGCTGAGCTTGGCCACGCCCATTTCCACCTATAAATGTATTGGTGGTGTGATTAGTGGCTAATGCTATGTTAGCTCAGTGCGACAGAGAGAACTTTTACCTGCTACTACCACCTCCTCGCTGATTCTCCTCCACACCTAATCCTTCCTAGTCTGGTCCTGGTTATCAAGGCCATGTCATACAGCTCCAGGTGGTCACACACAGCTTCTACTCCATGGTTGAATAGGTGAACAGACTGGTGTTTGTGTTGACGTGACGTCATCGTCAACAAAGACTGATTGGCTTTTGTCATGCGAAACAGTTGCAGGAGTTCAATAGTTTCAACTCTTGCGAATGTGCAAATATGATGAAAGATTGGGAGCACGCTCGCACGACCAACGCTCTTGACGCGTGGGTCGGACCGCACCGCCGCATAGGAACGATTTCGTCTCCGGGCCACGTCTATCCATTGACTTGTAATGTAATCTGGTCGCACAAACATTTCGTGACGCATCCGGTGTAAACGCAGCATAAGAACGAAATTGGGAGTTTTCAAAAGTCTGTGCTACACGAGCGCTTTTATTCGTCTTTTTGCAGGATTACGTCAAGACTACCCAATAGTTTTTTGAACAGAACCATGGAAGATTACATTACATTTAGAGTTGATTTGGATCAATAAAAATCTAAATGCATTAATATCTTATCATTGTCATCTTCATAAATTATCCAAATCGGATCTCAATTGGACATTTCATTGCAATTTACCAAAATGATGAGTGCCCATACATTGTGACCTACTGTATAATTAATAATATAGAGGGAAATGTCTTCCAAGCCTTTAAAGTGAAACAAAGATCTGGATCACTGCTCCAGATAACTGGCAATATCTTGAAAAAAGAAGATTAGGTGGAAGTTGGAGTTCTCTGAGGGCTCTTATTTTACTTGCTTTTGTTTAGTTTTATTTTATTTGACTTTTTCAGTCAAATATACACAACAGAAGGCATTGTGACCTCTATGCTGCTGATGCTATGATGGCAAGGCAAGGCAAATTTATTTGTATAGCGCATTTCATACACAAGGCAACTCAATGTGCTTTACATGATAAAACATCCAATGTTTAAAATCAATAAGAACATTTAAAATCATCAGTAAAATCAATTACAATCATCAACAAACAGATTACATCAACAACATGACCATAAATCTCTCTCTCAATCATACACAGTAGAGAAGAAAAGTGTCTTTAATTTTGATTTAAAAATGTTCACATGTGATGCTGACTTCAGCTCTGCTGCAGTTTGTTCCACTTCTTTGCAGCATAACAACTAAAAGCAGCATCACCATGTTTACTGTGAGCTCTGGGCTCCAATATCTGACCTGTGTTCATAGATCTGAGGGACCTGCTGGGTTCATACCTGACTGATGTATTCTGGAGCAAACCCGTTCACAGATTTATAACCAGCAGCAGAACTTTACAGTTTCCTCTGAGGCTGACTGGGAGCCAGTGTAAATACTTTAAAACTGGAGTAATGTGTTCTGACCTCTTTGTTCTGGTTCAGACCTGAGCTGCAGCGTTCTGAACCAGCTGTAGATGTTTGATGAAGACCATTACAATAGTCCAGTCTGCTGGAGATAAAAGCATGGACCAGTTTCTCCTGATCTTTCTGAGTCATTAAACCTTTCACTCTGGAGATGTTCTTTAGGTGGTAGAAGATGTTTTTGTGATAGATTTGAACTGATGCTGAATGTCAGATCTGAGTCAATCAGAACACCAAGGTTTTTGACTTGGTCTTTATCTTTTAAAGATCGAGACTCAGATACTTGCTGACAGCAGTCCTCTTTTCCTTGTTTCCAAAGCCAATCACCTCCATCTTGTCATGGTTTAGTTGAAGGAAGTTTTCACTCATCCAGCAGTTTACTTTTTCTAAACAGTCACACAACACCTCAATGGGACCATAGTCATCTGGGTTCAGTGATAGATATAGTTGTGTGTCATCTGCGTATCTCTGATAATCAACCTTACAGTTCTGTAAAATGTGTCCTAAAGGAAGCATATAAAGGCTAAACAGAAGAGGTCCAAGAACAGATCCCTGAGGAACCCCACAGGACATTGGTAATCTGTCAGATTCAAAGTTTCCAATGCTTACAAAATAACTTCGCTCCTCCAAGTATGACTTAAACCATTGCATTACTTTTCCATTTAGTCCAACCCATGTTTGCAATCTGTGCAACAAAATTTTATGATCTACAGTGTCAAATGCAGCACTTAGATCCAATAGAATGAGAACAGATACTTTTCCTGAATCAGTGTTCAACCTTATGTCATTGATCACTTTGATCAGATCAGATTCTGTGCTGTGATGAGAACGAAAACCTGACTGAAATTTATCAAATATTTTGTTGAATGTTAAGAATTGACTCAGTTGGTTGAAGACCACCTTCTCAATGATCTTGGCCATGAATGGAAGGTTGCTGATTGGTCTATAGTTAGCCAGTATAGAGGCATCCAGTGTTCTCTTTTTAAACAGAGGTTTAACAGCAGCTACTTTCAGGGATTTTGGTACGGTGCCTGATTGGAATGAGCAGTTAATTATCTGACACAAATCAGTGACAATTGACTTTACAACAGTTTTAAAGCAGTTTGAGGGTATTGTGTCAAGGCACCATGTTGATGGATTCAGCTGCTGAACAGTCTCCTCTATTGTTTTTGGGTTCACTGTAATAAACTCTAACATTGTAGTTGACTCATCCCTCAATGGTTGAAGCTGTTCAATCTTTTTGTTATTTTGCTGTTTGTTCTGATGTTTGACCTTATTGATTGTATTTTTTCATTGAAATATACAGCAAATTCATTGCATTATCCAGCTGACAGTAATTCAGGGGCTATCTGATCTGGGGGGGTTGTGAGCTTTTCAATTACAGAAAACAACGTGCGAGAGTTGTCGACATTTTTGGCAATAATTTCAGAAAAGTATTGCTGCCTTGCTTTGAACAAACCATCATTGAATTTTTGCAGACTTATTTTGTACAGTTCTAGAAGAATTTGGAGTTTTGTTGATCTCCATTTACGCTCAGCTCTTCTACAGTCAGATTTCAAATTCTGCATTATCTCAGTCCTCCTCCAAGGTGTTTTCTGTGTGTTTGGTTTTCTCTTAGTTTTGATTGGAGCCACCACATCTATGACATTACAGACTTTAGTATTAAACTCATCCAAAAGATCATCAACTGTCTCAGCACTCAATGTTGGTGTCATTGCTATGGCTTCCATAAACTGTGCACTTGTGTTGTCATTCATGTACCTTTTTTTTAAACACACATAACTAGGGGAAACAGATGTTACAGTCTCTAGGTCAAAAAAGACACAGAAATGATCAGATAGAGCTAAGTCTCTTACATCAACAGCAGAGATATCAACACCTTTAGAGATAACCAGATCCAAAGTGTGACCTTGAGTGTGTGTCGGACCAGTCACATGTTGTGTAAGACCAAAAGTATCCATTAAAGCATACAGTTCTTTGGCAGTATTGTCCATGTTATTGTCTACATGAATATTTAAGTCACCTGTTATTATTAAAAAGTTGCATTCAGTGCATACAACTGACAGCAGTTCAGCAAACTCATCCATGAATTCTCCAGAATATTTTGGGGGTCTATAAAAGACTAAAAACAGAACTCTTGAATCACCCTTCAGTAAGAATGACAAATATTTAAAAGAGATAAAATCACCAAATGTTATTTCTTTGCACTGAAATTTTGATTTAAAGATGGCAGCAACTCCACCACCTTTCCTGTAAGTACGACTATTATTGAAATAAATGAAGTCTTGTGGTGCACTTTCATTGAGAACAGTATTACTGATACTGATTTGTTAACAAGAGATCTAATATTAAGAAGAGCTAATTTTAAAGACTTTACTGGAGACACTGGTGGACTTTTTGGATGACATGTTATAGGAGTCAAATTTTTATCTCTATTAAGCTTTTTGTTTTTTTTTTAATTTAACAATTTTACCTGTATTACCTGTCACCACAGGAATTAAAGAAGCTGCAATCACTCCATAAGGCCCTGACTTTTACTGGTTGTTCCTAAAAATAGAGCTATTGCAGTCCGGACCCAGGGTTGAGTTGACCTCTTCATTTTGGCAATTTTGATTTCTTTCTGGAAGCTCATCGACTCCATGTTCTTTCCTTGTTGTTTTGTTCTCCGATGGTACATGTTGTCCTCTGTCTTTATCAGGACTGATAGCAGTGTGACTGGTGAAGTAAAACAAGTTGGATGTGATCAGATCAATCAGATGCAACATAAGGTGGGTTTTGACGAACTGTCTCTAGACACCTCACACAACATGCACCGAGTCGTCGACATGCTTTCAGAAATAAAGTGTTTCTAGTAGACAGACGCCGTCTGAGATGGTATGTAACGACCCAATGTTGTTCACTGTTTATATTGCTGTGTGTGTGTGTGTTTAGTGTTAGTTTACCCGTCTAAAAAACTAACCCCCCCCCCAGTGCACAGACACACAGAGTCAGCAGTGTCAGTGACTGTCTGTCAGAGGCTCAGTGCCGATGTCTGTCAGTCTGTTAAACTCTATCAGTTGTGAGTGTTGAAGCACTGAGAGATGTTTGAGGAAACACTGCATGTGTTTCTCTTCTCTAACTAACTCTGTTTCTCCTCAGCAGAGATCTGCTGCTGCTGCAGCTAACGGGGCTGTTTACACATTCTTAAAGAGACAGTGTCCTGAATGTGATTTACTTTAAAAACTACTTTCAACAACTCAGAGCTGCCCTGAAAAAAGCAACACTACATCACTAATCACATTTCAGCCTTAAAGAAGGAAAAAGTCAAAAGTGACACAAAATGTTGTTATTGTGCTGCTAGTGATTAATAAAAGGGTCTTTATGGCTCCACTGACTTTGACCCATTTTTGTTTTTCTTGTAAAACTATTGATAAAAAATAAATGGTTTATATCACCTAGTGCCATTTTGAGGAAAAATATAAAGATATGAATATTGGTCCATATCACCCAGGCCTAATGTAACCAAAGCAGTAATGTTTTATCTTGTAAAGAATATGATTGTCCAAACTGTGTTAACTGAGGCATTCAAACACTGTTTAAAGTAAGATTTTATTAATATGAGTGTGTTACCTCAATAACTAATAGAAATCACTAGACTGATATACTACTTTTTTTATCTATTTATCCTTCTTGTCCAAAAGTGTAGGCGGCGGGCGGAATCTGCAAACGACTTTCTTTCTGGCCGCCTTCTACTCCTAAACATGTTAATAAATGAATCCTTACCCTTTTAGCACCGAAAGAATATCTGTAATATTACATGAATATCTGTAAAAGTCACGTTTTTCTATTAGCTCTGTCTGCTAGCATAGCATCTCTTCTTCACTGCAATAAATATCTGCAACCACTGGTTTACCAGCGCCCTCTGCTGGTCCAAACAAATATCTAATGTAAATACAGTGCAAACTGTTTCTTTTTTTTTTTTTTGATTCCAATTGTTAAGGCACAAAATACATTTTCAGTTTCACTTTTAAAAAGAAAAATAACCATTGTGTATATTTGCATTGTTTACTATAGAACCAGAATTTAAAATAGCCTTCTTCTTCATTTGTATTATTCCTTTATTTATTTATTTCCTTCAAGATTTATTTTTAGTTAAATTGCATTGTTTATAATAGTTTATCAAGGGATTATTTTTACAATGAAATATAAAAGGTAAATAGTACAGTATTTTCTAGTTTGTTTTTTTTCCCCAAAAAAATAAAGGAATATTTTTCAGTCATCATTTGTCTACAGTCCCATTTTGTGAAATAAATCGTGAGAGAATTGTATCGTGAACCCAGTAATTGTGAATCAAATCATATCGGGAGTTGAGTGAGTCGTTACATCCCTAGTAGCAAGTGTTGCTAATGCTAATGCTACACTACTTTAGTTAAACAAAGTAAAAGAACTGTGTGTGACTATAAGAACATGTCAGCCTTTTCGTTTAATGATAATTGTACTTTGAACAAGTTTAATAAATAGCTTACATACAATTTATAAAAAATATTAGAAAATTACCTTGTCTTAAATTATCTTTTTTTTTTTTTTTTAAGTAGGTGAATTGGTTTGTTTTATTGGTAAAAAAAACTTTAAAATAGTCTAAATGATTTGAATTAAAAAATATTGTGATGTGATTTTCTTATTTTTTTTCTATATCACCCACCCCTACATGTGTGTGTCTGTGCTAGACATTAACTTAAATTAATTAAAACTCTTATTCAGCTACTACCAGTGTTATTAGCACCGCTAGTAGCTGAATTACACTTGTAGGTTATATCAGCATAAATACATAGTAAATGAAACAAATGCCTTGTTTAATCTAATGTTCATTTGAACTGTTCTTATGATTATTTTTGTATGTAATAGTGTATTTCTATAGACATTGATTCAATGAAAAATGACTTGATGTTTGAATGTTTTTTACATGATTATCTTTTTAATGACGTCCTTTATGTTACAGACAAGGAGAGCTGAGGTAAAGGTAGCACTGCCTTGGGCCACAGTGTTTTAAGTGGGAGCCCCTGTCATCATCATCATCTGTGACAAACACCTACAACATGAGACATGTCCCCAGATAAATGATGCACGGTTGGTTGACATGAAATAATGACAAATAAATGTCTTTTGTCAAAATTCTTTTTCATTTGTAATTTCTGGTTAATTAAAACTAGCATTAGAAGGCCACAGTGCAGAGAGAGCTGCTGGTATGGAGGTGATGACATCATTCTGAAGGTTGAAATCAACGTTAAAACAGGACAAAATCATGTTAAAAAAGGACATTTTTTTCACCAGAACGCATCAGGTCTCTAAAGTCTCACTATTGTCATTTTCTGAAACTAGGCAGCCCTGTAAAGACCAGTTAAATATGAACCAAGATATTATTTTTAATTTTACCAATGATGAGAGAGATTTTTGAAGGTGACCCAAAATCAGAATATTGATCCAGATCCCCTCTAAATGTCATGGAATCTTTGATAGCGTGAGGTCTATCTTTGATAAAAATACTGAAACAGACAAACCAGGGCCGGCCTTTCTGACAGGCAACACAGGAGGTCGCCGAGGGCGCCATTTGCTGGAGAGTGCCAAATTGCACCTCCCAATTTCTTTTATTTTTTTTTTTATTTTTTTAATGAATTTAAAAAGGTATAATAAATGTGAAACACACCCTTTACCATCGCTGTACATGTTTCATATTTATTGAATATTAATATTACAAGTCTGTAACTATACCTGCTAATCGGCCCATATTTAGATTTATTGCATTTTAATTCTTGTTCTATTGTATATTATTCTATTGTGTTGTTTGCACATCGTGTTCTTTGTTTTTAAGATTTGTGTTACTGACTCGTAAAACCTAACAGGAAACTTTTAAATCTTTTCGCCTTGGGCACCAAAAAGTCTAGGGCCACCCTGAGACAAAGAAACCAATAAAGAAACGTGGGGGAGGTAATGACATTAAAAACTGAAAATAAAGATACAGAAAATGGCTCCAAAAACAAACAAAATGCTTTCCTGTAATAATGCTCAGGTTGGTCATCATCAAAATGCTGACGCATGAATGTTAATAATGTGACCCTCGGATCATATAATCACATTTTTGAGGCTTCGCTGTGATAAAAACTAACCCATACGACTGCAGACATTTCAGTCGATTCTTTGACATTTATGACATTTTTGCTGCTGATGCTGAAAATAAAAACTAAATATATATTAGATGCTTGTGTTTATCCTACAAGATTATTTCTGTATAAATGTAACAGGTTACCAAGGTTCCAGATGTATTTATATTGTGTTACAAATGTATGCATAAAATAATATCATGTACTCAAACTGATATATATCACTTTGTATTTTTACTATTGAATCAAACAGCTGTACTTTAAAATCTACCTTTGTCTTTATAGCGCGCAGTAACATTGTTGGACGACTGATGATTAAAAATGTTCGTGTTCCACGTTTGCAGGTTGAGTATCACATGAAATATATTCTAACTTTTAACCACATTAGTTGTAGCTTAGAGTCGTACCCTCACACGTGCAGCACATATCAAATCAGTAAGTATAAATGTTTCATCATGTTTGACGCACACGTGCAGAAAGAAGTTAGATTTTAGCCTTGAGGCGACGCATTTACAAATCCCAATCCTGTGGATTACCATAAACTTTAGAAAAAGAGTTTAAACAATGTTTACAAAGTGTTTGTATTAGTTTTATTTTAGTTATTTGGACATCAAAATGTTTGAAGTCATTAATAAACGTTACTCTAATCTTATTGTCCCTTCCCTTCAACAAGTATGAATTAAAATTAATTATTAAAAAATAATTAAACTAATTTATACGTAGCACTACAAATAGACTTTGGATAATCAAAATTAATCCTAACAATACTTGAGTTTTTTTTTTTTTTCAATTTAAATGTATTTTGGTTTATGACTAAATCAATTAAACCAATAAATGAGCTTAAACAACAACATTGTGTTTATTATTATTTTCATCACTCAGTGCTAACATTATGTGCAATATGAATAAAGAATATTATGGTTGCATTCTTCACAAAGCACAAACTTCAATTGTTTGTAGTGCAAAAAAGAAAAGTGATAAGTCCAGCCCTAATTCAAATAAATAAACAATGACATGAAATTAGAGATATTTTAAAAATACAGATCAGGGTTAAGAGGCTTGTTTAAGTTTAAGGTCGGAACTGCATTTTTCAACAATAACCAACAAGAAAATACATTTATCATGTAAACCAAAAAAAAAGAGAAATAAATCATTTTTTTCTATATACAGACTCTGGATCAGTTTGAAAAGAAATAAATAAAAACCTCATCATTGGCGAAATTTCATAAATTCATGTCTTAGTTTGTAATCGACCAATTTTTATGAATTTTGATTCAATTATGTTGAATTTGTTCCTCAATTGACTTAAGTTTCATCCGTAATGATCTGGATTGTTCATTTCATAGCATTTAAAATGGTTTCCATACATTTAGACCTACTGTATGGTTATTAAAGTGTGAATTATTGTGGTATTAATATCTGGTAAAGTGGATATTTGGTTCTTGGCAGAAGTTTGCGTTCTCTGACTCTAACTGTTTTCATTGTAAGCACACCAGAAAACTTTTTCAGCTTTAATTTTCACTGTTTTTACAAGTTCCCAGAAAAAGGCCATTCATGCTTTTGAACAGAGAGGGGCAACTGGTGGCCCGGGGGCCAAATTGGTCTATATTTGTGTGGCCACAAAACAAATCCCTCTACATATAGTAATTCAAAATGTTGAAAGGAATATAAGGTCAGACATGATACACAAAACAACTGCAAATAAATACACAAAAATTATGCAAACTGTATAAAACGTCAACAAAAGTACACAGAGTAATGACAAAAACACACAAAATGACAACATACACACTAAACAACACAATTGCAAAATGACTCACAAAATGTAAACAAATAGACATAAAATCACAAAAATAAAAATAAACACACAAAATAATAACAAAAACATACAAGTACTTTAAAATTGACAAAATAGCAAACAAAAATCCCCAAAATGACAGATAAATTCACAATTCCAAAAATGCACAAAATGACTAAAAACTCAGGAAAGAACAACAAAACCACACAAAAAGACAACAAAGACTACCTTTTTTCAACCTTTATTCATGCTTAGATTGATCATTATTCTAAATCAGGGGTGTCAAACTCATTTTAGTCCAGGGGCCATACATGGAGTAATTTGATTGCAAGTGAGCCACAGATTTTATGCGAAAAAAGAAAAAAAAAAACATTAATGTGCCCTAGTTTACACATCTACATATTCATAAAATACTAAATATGTACGAAACCAACAATATCTACACAATAAGTGATAAAAAACAGTCCCAACAGGATCTTCGCTTTACATTTCCTAGATTTTGTGATACATTTCTATTTAATTAAGAAATATGCCATAATTTGAGGAAAATGTGAGGATTTTGTAAGCATTTTAATATTAAAAATGACTACAATCATGTGATATAAGCACCTGGACAACTGTGAGCCCACTGCAAATATAGTTAGGTTTCATTTACACAATGATTGATGTTTTAACTGTTATTTTTACTTTCTCCTGCGGGCCGAATTGGATGCTCCAAAGGGCCGGATTTGGCCCCTGGGCCATGAGTTTGACGCATGTTCTAATTGCTGAGATGATAATGTGGCCCTCAGATCAGATATAGCACATGTTTGTGGCCCCAAATGTTAATAAAAGCTGCCCACTTTAGGAAAACATGTACACTGCACATGAAAAAAGGACAATCCCAGAGAATGATTAATAATAATTAGTTGAATATGTTCTTTTACCCACACAGTGAGTATTATGAGTAATCAAATCATCAGTTCAGTGCTGTTATGTGAGATTAATGAACTGTGACGATAAATATAATAAGTTGTGCCTGCGTGCACAGGTTGGAGGAGGAGAGGAAACGTTACTGAAGCACGTTCTACTGAATGATGGTGTGTCTTTGTACAGAACTAGAGCTGCTTTATGTCTGTTTCACTGTCAAACAGGGCATCCAGTCCTACAAGGACACAAAGCTAAATCAAGCTTATAGAGCACCCCTCTAACCCTGTGGTTCTCTTTTTTTTTTTTGGCTCATGGTACCCCCTTTCTCTACCAAGAATACAAGTACTCCTCTGTGTCCAACCACCATAATAATGGAATGAACGACTAATAACACACATTTTAAAGAATCTGGATTAGTAAATAAGTGAATGCAACTGTATTTAGTGCCTTCTGAATAGATGTATTTCTATAGTTTTTATCATTCCTGTTCATCCCCCACCTGGTGTGGGACCAAAACTGACCCTTGTATGTTCCGTTCATGTAATTGGGATCACTTCTATCATCATTTTGTGTGTTTTTGCTCTTGTTTTTGTATGTTGTTGATATTATTTAAATGATTATCTCTCAGTGTGTGTGTTTTTGGTTTTTCTCTCATTTAGTGTCTTTGTTGTCGTTTTGTGTGTTACTGGTTATAGTATTTTTCTATCCTAGTGTTTGTGTGTTTTTGGTGTAATTTTGTGTAGTGATAGACCGATACATTGACCGATGCTGGATGCTGCATTCGCCGGTTAGCCTTATTTGTTAAATATTTTTAATTTCTTCTTATTTTCCATCACCTGTTTTAAAAATTTGTGAAATATTATTTAATTGTTGTCATTCTACCTCACCTTTGTTTATTTCAATAAATGTGATTTTTATGATGTAAATTGAGGGAGAAAAAGTAGTATCGGCTCCAAATATCATCCTGGTCCTTATTGGTCATCGGCTAAGGCTGATGGGCATAAAAATGGTATAAGCATCAGCCCTAAAAAAAAACCATATCGATCAATCCCTTATTTTGTGTATTTTGTTGTAAACATTATAAAACCACATATTTTTATGCTTTCATTTGTTAACTTCTCTCTCTCTCTCTCTCTCTCTCTCTCTAGGACCCCCTGTAGTACATCGTGTACCCCTAGGGGTACACTTACCCCATTTGAGAAACACTCCTCTAAACCCACTATGGGTGACATTCCCACAAAAACCACACAGTTTAAAAAGAAAGAAGAGAGGAACTCCTACACACAGCCAGTGTTTACTACCATCACTTTAACATCTTGCTTTGGTTTCCTCAGATTTAACCTTGTGTTAAAAAAAATAAGATAAATATGAGCCTGAACCATTTCAACCATCTGAGGAATTTACACTAAATTATTGTTTTGCTTCTCTTTGTGCAGAGTGTGTGCTACTTTAAACGTGTGTGTGGGTGTGTGAGTTCATGGCTTCAGGCTAAGGAGTAGTGAGGGAGTTCCCCCACATCTGTTCACCATGAGATTGTTAACAGCAGCTTTCTCTCTTTCTGTGTCTCGAACAAGAACTTAGGCTGTGTGTAAAATGTCATATAAACGTACTACTCATACTAAGTCTGATGTTACATTTAGTATGTACTGTATGTAGTATGATGGCATGGAAAGATTGAGTACCTGAGAAATACCCAGATGTGTACTCATGTAGCCCCAGGGCTAATTTCCCCCAAAACAAGCACACAAGATAACAGAAAAATAAACCAAATGACAACCAAAATACAGAAAATTATTATTATTATTATTATTATTATTATTATTATTATTATTATTATTATTATTATACAAAAAAGGAACATAAAATGTTAAAAACAAGAACAAAAATACACAAAAATTATTTCAAGAACACAAAAATAATCACAACCCCCCAAATAGAACTAGAAAATTACACAAAAAATAACTAATAAATATTAAAAACAAGAGCACTTAGAGAATGCAAATCTCCTCTGTGTCAGATATTGTCAGTTATCTGGATCAATGATCCTGATCATTGTACCATGATCATTCACACTTTAAAGGCTTGGAAGAAATGAATATAACCATTGAAAAAGAACAGTACGTCCAATTGTTCAAATTTGTTTGAAATATTGAGATGAAATGCACAATCTGGATTCAATCTGGAAGAAACTCAGAGAGGAAATTCAGGAAATATTAACATAACTGAGAAAAAAAACTTAAATTACAGACTCAGATACACATTTTTTTTAATTTGACCGACTAGTACAGTGCCCGTCGGAAGTATGCATTCATGTGAGAGCATAAGAATAATTGTCAATTATGTCCAAATGAGTTTGTGTTTGAAGGTTGGATGTACAAAGAGGTGTACATACTCTGTACTCTGTTATAAAGGGGTTTATTCGTGGGTGCAAAGTAAAATAGCGTGTGATTTACCTGGTTTAATTTTATGGGACATGTGCATGATAAATGTGTTTGTTTTTTTTTTTTACTCACTTTTGTATTTTTTTTTATAAATTTTTTCTGTAATGTATGTTTTTGGAATCATTTTGTGTATTTTTGTATCTTTTTTAGTGTAGTTTTGTGCATTTCTATTGTTTTTTTGTGTATTTTTGTATAAATATTTAGTTTTGTGTACTTTGAGTCATTTTCATATGTTTGTTGTTGTTTGGTGTATTTTTCTGTAATGTATGTTTTTTGGAGTAATTGTGTGTTTTTGGAGCCTTTTTGTATATTTTTATGCATTTTTGTTGTCATTTTGTGTACTCTTTGTATAAATATTGTTTAGTTTTTTGTTTTATTTTACTCATTAGTATATTTTTATTGTAAGAACTGTGTGCATGCACACGCGTGTACGTGCGTGTGTGTGTGTGTGAGTGTGTCTACATCCATCTCCTCCGCGCACACACCAGTCGCGCGTGTGTGTGTGTGTGCTTTTACATTGTAGCTGCTAGCATCTTTCTTAGCATGTAGAATATTTTAAGAAGAAACACGTACCCTTGAGCAGAACAAACAATAATCCACTCATCCGCTCACAAAAACGTTACATTCCTGTGTCTGAATAATCAGATAGTTTGTGATAAGGTCGACTAACGTCCATCAGCACAGCCACCGCCCCACAGTCATGAGATGAAGGAGGAAGTGAAGTCTGTGACCGGAGATTTAAAGGAAGTTTGGAATCATGGGAATAATATAAAAAATTGGTCAAAATCAGTGAATGACTTTTGATGTAATCGTGATGTAAACAGACAAACAAACAAAAAAAACATTAAAGTATCTATTTGTACGGTTGCCTTACGGTTGCTATTGGTACGGTTACCGAAGTACAAGTATGTAGCGTCTTAGGGTTAGGGTTAGGTTATAACCCAATATCGTAACAAACTTTAGGGTTAGGTTTAGGGTAAGGTTTAGTCTTAGGTCAGCCATTGGCCAGTTTAGGTCGTGTGACTATCACGTGACCTAAACTGGCCAAATAGGGGCACTGCTTACGGATAGATAGTTGGTGTATTGATACGGCAACCATACGGATCGACACTGTCAATAAACAAACACATAAAACTGCAGTGAAAATTTGACCTCCTTGGCCGAGATACGATAAGTATGCAAGGTGGACACACTAGTCAAACTCAACCGCCCCATGATGCATTGAGAGTGGAATGTAAAATGGTCCTGGAATCAGCTTCAAGCTAAAAATCAAACTTCTCCTTTTCAAAACAAAAAAGCATCTGCTCTTCTCTTCTATTAGTTTATTAACACTTATGTAAAAAGGGCTCTTGTTTTGAAGTTTCAGCAGCACAATGGAGGGACTCCGAAAATCTCAGAAATGTCGTCATGAAATGTGTTTCCGCGAGTTTTTTGGATCAAAATGACCTCATGTTGTTATTCTACTTGGTCACTTTCTCACTTAAAATGTTTTCAGAACTTTCAAAGGTGGAGAATTAACAAAGATATTTAGCCTCAGTGTAGGTTCCAAATGCATCTTGGGAAACTTGGGAACGGTCATCATCCTGATAATACATACAGTATATACTCAATGTGTTTGTAGTGTATAGTACGGAGTGTGCCATTTTGAACACAGCCATTGTGTTTCTCTGGTGTTGGGGTGTGTGCTTGACTGCCTGTGTAGAAAGAGAGGTCAGGTTTGTAGCCTTCGATAAGACCTTCACGCAGCAGTGGCCCATTGGGGAAAATAGTCTGTGTTTTTTTTTTTTTTTATGTTCCATTCTGCGGTTTAATATTTCTCATCATAGCCTGAATGATTCTCTCGTAATGGAGGACTGCACACAGCAGATTAATCCTCATTTTGATCTGATTACTCACACAACAACAAAGCTCTGTTGGCTCAAAGCAGGACTGTTAAATTGAATGGACTGAGAGAAGTATGATTCATTTCCCTAGCAACACACAGTGCACTGTGTGTGTGTGTGTTAGTGTGTATTTGTGTGTGTGCATGTTTTAGGTACAAAACTGATAAGGGGGAGATTCCCTCTTCGGCCCCTGTGAAGTAATCGGAAGTTAAGGCCCGAGTGTTTCTGCTGGAGGATTGAAAGCCACCCAAGCCTGTAATTGGGAAAAGGGCCATTTGGAGCATCGGGGTTGTCCATTTGTTTTTAAAAGGGTGAAAGCGATCGATGGGGAACATTAAGGAGATCTGTGAGGGATCTAAATGGTAGCTCAGGCTTGTAATCTTTACTTCCGGCTCACAGTCTTCTAATGATTGGACGAGACGTGAGATAGAAAGCACAGCTGGAAGACAAGCCAATCAGATTGGGACAAGATATCACACAACACCTTCCTTCTAATCGACCCTGGTATTTGCATTTGGCTTTAAAAGCGTAACAAGCCGAGGTGTCACATCAGTTGTGCACAAACAAGCTGCAGAAGTGCATGAGTGCCTGTTTCAGCTCTGATTACGCTGCTAATTAGCTTTAGGGTAATGACTTTAAGTACGAAGGTGTAATTGAAATGCTCTGTTGATTTGAATCATATGATGTGACAATCACAAGCTAACGTTCTCACCTTTGCTATTGGTTGGGAGCGTATTGATCCAGTCTCTCCCTCAACATAGTCTATTGACCAGAAAGAGTACTGATGTATCCTACTCAAGTAGAAGTACTGTTACTTGATTTATATTGTACTCATGTACAAGTATACAAGTAAGTCATACATAAAATAATCCATTACAAGAAAAAAGTAACTTATTTAAATAGTATCCAAGGTAAAAGTTACTAGTTACTAGTTACTTTTACCCTGCACGTTTATTTTTGGTAATAAATCTATTGCCACAGTTCCCTTACATACAGTAAACATCTCATGTATAAACTTAAAAAAGAAGAAACATTGTTTTTATAATTGTACAATTTGACAAAACCTTGCATTTTTTTTCCTTCTTTTTTTCATGCATTATTTTCAGGTTATTTTAATTGTGTTAGGAAAAAGCCCATAAAAAATATTTATGGAAAAAAAATATATATAACACCAATTAATTCAATTCAAAATAAAAAGCTCAAAGTATAGCTATATTTATGAACTAAAAGAAAAGAGAAAATAACCAGCATTTAATGCTGTTTTGGTGCCATGCATTACATTTAATCTGATTGGTCGGCTATGATGTGATGCATTTGATTGTTGTCTGGTTTCACAATGTTTGTTGATGATTTTAAAACAAAATAATAAAAATTTACTCAGTAATGGTTGGGTGTAGAAATGTAACAAATTACCTATTTTAAAATGTACTGCCATTTTCAGAACGGTTACCCCCGTCACTGCCATTTTTAAAGACCCATAAAATATTTTGTACTATAACCATGTAAAATCTGAAAGCAGATTCTGAATTCTCTATTTTCTGCACAAATTCTCTATTTTCATCAGAAAGAAACATTTTGGTTGTAGCTTGTTTCGTTCTTCCGTAATCAACAGTTGAAGATAGGTATGTTTCACAGAAAATGCCAGTTTCTGACAAAAAGCTGAGAAAAAAAATCTGTCAGTGACTCTGAGGCTATTTTTAATTTTTTTTTATGCTTTAGTGACACCTCAACATTGGTTTCCTTCTATAAAACAACAAAAACAACAGTGAGACCAGGCTTTTGATGGCAGATATATGTAGATTATGTGCTATACACCAGACACTGTATATACTCTAGCAATGTAGTTATGTATTTTTTATGCAAAATGTATGTACTTCTCATGACTGTTCACTTTTACCACCTTTTCTGTGCTATTTATTGATGTGCTATGTTTATATTGTTTATTTCTTACTGTTTCTGGAGTTGGCTTTTTTTTTAATCTCATGGTACCTGTGTACAGTGACAATAAAGGCATTCTATTCTATTCTAAAATTATTATTATTTTGCTATCTGGGTTAGAGTTGTATGGTTCCCTTACCGTAATTTGGCCTTCACAAAAAAAGTACAAGTACTCATAAAAACAACTTAAATACAGTAACATATTTGTAATCTGTTACTTTCACCTCTGGTATTGACCAGTTCTGCAGCGAGACGCAGCGTTCAACAAATCCTTCAAACAAGACGTCTTTTTTATTTCTTGTTTTGTTTTAAATAAACATTTCCTGTTAATAGTTGCTGTGGAGATTGAATCCAGATCAAAGCCACCAACTCTGCCCACCAGCTCCAACACTCGAGATGATAGCTTGGACTGCTGGAGCCGTACAAATGGGTCCTCTGAGGACTTGTGCATTTCTTCTTTCTCCATCAGCGTGTGAAGTTTTCCAACAGCTGGCAGACAATAAAAAGCCACAGCGCTGGGGCCGCCATTGCAGAGCAATCCAGAGGTTTTATGGAGGAGGGAAAAATAACTGTTCAGTTACGCCTGCAGATGAGAGCTCTTCAGTGTGTACGAGGGGAAGTCCAACTGATTTCCATTATAAATCACAATGATTTAACGCTACAGAAAACATGACAATAATTGATAAATACAAAGGTTGGTTATCAGGGCCAGCAAACATAAATAAATACTACCTTTGCACTGGTGCCTCTGTTCATGTACGGTACATTTATTTTTAAAGCAAATATAAGCAATGTTGGTCCGGGGGCTTCATGAGGCCCTCGTTCTAATTTTGTGCGGCCCCCAAAACAAACACACATATAACAGGAAAACATACAAAATGACAAACCAAAATACAGAAAATTACTTGACTACAAAGATATAGAAAACCAACATAAAGTATAAAAAATGAGAACAAAATACACAAAAAAGAACTGTATGATAAATATTTAAAACAAGGGCATTCAGAGAGCGCAAATATATTTGTCAGATATTGTCAGTAATCTGGATCAATGATCCTGATCATGGTACCAAGATCATTTACACTTTAAAGGTTTGTTTGAAATGTACAGTAGGTCCAAATGAATGGGCACCCCAATTTAAAAAAAAAAAAATGGTGATGGAATGTGTAATCTGGATTCAATCTGAAAGAAACTCAGTGAGATAATTGAAGAATCATCCTGACATAGCTGAGTCTAATTTCATAAAGATCGGTCAGTTTGGAACTGAGATGTGAAATTTTGGAATTTCACCAATAATGAGATGAATTTGTCAGATTTGTAGAATCAGTATATTAATCTATATCCCCTTCAAAATGTTATGTGATCTTCAAAGCATAAATTCTATGGTTAAAATTATATTGAAATGTGTGAAGCTTTTTTGACATAACCCTGCTAACAGACAAACAAACAAACAGTAAATAAATACCAGAGAAAATATGACCTCCTTGGCTGAGGTAATGACAACAGAAAAATATATCAAATAACACACAGAATGACAAGAAACTAAACAAACCGACAACAAAAAACACACAAAACAACAAAAATAGACAAATGGCAAACAAACACACAAAAGAATGATTCCAAAACAACACAATTACACGAAATAACTCCAAAAAACACAAAATATTTGAAAAATACACAAATTAACCACCAAAATCCACACATAACTTAAATGGACAACAAAATACACAAACTGAAAACAATGACAAAACAGAAAATAAAAAATAAATAAATAAATTAATTAAATACACAAAATGGTAAAAAATGCAAAACAGTAAAAAAGAAAAACACAAATAACATCCACAAACACATAAAATGAGAGAAAAATTAATTCAAAAAACAATATATGGCAACACAAACACGTTAAATGACTCCAAAAACACACAAATCATTTGTTATTCCCTGTATTAATTATCAGATTGATCGTTATTCCAAATGGTGACATGAATGTGGATAACGTGTCCTTAGATCAGATTTTTGTGGCCCCACTGTGATACACGTTTCTTATCTCTGTCTTAGAGTTTTCATTCAATCATTTTTCAGCAAATGAAGTAAAAAGAAAAATGGACAGAAAAACAAAGGAAATGTAATGTGTAGATGTGTGTTTAATGTGTAGTTTAGATGATTATGAAGCAGCACAGTGTCTCAGGTTCTTGTCCTCCCATGTTATATGTGATTGTCTTTCCATATTTCTTTGGATGGGATGATACTGAAATGTTTGTACAGCACTTCATGCTTTTTTTTTTAACATAATATATTTTTTTTCATAATACAGGCAAGCTTTATGTTTGCTAGTTAGCAAGTTGCGGAGGCTGGTAACCAGGTTAGCAGCTACAGTACATTGGTATTCTATGCAGACTTTTGGGGGTTAGCTATGCTAGCCTTCTTCCAACATGGAACACAAATATTCCTTTGTAGCTACACTTACTGCCCCCTACTGACATAGAAACTAGTTGGATTTATCAGTGAGTCCCTGAAGTAAAATAAAATTCAACTATTTCACACAGACCACCAGATAATCCTTAACAGCACAGCAGTGTGCCCCGGCACAGTTGTTGAAAATCAATGAGCTAAAAGAACTGAAGGAAGTCGAGGAGGTAGAAGAAGCGTAGTGGGATGGAAGGTAACAAGCTCTTGTATCTTCTTTCCTTGTGTTTTGCTACAAACTAAAGCAGAAACAACACTGACTGCAGGCCAGATGAGGAGAAAAGACATTTTAGCAGCAACAAAAAAGCTAAAGAGCATGTTTGTTGGCTCTGCTGTGAGGAGATAGTGTTAACTCATGTCGGAGGCGAGCTGAATTCCAGAACAAGCTAAGAATAAAGCTGGGAAAGCAGAAAGTAGCTTCAAAGGTTGGTATCAGATTTCCATTATTGCTGCTTTTACACCACAATACCTCATTGAGAAGTGGAAGGTGGGTCTGCAGTGTTAACACTAATCCCCACACCTCGCTTTGGTGGGTAACGTGATGTCATCCTGGAGGTAAACTCTTCACTGAAGCTTTGGGACATAATGTGAGAAACAGCACTTAGCGTTCCTTATCTGTAACAATCAGTAGTGACTCTGTTGGCTCGGCCGCAGTCAGCTTCAGTTACAGTATCTTGGTCTAACATCATCAGTCTACATGTGATACAGTGGGAGACGTGAGTGTTTTCCCTTAAAAGTTAAAGGTCGTAGGTTTGGATGCAACTGCACCGGGGCCTGAGTTTTACTCAGATAATCCCTAAAAATGATAAAGGACTTTTTGAAGACGATACAAACCAGTGGATTCTTGGGATAGTCTGGCAACGTGTCTGGCATTTACCTTCACTGGTTCCATGGACATAGACTCTAATGTGAACCTGGTCTTAATAAAGGTTCTTTATTAAGATAAACTATAGATAAACTATACTAAGTATGACTTAGTATAGTTTATCTCTTAATCCTCTTGCACAGACACCAAATTAACATTAAAGTCTTATGTACATTTGCTAATTTAGTGCAGTGCCTGATGTACACACAGCAAACATATTGTAATTTTCTTCAGATTGTTTGTATCTGTCTAAGCATGTTTCCACATTTACCCACAATGCATTCTGTGACAGATTGAGTTAAGTTAAACAGCTCGATCCAAACAGAATTTTCCCTTATATTTAAACTATTTTCTAAAGGTACAGTTTTTAACATCATCATACAAAAGGTTGTTTCAACATTTTCTGAATTCATTACCTCCGTTTAATTATTTGTGTTTGACAATTAGCAGGATTATGACAGAAGTTGATAGAACTTATGCCAAGAAAAATTATTGAAAAATCTCTATCTCTCATCATTGGCAACATTTTGAAAAGTCATATTTTGGTTCGTAATTGACCGATTTTTATGAAATTTGACTCAGCTATGTTAGGTTAATTACCCCACTGAGTTTGATCTGAATCAAATATGGCATAAAATCAGTTGTTGTACTGTATGTTTTTTAACAGGGATAGAAGTTTCTTCCAAGCCTAAGAAGTGTGAAGGATCACTGATCCAAGTAACTGTGACTATCTGGCAACGAGGAGATTCTGGGCTTGGTGGAGGTTTGGCGTCATAGACGGATCCTAGAGCATTTCAAATGCTCTGTTTTCTGCTTTGTTTGGTTGGTGTGAACATGTAAACAAAGTCTAGAGTGGATCAAACAGAGATTGTTTCCATCGGTGTCAGAGCGTTTCCAATCAAAATCTAGAGCCATTCGGAGCGCCGTGAATGCAACCGCTCTTGGCAACTTGTTGCTGATCCATTGTTGAATGTTATGAAAGAAGTTTCTGAGCAGTCTACAGCGCTCACTTTAACCCATAGGTTAGAGCCTCTTCAGGTTTCTCTTACTCTGCCCAGAAAAGTCTCTACTCCAGTAACGGCCCCTCAAGCGGTTAGCGCATGTACCTGCACCAGAAGCTGTTTAGAGCAGATCAGCCAAACCAAGGTGATTAAATGATCACCTGTCCTCCGCCCCTTCAGACCGAGTCCACGACTAAACCGGTGTGAAAGTCCCCTGATTGGTATAGATTTATTTTATTTTTACTGCATGACCCTAGTTGAACTACAAATCAGGCAAAAACATCAATTGTTTTGGCCTCCAGATTTTTGAAGATGATTTCATACAACGGGGGTGGAAAATTACAGTCCATATGCTCTTTGTGAAGTTACTGTTATGGCAGAATCATATTCAACCACATTCTTGCTGATTTTCCCAAAGTCTGCATCAAGTTTAAGTGAATAACTTTTTAGTTTGCTGCTCAGCCTTTCGGCCATCCTTCTCTCCATAGGTCCTGCTCTCTTCTCTCTGAATCTCTTTGTTCTTTCTAAAAGTGCTTCTCTTTTGCCGAAGCCTCCACAGCTGCTGTGTCTTTGATACAAGTTGGGAGGATGTCAGTGAGTTCTCACCTGTCAGCTTTCATGGCTCCCTAAAGGTTGACTTTGAGGCGGCGTCTGTTAATTCAGGATTGATCGCAACAACTGAAGGCACCTATTTTCCCTCAAACACTTCATGGGGGAAGAAAGCAGTGCATTTCTTGACAAGTCGCGCTGGGGTTGCTTGGCGTAGATGAGCGACCGTTTTTCACTGCGGACGAGGCAGTTTGATGCGACCGCAGAACCCATTTGTTTGGGTTGTTCAATTTTTCTGTGCAGCAGCAGGATATGTGGAGAATGCCTAAGTGCTTGTATCGGTTAAGATGAGGGCATTGGAAAAGATGTTTTTTTCCCCAAGAGTGTGTGTATGTGTGTGAGACTCATACTAAAGTGCTACCATTTAAAAAAGATATAATGCTCCATTTCATCCTGAACTCTTGACAACACGATTCAGCTCTAAAACCAGCTCTGCTTATTCTTTTTTGACAGTTTGCTCATATATTGAAATAAGATGGAACAGTAATCGCCCGATTTCATGTTGTAATTTTCAGTCCTCACATGTGCAATGTGTTTTGTCCTGATCTTTTTTTTTTTTATTTTTTTTTTATTATTGCAATTAAATAAATGAATTTATTTCATTGCATAATTGTGACCATCACCAGCTCTCCCTAGGGAAGGGTAAATACTTTATTAAAGGGAGGATGTAAAAAAGAGAGGGCAGTGTTACACCAGGGTGAGGGGGGTGGGGGGGGGGGGAGTTAACAGGGAGGAGGGATACAAGATAGGAAAACGAATGGGTGGGGAATAGTCAATAAGTTTCAAGTGATGCGATGTGAAATTGTGGTTGTGTATATTGTGCTTATTGTTGTGTTATCAAGCCAGTCTCGTGTTTTGTCCTGATCTAATTGTTTAAGTCAGTGGTTCTCAAACTTTTTGGGCTCCAGTGTCACCCTTTCTCTTATTTCTAAATCCAAGTACCCCCTTTGTCCAACAACCTTTTGCTCATAATACTGTAAAAACCCACTATAGAGCATAATGATGGAATAAATAATAATAACTAATAACTAATAATTTAGTATTAACACACATTTTAAAGAATCTGATTTTGTAAATATGTGGAATCAAACAGTATTTAATGCCTCATGAATTGATTTATTCCTATAGTTTTTATCATTAGTATTTTCAGTTCATGTTCTAATGATGATAATTTACATCATCAATATTATGATTATCATCTTTTTTTTAAATGATATATTTATTGCTTTTATTTGTTAATCTTCCTCTCTCTCTCTCTCTCTCTCTCTCTCTCTCTCTCTCTCTCTCTCTCTCTCTCTCTCTCTCTCTCTCTCTCTCTCTCTCTCTCTCTCTCTCTATCTCTCTCTCTCTCTCTCTCTCTCTCTCTCTCTCTCTCTCTCTCCCTGTAAGGCCAGTGCGTACCCCAGGGGTACACATACCCCCAATTGAGAAACACTGGTATAAGTGGTGAATGTAACAAGTCACAGGATTTTTTGATACTTTGGTCGAACAAAAACTTAGAAAGAAGAGAAGATTGTCTTTTTTTTAATAGCAAAAAATGTCAAGGACTGCCAAAACCCCTCAAGGCCACTTCGTGAGCCATTATTGATGAGAAGAAGTCTTTTTTGGTCGTGGATTCTCAAATAAAGTGTCTCAAATCTGCAGAAATAAAAAAGAGAAAATACAGAGGTGGTGGGGTAAAGGAAAAAGAGAGGAAGAGAGTTAAAAGGAGAGAAGAGCCCCCTATGGATGCTACTGTCAGCTGTGGGAACCTAGATGAAAGTGGTGCAGCCAGATACCAGCGCTCTTTGATCGTGCCTTTGTGTGATAAACATCGCACCATGCCAGCCATGCTCCGTGCTCTGTGCCAACCGGCTGTGGAGGTGAAGGGCTTTGAGCGAGTTTCCAGCTCAGCTCAGGACCTGCAATGCCAGAGAGCTGTGGGCAACACACACACACACACACACACTAACACACACATGCACACTTTCCCTCCTTCTCCGTCTCTTTCCTTCATGTTTTTCTCCTTCTGCACCAACATTTTTTTTTTTTTAGTGTCTCGTTAAGGATTCAGCCTGGGATGCTCAGGCAGCAGCTCCTGCTGTGGAGAGCAGCTCCCATTTGAACCAATAATCATCAAGTGTTCTAAATTAAAAGTGTGCAGGCAGCAGAGATGGTGTGCTTTTTTTTTTTACTGTGTTTTGTAATAGTAACACTGCTGTTGAATATTTCATTTCTGCCGCTGCTTCGAAAATGTGCAGGTTTTGCCTTTAGGTGTAACAAGGGAGGTATGAGGGAATTCTGCCATTGCTCCCTACACCACCCCCTCCCCCCTCCTCCTGTACATCTACCCTTTTTCTTTCTACAGTGTGAATCCAAGCCTCACCTTCAGGATGTGCTCTGACTGTAACAAAGCCACATGGTGATTTTGATTCACCAAAAAGAAGAACAGGACTACGCTGCTTCTGTGTCCCTGTGAAAGAAGAAGCTAAAAGGGGGGGGGATTAATGATCTCAACATGTGCAATGGTTGAGAATCATCAGAAAAAGAAAAAGTGCCGACAAACGCGCCCGCAGTACAGCAGTGCAGGGGCCACAGACGGAGGAACTGCAACACAGGTGGTGTGGAAAAAAACTGAGTGAAGAAAAGTAAGAAAAGTGTAGTTCGTGTGAAAAATGTCAGTTTTGTTCCTGCTGAAACAACATTATTATGGGACAAATGTCTTCTTATATCCCAGTTCACTTATTCACCAGCCTGTTGCCATGGCAGCACATTACATACACACGAATTGGACACATGGCAATGACACCATGGACCTCCCTAATGGTGCATGTTTTATGCAGATGGACAGTATAAGAATCTGTGGTCAAGGGTTCATGGTGTGTGTTACAGCAGCTTTACATGAATGTCTGCAGGATAAAATACACACAAAACTAGTTTTTGATTGGTGCAAGCTTATACTGGAACAAGCAGGATTTCAGGTCTGGATGTCCAGAACATAAAGTGGTCATGTCACGGTTACATGCACAACTCCAAAATGGTTAAAAAAAAAAGCAAAAACAAAAAGTAAATAGTCACAAGAAAGTTTAAAGTGGCTAATTGTTTCAGATAAAGACAATAAAGCTGTGTTGGAGATGTTACACTAACATACTATACAATACAAACTCAATGAGTATATACTGTCTACTATACACTATAAGTATGTTTAGTATGATCAGCATTCCCATTGAACCTTCGAAAATTCCCAAGATGCATTTTTGATCTTACAAGGACAAAAACCTGAATCACACTGAGGATAAATATCTCTGTTGATTCTCTATTTTTGAAAGTTCTGAAAACATTTTAAGTGAGAAAGTGACCAAGTAGAATATCAATATGTGCTCATTTCATCCATAAAACTCACAGAAACACATTTTATGCCGACATTTCAGAGATTTTCAGAGACCCTCCATTGTGCTACTGACAAAACTTCCTGTTAACTTTAAAACAAGAGCTCTATTTACAGGTGTTCAAAAACTAATGGAAGACGAGAAGAGATGCTTTTGTTTTGAAAGGGGAGGTTTGATTTTTAGTTTAAAGTTGGTCCCAGGATGATTTTGCATTCTGCTCGCAATGCATCATGGTGCACAAGGTATTTCTTGCGTATTCATACGATCTAGTGTGAATGGACTAAATACTCATTTTAATATCAGACTTAGTACGTTAGTATGCGTTTTACAACACAACCATAATGTTGGCCTCATACATCAATAAGTTCAAGATCATTTGCTCGGTTAGAAATTGTTGAGTTTGTTTTCATCACCACCATATGTTTAATATTTACAGTATTTAAGTTATTGAATATCATGTATATTAGCCATGTACGCCACAAATTGAAAAAAATAAATATTATTCACATACATAGTTTCTGGAACCTTTATTTTGGGGTCGTGGGCTGAAAAGATTGAAAACCACTGGTCTACATGATGAATCTGATTTTTAAAAATAGTCTCCAGTTAAGATTTTTGCTTTGATTTTTTAATTACACCTTTTGATGTCATAAAACTCTTGTTAAAACAATTTTCGATCATGTCCAGTATTTGGGATTGTGCAAGAATGAGCGGCATTGCAGTTTCTAATTGGAGTCACATGTGCGCTGACTTTTATTTGACATTTGCTTAACTCCTCAATAAATGTGAATTTCTGCTTAAAGGAACAAAAAAAAGAAAAAAGAGGAAAATATAGGTGGCCTCAATTACACAGTGAGTCGTTTCAGTGATAAAATGCCACAGATGTCAGGAGCAGAACTATGTATGTAGCTCTATAGAGACATACGATATAATAAGGGGTAGAGCAGCAAATCCAACAAGAAAAGAGCAACACACAGCTTGAAATGTGTCAGAAAAAACCTAATTAGGTGTATTAAAACAAGTTTCTCAAATAACCCCATCGTCAGAGATATGGAAGGAACGCAAACTCAGCCGATATTGAACCCACGTCTGAATCCTATCAGTGACCAGGCTGCGATCGATATCTTTTAAAGACAATGGGAAACAGTGAGTGAGATATCAGCAGGTGTGTCATGGTGTGAAGGGGGTTGTCAGAGCCCACAAAGCGTATCCAACGTTGTCATTGCTGCTCGCCTGTCTGCCTGCAGAGAACACGCACCTCGCTGACAAGAGGTGAGCGCCGGCACCTCTCCGCATCAGTCGTGGATCACTACTCTCAATCAAAGCCGGCAGAGGAGGCCCCCGCATAATGTGACAGACCCTGTCTCTCTGTTAGACGTCTGATGCCTGAGGAAGGCTCAACCGGAGCAACCTCTGTCAGGGAACCTGCCTTCAGGCCTAGACACAAAGAAAAACCAGCTCTGTGTGTGTGAGAGATAGAGGTGGTGGGTTGTGGGGGGGGGATGGGCGCAAATACAAAGTTACAAACATGTTGACAAATAAAGTCAAAGAAGCGAGGTAGGTATGAACAGAGGAAGCTGAAGTGAAATATGGAATATATCCAGCTCATACAAAAGCTATCAAGCCTGCACTTTTCATTAACCCCCCCATCCCCACCCCACCCGCCGCCCCCCCGGACCAGCTAAGTGTATTTGCAAATAATGGCAGTCAGATTTAATGATATCATGAGCCATTACAAAGAGAGACAGAAAAAAAAAAACACTGACTGATCTTATCATCTCCTTGTTTGGCATTGATTGCCATAGCTGATATCTTGTTTCATATCTTTACTCATCTAATGCACTAACAGCTGTGGAAATCTGAGCTGATGTGCATTGTTAACTGTGTTTATTGTGGTTGTGTAATTACAAACTGTATAATGCGCAATTTAATTTATTAGATTAGTGAGAGGATTGTAAATCAGTGATGGTGCGAAGGCGTGTTTGCTTTGGTGCAGATGGTGCTGTTGTAAACAGTGCCATCTAGTGTGCTCCAGCTGATCCATGCAGAAGGTTGGAGAACAGAGACACAGTGTACATTAGATTTTAAATTCTCCTTTAGTTCAGAAAAAAAAAAAAACCTCTTTAAACAGACCTTGTAAACATCTAATTCTGAATGAAAATGGCCATTCTGAATTAAACTTAAATCCGAATGAAGTAGCTGGTTTATTCTGATTTTAATTCCAAATGGATTCTTACATACGTGTAATTCTGCTTTCAATTAATTCTGGTTTGCATGGGGGTTTTCATGACAGTTTCCCCAAATTCATTCAAAAAAATACATTTATTATTATAATGCACATAATATATAAATATTTTAGGTGGCATAAAACGCAGTGACTGTACAAAATATACATGAATTCATTTGTTTGTTTTTTTGAAAATACTAGTAGTTTTCAGTGAAATGGTCCCAAACTTTTAAGACTTTAGGTTGGTTCTTCTTCTGTTGCACAATTCTTCATCACAATGTAAATGATGAAGTGACACTGCATCCAGCCGTTCATGTTATGGTACTGCAGCAAAAATGAAGCAGAAAGTGGCCACCGGCCTCATATTATCACAAATTTACAACATTAAATGACACATTTTTATAATCAACATTATCAATTATGTTACTAATTGTTTTTGCATCATTGTTTATGTATATATGTATATGTCACCACCTCCATAAAATACATTATTACCTGCAGCACTTGTATATATGTATAGATTTATCCTTTATTTATCCCTTACCCTTTATATTTATCATTATTATTATTATTATTGTTTCTGGTTTGTTTTTGTTCTGTTCTTCGCACCAACTGCCAAGTTAAATTCCTTGTGCTGTTTCAAACTATACATGGCAAATAAAAAAACATTCTGAGGTGACCCATGACCCCTCAGGTAAGTACAGTGTTTACAGAAGTAGATATGGAGGCGTCCAGTGAAGGGCTGTGTGTCGCGCTGAGAAATTTTCAGCACTTCATAACTTTAAGGAGATTGAAAAAGAAGAGTCAGAATCATGATGTTTTCACATGGTGATGACGTAGGAATCGGATAGAAAGCACCTCGTCCGTTCAGACTGCAGTCGCATTGCAAAAAATTGGATACGTATCGGATTTAGGACCACATATGAAAGTGACCTGGGTCGGATTTAAAAAAATATGAATTGTGCTGCTCAGACTATCTTTAATTTAACAGATTGGATAAAGGTAGCATTTGGGCAAAAAGATCGGATTTGGCTCGCATTTGCCTGCAGTGTGAACGTAGCCACATTGCTTCACAAATGATGCGCGGGTCATCCGAAAGTTCTCGTTCCACTCAACGTCATGTATAGGAGACGTAGAGCAGCTGTTGCATTAACTGCTAGCTTTGATTGGTCGTTCTTCTACGAGACTCTATCTCCTTCTCCTGTTCAGCTGATGAAAGTCAAACAGTATGTTATTATGCTGCTGCTTCAAAAATAAAATCTAAATAAAAGTGAATAGTTCTTATTATGTGGTCTTCTATTCTAGCCAAAATAAAGGCTTTGTTGTGTGTTTTTTCCCAATAGACGTGATACGTCACATTTGCCTCCTGTTCAATCAGAATTCTTCCCAATCCCCACAACTAAAGCAGAATTGAATAAAGGCGAATAAACATGTTTTCCATGTGAACCTCAATTTGGAATTACTATTTCCATGTAAACACAAAGCAGAATACCTTAAATCTGAATTAATTAATTCCAAATATTTAATTGTGAGCGTCGGCTGTTTGGAATGAAGTTTGGCAATTGTTGGCCGTTAAATCTTCCTCAGTCAGGAGGTCAGACAAGCTGTTGAGACGGATTTGAAGAGAGATGCTCATCATTCTCCTGAAGTGAGACAACCCTCTGTTTAAAGTATGCCAGGACTTCTTTATCTTCATGTTTCATGCTTTTGATAATCCCCTCGCTTTGCTGCTTGTGACCTATGGAGCCCAATCTAATTAAAAAGTTAGATTACAAAAAAAAGTCGACACTGGATGGATGCAGAGCCATCTCGCACATGCAGACGAGGTCATCCGAGGATACGCTGAAGCCAGTGTGTAGCAGAAGGTTGGAAACTTTTACTCATGTCACCGCAGCACATTCCTCAGCTCTTAGTTGACGGAAAGGAAAGCACCAATTGTATCACCCAATCACGCCGCTGCGAGTTACACACAGTCAGAGTCTGAAAATAACCCAGACTGGACCTCTTTGAGCTCAGTCTTATTCTGTCGTGGCAAACTATCAAGGAAAATATAGTCCGAACTCGCCACTTGTGTGTAAAAGAGATCATGTTGGATTAGGAGCTGCGGATCATATTTGAGGCCTCACGAACCACAAGATTTCCACCCAGGGGCTGAAAGCCAGTTGAGAGCAGATGTGTGGTGGTGATTGGCCGGGGCAAGTTTGAATGTGATTTCCTCTATTAAGCCTTTAGTGTAGGTAAAGGCATTATAGGCGATCAAACCTCTTAGCCCTCCTACTTGTGGGATTTGATGTGCATTACTGACAGTGAGAAATGGCCTGCCTGAAATACAATATCTCACTGGGGTGGAAGATTGAGAGGAGGGGGAGTGGAGAGAGGAAGCAATGGGTGAGGATATTGGCTGGGAATAAGAAACACACATGCACCGCTCAAGTGATTTCCAGCCTCGTAGTCGCCAGGAGCCTCACAGGGAGAGTAAAAGTTGGTAGAAGACAGGTGGGAAATATGAACCTTTTAAAAGATATGTTCACATGTTTCGACTTCAGTTGTCGTATTGATACACATGCAACACATTAGGTTAAACCTGCCTGGACCAAGTTACCAGAAGAGGTAAAAGGGATGAGTGTGGAAACAGAGAATGGTTAAAAATGCATTTGTAGAACTATGTCTAGTTCAGCATGAACAAATCAGAATCAACGGTTGAACCAAATGACAGGTCTCATTTCATGTAATTAACATTTTTTTTTTTTTGGATTTCCAGAGCGTGTCACCCAAGAACCAATGCATCTATGTGACTAATCAATAGTGATGTGAACAGTCTATGTTCATAGCTCAAAGCTGATCAAATTACAGGAAGCTGATGCATACGCTAAACCCATCCATCCATCCATCCATCCATCCATCCATCCATCCATCTTCTTCCGCTTTATCTGGGGCCGGGTCGCAGAGGCAGCAGTCTCAGCAGAGATGCCCAGACCTCCCGATCCACGCACACCTCCTCCAGCCGTTCTGGGGGGACCCCGAGGCGACACCAGGCCAGCTCAGAGACATAGTCCCTTCAGCGTGTCCTGGGCCTCCCACGAGGCCTCTTCCCAATAGGACATGCCTGAAACACCTCCCGAGGGAGGTGACCAGGAGGCATCTGAAACAGATGCCCGAGCCACCTCAGCTGGCTCCTTTTGACGTGAAGGAGCAGCGACTCTACTCCGAGCTCCTCCCATGCTAAACCCTGACATACTTATTTCCAATTTAGAGGTTCTGGCATGTCCCCCAGATAGGATGTATAGCAGATCTTTTTTAGATATTCTGAGAGAGTGGGTGGAGTTGTATTATTTCACCTAAATTTCAGATGTAGTTCCTTAGATATTGGAAGCTGAAAGTGAAAGAAAAATATGAAGGCACGAAAATCGACACACCTCCCTCACTAAATTGGCCATATCTCAGCGTATTCATCTGATTCAGCTAAAAATTACAGCGTGCCTTTTGAATAATCACGGAACTACTGGTATTTTTGGAGACCGAAGTGATCATAGATCACATTATGATCAGTTGATGACCGGGTCAAAGTATATGACTGAGGATTTTTAGGAGAGAAGTTTAAAATTGAACCAAATACAAAAATGTTTTATTGTTTCCAGTGAAAAGTGGATATTATGAGAGTGTTAGTCTTAATGGTGCGTCTGATCTATAAATATTATGCAATAATGTTTCTTCTCTATTATTTGTCATCAGCAGACGACTTTAGGACCTTACTGAAAATTGGATGTTGCATATCGAGATTCGGTCTGACAAAAATAATAATAAAATACAGAAAAAGACAACAAAAGGAAAAAACACAAACCAACTCCAGAAACACATAAAATGAGTCCTGACGTAATAGTTATTCAGTACACTGTAGAATTCTGACATCATCACAGTAAAGAGTGATGATGTTGGAATTTTGAATAAGGTCCACAGTGATGATGTCATCAGTGACAGCTGGGAGCAAATACAATTTTCAAGGGGGCGCCATTGAGTCGTTTTGAAGTTTACATGTTCAATTCCCCCAAAATATAACATTTTTCACCAATGTTAATAGGTGTAAAAGTTTTTGAACATGTTTAGGCCCTCAAAAATGCAATCACTTTTTTGTAAGAAAAATAATGATGATAAAAACGAGGTGCATTACAATAGGGTCCTACTCACTGTTGTGTTTGGGCCCTAATAATATAATTACAGATGTATAACCTGTATAACGGGTGATAGACATTGAAAGACAAAACACTGACATTTAGAATTTTGCTTTGACGAAAAACTGTGAAAATATAATTAGTTGCAATTTCAAACAAAAATTCAACAAATCTAAAATCCTGGTTATGAGTTAAATTGACTTTAATCTGAGGAAAGTTCCACCAACAAAAGTTGCCATTTTCAGTTAAAAAAGGGAGACTTTACAGCTGTTCACAAAGGTCAAATTAACCTCTGACTGCTCATTACCTTCTAGTTTCTACTTTAACGTATTGGATTTTTCCTCTGGAAACAAAGTAATGTCTCCGTCGATTGAAATATTTCTAAAGAGCCTCAAATATATAGTGAGAGAAAATGATGTAACTCTCTTGCCCGTCATGCTCTGCGGCAGAGCAGCAGAAAGGTTAAATAAAACCATATTGAAGATATTGTACAGTAATAGACTTTCCACCTCTCTGTATTCACAGCTACCTTGGCTTATCGCTGCCCTTGCCTGTGATATAATTGAGCTTTTCAGAGTGGCTCCACAAAAGCCTTGCATATGGACCTGTATTTAAAAATGACTACATTTTAAGGCTTTTATCGACCAAGTGGCTGGAATTTTTATAACCCGGGTGAAGTTGGTGGAGCTGAAAGAAAGCCGATGTTCCCTTTGCTGCTGCTGCTGATACGCTTACAGCTCATAGAACATGAGTCAGTGTCACTCCACGGGACACCACAGCCTCTACGTGAGCACACACGGACACACGTAAAACACACTTCCTTCCTTCCTAAAAGACCTCCCTTCCTCAAGTGTTGTTCTAGTGTTCCACTAATATTTACCACATCCTCCTGCTGTCTTCATCCAAGTGTCTAAACTTGGGTCATTCCATGTCATTTTACAAATGGCCCACGCACTTTGGTCTCCAAAAATGTGGAATTTTTTACCAATTATTCTGTGATTATTAAATTTTTAGTTTGATTGTATGAACTCTTATTGAGATATAGCTAAGTTAGTAGGGTAATAATGTGTTGATTTTCACTCGTCATTATTTTTCTTCCATTTTCAGCTTCCAATATCTCAAGAACTACATCACATGCGAAACTAAAGTTTGGTATATTAATACAGCTGCACCTACTCTTTCAGAATATACAAAAATGTCTGCTATACATCCAATTTGATGGACATGCCCGCTCCTCAAAATTGGAAAATAGTTTGTTGGGCTAGAACATGTTTGGGCCTACTTAGCATATGCCTCAGCTTCCTGTAATTTGAATTTGAACATAGACTATTGACATCAATAATGATTAGTCACATATATGCATTGGTTCTTTGGTGACACGCTCTGGAAATCAGAAAAAAATACTTTTTTTCACACTTTTCATTGGCCCATAACTGCATGTGGGAATGTAACAAAAAATCCGGTCTGTTTTAATTCATAGTATAAAGATTATCATTTTTCTTTTTGTAACTTCTTCATTTTTATTTTGGACCCTAACTTTGGGTTATTTCACAACTTGCAAATATTGAAAATCTTTTACACGAGGCCAGTGTAGCTTGACAATTGAATTTTCAAAGGAACAATTGGTGAAAATGTCTGAATATTTTGAGACAGAAGTGCCTGAGCCATTTGTTGAAATGACCCTCATGCATTTACATGACTTTATACGTATGCATTAGAGCTGCAACCATGTACTTTTGTCCCAATTCCATTTCATCACAATACTTGAGTGTCAGTGTATAAAGTGATTCTGATTTATTACTATTCAATAGTAACGATTATTGTGATTTTTATCTTATCCAATAACCCAAGTTGGAAACACTTTAGTTTAGGAAACACCTATAGTTGCTAATTAGCATTAGTAATGTATTGGCTCTTAGTCAGTTATCATTAAGTACTTATTAATACCTTATTATACACTTAATGGCAGTCTCGCAGTCCAAACAGGATTAGGGTTAGGATTAACGTTAACCCTGATCCTAACCCTAACCCAAACCCTAGCATGTTGAAATATTAATGCATATACAACAACTTCCTTACTTACTACTAATAAGTAATAATTCTGAGGTTATTGAGGGAAAAATCCTAGTTAAATAATTACTGGTTGTTTAATAAGGCCATGCAGAATAAGGCATTAATAAGTGCTTAATAATGACAGATTAATAGTCAATATGTTACTAATTTGCATGCGCATAAGCAACTAATTAGTGGTTAATAGGTGTTCTCTAATCTAATGAGTTACCCAAAGTTAAATCATACACTTCTAGAAACAACTCATCAGTTCCCAAAGAAAATGTTTCTAGGGAGACGTATTCATTTTGAAAATATGATTCTGGGTATACACAGCTGATTGTATGAAGTCAGCACAATATCAACATGTTGTGTCATTTTTCTCTAACAAGTGATAACTTGTGTGTGTTTTGCTGTGTGGAAGAAGCCTGTACGGACAGGATTACAGCACAGTCTTCTCTTCTTATTGTATCTTATAGTGATGTCTTATAGTCAGGTCTTGTCTCAGATTTTCCATCAAGACCAATGGAAACCAGTACTGATCGGCTATTCTTATTAATTATTATTATATTCTTAATAATTGTCATTAATGTGACATAAAGAACACCACTTGGAACTGTTCCTGATTAATGAATTCTGGAATTTGATTGTTCTTCCTTGTAAATCTTTTCCACATTCTTATGTGTCAGACACCTGCAAACACGTATTTCTAGTCAGAACGTTTACTTTAGGATTCATATTTGATTGAATCCAGCACCTCATTCAAAAAAAAAAAATAAACCAATAAATATTCCAACCAGTTTTTCACTTTTAGGTGTTTAATTACATTTCAAAGTATTATATTTGGACAACTGTGTCTTTCTTGGAGTTGAAATAATTGGAAATTTCATTGTAAACACAAAATTGAATGTAGACACAGCGCTAATGTGAGGAAGAAAGAGGAAAGTCAAGCCACGTCCCCACGCTACGAGGGAGATTTTGTGCAAAAATTGTTTCTCTGTCAGCGCTTAAGACATAGTAAATGGCTAAAAAAAAAGCTTTTTTAAACCAATAAGTGAAGCTTAGCCTGATGTAAAGGTTGTTTCTGTGGAAATTGCAGAGGAGAGAAGCAGCAGCACAGTAGCAGTTAGCTTAGCGACTAGCAGCACCTGTTCTGGTAAGAATGCATTTTATTTTTTGCTCTGCTGCTGATTCATTAGTCGAGTTGTGGCCTTATGTCATGGTGTAAAAGTTTGTAAATAATTTGTATTTGTGGGTTCTGAAAGTTTAGTGACCTTTGTGGCTAAATTAGCGGTGATCTGGTGCTGTCCTTGGTGCTGAAACACGACAGATTTTGACAGCTGTCAGTCAGAGATTGACAGACGAATGCTCTGTAACGGGCTAATGTCCGTGCTTCTTTAATGCTGATTGGTTGTTTGTGTCCACATGATATTATTGGCCCATTTAGTTAGCAAAAGGTGCTTTAAAAAATGTATTCCAAGACATTTTTGTCTTTCTCTTAGTGCCAGAACGACAACCGCCGTTGGTTGCGGGACCTGATGCACTGCATCCATCCATCCATCCATCCATTTTCAGACCCACATGTTCCTGTTTTTTTCAGGGTCACGGGGGCATAGAGAAGTTTGTGTGAAATTTAGGAAAGAAATAGGGAAAGTAGGAACTCTTAAAAATGTATTTTAGCACAACATAAGCGTTTAAAATGAAGCTACATCTATAGAAACAATACTGTTGTCTTGTCTAATGAAAAAGAAACGAAAGATCTTTCACAGAAAATGCAGAGAGACACCTCTAGCACGGTCCCTGGGTCTTTCACTGAGACAGTGTCTCCTGATATGGTAGCATCAGAATGTCTCTAATCTGCCCTCGAGGTTAATCCTGGTGGAGATGCACCTTTTACTGCAGTATGGATATGGATCCAAGTCAGCATGTCAAGACCTGTCAGATATATCAGAGCTGATCTGCTGAGGTTTAAACACACACACACACACACACACACACACACACACACACACACACACACACACACACACACACACACACACACACACACACACACACACACACACACACACACACACACACACACACACACACACACACACACACACACACACACACACACCTGCTGCTGAGAGAAAGTGCCTTAATTCAGAAAAATGTTACAGTAATGCCTGTGCATGAAAATAAGACGATTTTTGTGGATGTATATAATCTAACAGTCTGTTGCTTAGTCATGCACATACAAACACAAGCGCACGCACACACGGACGTGACACAACACACACAAACACTTCACTATCATCTCTATCTACAAAGCCTCTGGCAGTTTTTGCAGGCTGTCACTGTCTGGAGAGAACAACATGGAAGGAAATATCTTATATTCACCCCCACGCACACAAGGAATATTCAAACATCTGTCTGATTAACATCAGTGACTTTTGCATAATGGTCATCTTTTACTTTAATACTCAAAAATTAATCCTGATAACCAAATTTATCAAGGTGAACTTGAGCCATAACAGATGCACGTAAATGACTAAATAAAGTAGAATATTTGCATTTTCTGCATTAACATTAGGATTTGTTAGCATTAGCATTAACATAAATTAGCAGTAGCCTAACAATAGTACTAACCTAGCTATAGCATTAACCTAGCATTAACCTAACAATAGCATTAACCTAGCATTAGCATTAACCTAGCAACTGGCAACTGGCTGCTCTTATTCAAGAGAAGAGCTCTTGAAAGTCAGGGCAACAATCCCCAAAGATTTATTTCCCACTTTCATCGCTTCCTCTGTGGATTTACTGGACATTTTACTCAAAGGTGCGCTCACCTTTGCTCACGCAGTGAAGCGCCAGAGGAGAGGAAAAAGAGCTGGTGCGCTTGTGCGCCTCCGCCAGTGCGGCCGACGCACACCGTTACCAGGGATATTCCTCTCTCACTGTGTAACAAAGTGGACGGACTCCAGCTGCTGTTAGGTAGAAACAGAGACTTCTCCTCATCTTCTGTTCTGTGCTTCACGGAAACGTGGCTGTGTGGAGCGGTGCCGGACTCTGCGCTACAGTTGGCCGGCTTCCAACTTCACAGAGCGGACCGAGACGCGGAGCTCACCGGGAAGAGGAAAGGTGGAGGAATCTGCTTTTATGTGAACAGTAACTGGTGTAACGACGTGACAGTGATCCTCCAGCACTGCTCTCCTCACCTGGAATCCTTTATTATCAACAGCAAACCCTTCTATTCTCCCCGTGAGTTCGCTTCATTCATCCTGGTTGGCGTGTACATCCCACCGTCAGCTGATGTGTGCGAGGCACAGCGCACACTCGCCGACCAGATCCTGTGCATGGAGCGGACCTACCCGGACTCTTTTATTATTGTGCTTGGTGACTTTAATAAAGGGGACCTCTCACACCAGCTCCCCAAATATAGACAATTAATTAAATGTCCGACCAGAGAGGAGAAGACACTGGATCACTGTTACACCACACTAAGCAGTGCTTATCACGCCGTTTCCCATGCTGCACTGGGCCTGTCGGACCATGTGATGGTCCACCTGATTCCTTCATACAGACAGAGGCTGAAGCTCTGTAAACCTGTGGTGAAGGAATCTAAACAGTGGACCAGTGAAGCAGTGGAGAAACTCCAGGAGTGTTTGGACTGTACTGAATGGGATGTTTTCAGGTCTGCGAACAGTTCTCTGGATGAGTTTACAGACGCTGTGACGTCCTACATCAGCTTCTGTGAGGACAGCTGCATTCCATCAAAGACCAGGGTGAGTTATAACAATGACAAACCCTGGTTCACAGCTAAGCTCAGAAGGCTGAGGGGAGACAAAGAGGACGCTTTCAGGAGTGGAGACAGAGCCAGGTACAGAGAGTCGAAGTACACGTTTGGAAAGGAGGTGAGAAAAGTCAAACGTTTGTACTCAGAGAAGCTACAACATCAGTTCTCTGCGAATGACTCTGCTTCTGTCTGGAGAGGCTCAGGCAAATTACAAACTACAAGCCCAGAGCCCCTGCTGCTGCCAACGACCTCTGCCTGGCCAACAGTCTGAATAACTTCTATTGTAGATTTGACAGACAATGGGACAGACCTGACTCCTCACACCTCTGACCAGCCTCACTCCAACACCTTCACCCCCCACATCAAAGCTACAGTCTCACCACAGCTGCTTACAGAGGCTCTCTCCCCTATCTTCCCCCCCTCCTCCCCCCCTCCCAAAGTGACACCTTTCTCCATCAAAGAGAGAGATGTAAATAGACTTTTCAGGAGACAAAACCCCCGTAAGGCTTGTGGACCGGACTCTGTCTCTCCTTCCACCTTAAAGCACTGTGCTGATCAGCTGTCTCCAGTGTTCACAGACATTTTTAACACCTCACTGGAGACATGCACCGTACCAGCCTGTTTTAAGGCCTCCACCATCGTTCCTGTCCCTAAAAAGCTGAGGATCACAGGACTTAATGACTACAGACCCATCGCTCTGACATCTGTGGTCATGAAGTCCTTTGAACGCCTCATGCTCTCCCACATCAAGGACATCACCGACCCCCACCTGGACCCCCTGCAGTTTGCTTATAGATCCAACAGGTCTGTAGACGATGCTGTAAACCTGGCTCTCCACTTCATCCTCCAGCACCTGGACTCCCCAGGCTCCTACGCCAGGATCCTGTTTGTGGACTTCAGCTCTGCTTTCAACACTATAATCCCAGCTCTCCTTCAGGACAAGCTTTCCCAGCTGAACGTGCCAGACTCCACCTGCAAGTGGATCACAGACTTCCTGTCTGACAGGAAGCAGCACGTGAAGCTGGGAAAAACCATCTCTGCTCCCCGGACCATCAGCACTGGATCTCCTCAGGGCTGTGGACTTTCTCCTCTGATCTTCTCCCTGTACACCAACAGCTGCACCTCCTCTCACCAGTCGGTCAAACTCCTGAAGTTTGCAGACGACACGACCATCATCGTCTCATCTCTGATGGAGACGAGTCTGACTACAGGTGGGAGACAGACGGCTGGTGTCCTGGTGCAGCCAGAACAACCTGGAGCTCAACGCTTTAAAGACAGTGGAGATGATAGCAGACTTCAGGAAGAACCCAGCCCCCCTCACCCCCCTCACCCTGGGAGACTCTACAGTGAGCTCTGTGGAGTACTTCTGCTTCTTGGGGACCATCATCACTCAGGACCTCAGGTGGGAGCTGAACATCAGCTCCCTTATCAAAAAAGCTCAGCAGAGGATGTACTTCCTGCGGCAGCTGAAGAAGTTCAGTCTGCCAACAAAGATGATGGTGAACTTCTACAGCTCCATCATCCAGTCCATCCTCTGCTCCTCCATCACCATCTGGTACGCTGCAGCTACGGCCAAGGACAAGGCTAGACTGCAGCGTATCATCCACTCTGCAGAGACGATAATCGGCTGCAATCTGCCCTCCCTCCAGGACCTGTACCCCTCCAGGATTTTGAGGCGTGCAGGAAAGATTGTGGCCGATCCCTCCCACCCCGTTTCAATCTCTCCCTTCTGGAAGGAGGTTTAGGTCCATCAGGACCAGAACCTCCAGACACAAAAACAGCTTCTTTCCCTCTGCCACCATCCACATGAACACACCCCAAGTCACCCACTGAACCCCCCCCCCCCCACCCGATCACCACCTCCATGATGACATTATCTGCTGCACTGTATATTATATATATATATATATATATATATATATATATATCCTATTTATCTTTTATTCTCTATCTGTCCTTTATTTATCCCTCATCCTTCATATTTATCATTATTATTATTATTATTATTATTATTATTATTATTATTATTGTTGCTGGGTTGTTCTTTGGTTTTTTTTTTTTTTGTTGTTTGTTTTGTGCACCAACTACCAAGACAAATTCCTTGTACTGTCCTTGAAACTGTACATGGCCATTAAAAACATTTCTGATTCTGATTAGTACTTGCCTAGCATTAGTACTAACCAATCATTAGCATTAACCTAGCATTAGTACTAAGTTAGCATTAGCCAAGCACTAGAGCATTAACATAGCATTATCAAAGCAATAGCTAAATGTAACCTGTGTCTCCCAGTAACGGGTAAACTTACTGTCGACCTTGGCTGTAATACTCAAAATCTATGGTTCTAAAAAAAATCCTACACCAAGTTCCTACAGTTCCATAATCACAGGTTCATTAAATTCTAAACTCCAGCAGGTTCAGGAAAAGGGAGATTGATAGTAACATAAAGAAAAAATTCTCACTTACATGAACACACAGATTCGTTACTTAGTTTTTAGAAAAAGAAAATCTAACATAAATTTATTCAACAATCATGTTGCATCCTGGTGTTGTGTCTTGAATGGTATAAAGCAATGATATATTCAAATAACTTTGAGGCACATTTCACTCATATAAAATAACCTAAATAAAAATAATGTTCAACCAAAATTGTTTCAAATCTACAATGAAAATAAATGTATCTCTCACTGGGACCCAAACTCAACAATAGTTCTTTTCAGACTCTCACCTATATAAAATATTCACAAAAATAACATAATAAAAAAATAAAGCATTTGCCTTCAAGTTTCTCTGCTTGGAATGTTCTGTTAATTTTGGGCCCAAGGACAAAAGAAAAATACCTGAGATCTCAGTAGAAAAAGTATCAAAATAAAATATAACTCCTTTGGTGCGATCCTTACTGGTCCTGGGACCATCACTTCATCCTCGCATCCCTGTCCTGGAGAAGCATTCCTCTGAGCAGCGATGATGATCTTGTGGTGGTGAGAACAGCTTCTCTGTTGTATGTATATTGTCTCTCCTCAGAAAAAAAACCCTACACACGAAACGAGTGTGCAGAAAATTACTGTTCAGTTTCAATCTTTCTGTTCCATAGTCCATTTGTTAACAAAAAAATTCCATGAAATGTGATCATGTTGAAACAAAACAAAAAAAATAGAAAAAACAACTAAATAATGTATTTTCCACATATTCATTTTAAATTAAACACAAGATTTGCATATTTATTTTGACCCTCGATGAACATTGAGTATGTTGCTTTAAGCTTAACTTCTAGGCCTCAGTTTAGCTAACAGTAGTGTGAAATTATTCAGCATCAGTTACATCTTCAGTTCACAAGTCATATCCTGACTTTTAACTACATTTATACAAAAATACAAAACAAAACACACAACTATCATTTTAAAAGATACTAACACTAAGTTAAACACTAACTTAAGGTGAAACTCACCTCAGCATCTGTCGATGAAAAAAAAACGTCAGCTCCTCAAGCTGCTTGCGTTTAAGTTTTTCTTTAACACTCCCTCTCTGATGAGAAAATAACAATCAACTACTCTTTCATTTGAACCAAACACACACAAACACTTCTTTAATCACAGACCTGTCCGTGGCTCTTTGTGTAGGAGCAGCTCAGAGAGGCATAATGCTTCCTGCGTGTCTGCAGCATGTGGCTAGCAGCTAACCTGTGAGTGAAACGTGTGTGTGCGGTGCGTTCAAAGACAATCCGAAATCAGAGTACCGGAATTACCTGGGTTACACTAAACATTCGCAATAAGGTTGAAAAAGGTTGTGATTTGTTTGCAAATATTTATACTATAAAACCAAATTTCATTTTACCAAACACTGTACAAAGCTACAGCTTTAATAAAAGCACCTCTTCTGAAGCAGTGTTGAGTTTGTACCCCAGATTTTAAGCTAACATGTCTGTGAAGCACTGAATGTGTCACTGGGACAACATGAAACAGCATAAAAACTACATGTGAGAAGTTGTAATTCATTTTCATATAATTCTGCCAACACTCGTGTGTATGGCCGTCTTGGTTAAAGGCGACACAGTCGTGTTGTGTGGCTGAGTTTGAGCTCTCTCTCTCTCTGTCTGACTGACAGACAGAGCAGAACCTTTAGATTATTTTCAGAGACAAAAGTAACCAGTGGCAGCAAACTTTATGTTTCATTTTAGAATCGTTTCAAAGGAGAAGCAAAAATATGAAGCATTAAAAATACTCTCTCGGCTTTAGAAACATCTCTTATGTTTTTGTTAAGTGGACAAGTATTAGTAAAGTAATTAGTAAAGTATTAGTAATCAGTCAACATGAGAACATAAGTTAAAGTTAACACCCAAATAAAAAGAACTTCAAGGTACAGGTTGAAGATTTGTATTCAATTAGTGGATTTTGTTTTCCACATTGACCATGTACGCCTGAGACACTGTGTGTCTGACAAAGTGGTCAGCAACACCGGGGCGTGGCCCCTCAAGGGACTGTCCTCTCTCCCTTCCTCTTCACCACCTACACCATGGACTTTAACTACTGCACTGAGACCTATCATCTCCAGAAGTTCTCTGATGACTCTGCAGTGGTTGGATGTATCAGGGAGGAGGACGAGGTGGAGTCCAGAGGTGTGTTCAATAAAGGAAGGTTAACAAACTCTGAGTCTATCCATAAACTCTGGGTCAACATACCCAGCGATGGGAAACTCTGGGTATCTGATTCCATTACAGCTGGTATGAAGTGGGTCAATCAACCCTGAGTATGTCAACCTTGGGTTACTGACGTGCACGACAAAAAGCCATCATCAAAGGATCAGAGATTTACTCGAGCTGCCATGACAGCCAAACAAAAGAGAGTTACTTATTCACCCTGATGGTGAAATAAGCCGGTGCTTGATGAATATGAGCCTGTTCTAAAGGTGTGTTCAGTCTTCAGTGACTATAGTGGTTTAAATCACCCGTAATTAGTCACACTTTATGGTCACTTCATCACTTTATTGCGTCAGTGATGTGACGAGCGGTGAAAATAATGAATAAAATGTGTCTGTAGAGACGTGTCATCAGTATAGGATGTCTGCATAGAGAGCCCTCCTGTTACACTAGATATAAACACAGTAAATGCCGCTTGATATCACATCAATTACATTGATTTTTAATGTAATATTGTCGCCAGAGTCATCTCAACGTCCTGAAATATGTCATAAAAAACACTGAAGCAGGACGCAAACCCACAACCCATCACTCCCAAAACAATTCACTGAACCATCATATCTTCATAGATGTATGATCTACAGATTTAACTGTATAACAATATAAAATAATAATCGAGCCTTAAAAGTTGATTTATTTAAATGATCATCTCATCCTTTATATTATCCACAGGTTTGTATTCAGTGAACTTTACTACAGACATCAGTAGATGTTTTAATGTAGATCAACCTCTCAGTGACTTTCACTTAATGATCTACATCTACAATGTGAGAAAGAAAACTAGTGTTTGATAAAAAAAAAAAAAAAAATAAATAAATAAATAAATAAATACATAAATCAACACAACATTAGTAATGATGTGAACACGTCTGTGGTGTGTGATGTTACTAATGTGTTTCAGAGAAAAGTGTTAAGGTTCATTAAAGTGTTCAGAAACGGTGTTCAGGTGGGCGGAGCCAGGTAGAAACCCAGGGTTTCTTTGATAAAACCTGCCAGTGACCAGGTTTAGTTCACGGACAATGTTGCCATGGTAACATACTCATACCTCACGTTTAGGAATGAGATACTCAGAGTTTCCCTCATTTGAGCCTGAACATACTCAGAGTTTTAACACAACTGTAAACCCTAATAAGTTCACAGAACTAAAAAAATTATTGTGTAACAGATTACACAAAAATAATTGAGTGATGTTTTTAAATGTTTATGGGTAACAAAATAAAAATTACATATACATTTGCCTCAAAAATATTGATATTCTTCAACTTATAATTAGGGAGTAAATCACTCAAAATTTTCAATATTTTTCAACTCATAATGTAAGAAATAAAATGTTCAACAACTTATGTGGGACATGCACTTAAAATTAATTCTAAACTAAAATACTGATCTTGGCCCACTACACAATTATAATCATAATGTTAAAAAACATGAGTGACACCACAATGACAATGTCACATATTTTTTTTATTCTACACAATGTGCTTTTTAAAAGGCATGAATTAAAGAAGCTCAGTCAAAACAAAGTGCTTGTCATAAATACAGAGGGACATTCAGTAATGTGGGTCTACATCTCACTCAGTAAACATTATGATAAAAACTCAAACAATTCATTATTAAATTCAATAAGATTCTAAATATATTCCATCTTCAACAACAATGACAACTATTGTTGTTAAAGTGGAGCCATTTAACACTGTTTAAAAACGTTTGGGCACTTACATTAAAACAAAGTACTGTTTTCTACTGTGCCGTACTTTAACTGGCAACATCATAGTAGTGCATCAAGGTAGGTATTAGGTAACAAAACATTAAACATGTATAGTGCATGAATTGAACAGTTGTTTACCACAAAGTATTCAGTACAAAAACTACATCAACATTGTGATATTTATTTTTAACAGTAAATAAAATTTGAGGAAGAACAGACAAATAGTGTCACATTAAATCTGAGATAAAAAAGGCAAATGATTACAAAGAACTTCCTCAATACTCAGCTCAACAAACAGTCCATTCTGAGTGATTCACTCATCATTGTTCAGTGTCAGTAGACGCCCTTTCAGTGGTTTGTTGTCAATACACCACAACTTTTTGGATAAATGTAAATGTAAGCTCGATATTCTTTGGGTTCTGTTGGTCTCGTCCATAGACCCAATGAGCAGGAGAAATGAGTCAGCCAGATTTGTGGGACCACTCAAGTATTTCATCCTCCACGACAACACAGATGCTCTCAGGGCTGAAGAGGGCCACATCAGTAGTGTCACCCATGACGACTGTCAGGAGAGCCACCGGAGTGTCAGTGAGGTCTGGACCATCTGATGACTAGAAAACACAACACAAGAATGAGCTCAAATCATGCTAATGCTGTCTGGATATTACTGTCACTTAGCACTTAGACTGCAACTAAGTATTTTACCCCAGAAAGAGAGCTAACATACTCTGAATATAACCTGCTAGCTAGCAGGTTCACTTTAAGAAATGTCTGCTTCCTATTTTCTCCCCTGTTGCCATGGTGAATCACAATATTGAAGCTCCGTTGATGATGGCTTTTTACTAGTCGTGAGGCACGAGCTAACATACTCAGAGTCGACTTACCTAACTCAAATCAGCTGTTCTGGAACTGAAAACTCAGTTTTACTTCACAGGGTAAGTCAACTCAGAGTTCAGGGTTAGACTCAGAGTTTGTTGAACCTCCTTTCTGATCTCTGGAATGAATAACTCAAGGTGATGTCATATGTTTAAGCTAACTGAATAGCTAGGCAAAGGCCAGTCGTACACTTACATTACAGGTGCTGAAAAACTTTGAGACATCTTCACGCAGGTTCACAGGAAGTGCACGAAGAATGAGGGCCCGTTTCATAATTACATCACATTGTACCGAGATGGACAAAAAAATATATCATTTACAATAGTAATTACACAAATGCAGAGCAAGCACTTAAAAAACATTTTGGGTCATCATTTCTTCAGCAAAACATTTTTCAAATGAATAACTTTCTATTGTAAATACTTCAATGACTCCCAAAAGAAAACACTTGAAGCAATTCACACCTTGGCTTCTTACAGTTGTCTGTAAACCATCTGTAATTTATTTCTGAATCATGCAAAGTTAAAAATTCACCTGAAGGTCATGAATTGTCATAAGCTAGGCTAGCTCCTCAGCTATCTTGCCAGGGCGACCGTGGTGGTAGAGGTGGTGGTAGTGGGTCGTCTTCTGATCGGGAGGTTGGGGGTTCGATCCCAGTACCTGACTATGTGTCGAAGTGTCCTTGGGCAAGACACTGAACCCTAAGTTGCTCCCAGTGGTCGACTAGTGCCTTGCATGGCAGTCCTGTCCCACTGGTGTGTGAATGTGAGAGTGATTGGGTGAATGAGCTGATATGTAAAGCGCTTTGAGACTGTTACAGTGGTGATAAAGCTCTATATAAAAACCATTTTACCATTTACCATTTGTACATGACTTCTCAAATGACCAAATCAAAGTTTCTCAGCTGATTGAAGTTAATTAAAAGAAATGTAAAAACGACCACTCTCTCCTTCAGTTGCATCTACTCTAGCATGGATCTTTATGAGATTCTGACAAATGAGCTTTCATCGCTTCAAATGATGGAAAAGTACAAATGCAACTGTCATAGAGACATGGTAGGGGGGACACTCTTGAATATTGGCTATGCAGCACAATATAGTGCCAAAATAATTGTCCCCGCGTAGTTGAAGTTGCAGAACAACTTGCACTTCCACTCCAATGGGTCAACATCAACCTGCAATTTAAATATTTTCAATTAAAGATTAAACCACTTCAGCCCTGTTTTGCACTTTTGGCTATTCAAAAATTGAATTTGTACAAGTTAAAATTTGTGTAAGATTTTAAACACACTCAGTATCTCATTCCTAAACGCAAGGTATGTTATTCTCTGAGTATGTTACCATGGCAACAGTGTCCGTGAACTAAACCTGGTCACTGGCAGGTTTTATCAAAGAAACCCTGGGTTTCTACCTGGCTCCGCCCACCTGAACACTGTTTCTGAACACTTTAATGAACCTTAACACTTTTCTCTGAAACACATTAGTAACATCACACACCACAGACGTGTTCACATCATTACTAATGTTGTGTTGATTTATGTTTTTTTTGTTTTTTATTTAAAAGGTAGTTTTCTTTATAACATTGTGGATACAGAGAGGCTACACTGAGAGGTTGATCTACATTAAAACATCTACTGACGTCTGTAGTAAAGTTCTCTGAATACAAACCTGTAGATAATATAAAGGAGATGATCATTTAAATTAATACACTTTTAAGGCTCGATTATTGTTTTTTATTGTTATACAGTTAAATCTGTAGATCATACATCTATGAAGATATGATGGCTCAGTGAATTCTGACGCTGCGCTTGGGAGCGCTGGTTTGCGTCCTGCTTCAGTGCTTTTTTAGGACGTTGAGATGACTCTGGCGACAATATTACATTAGAAATCAATATAATTGATTCGATATCAAGCGACAGTCACTGTGTTTATACTGTATCTAGTGTAACAGGAGGACTCTCTATGCAGACATCCTATGCAGCTGCCATGTCTCCTCAGACACATTTTATTCATATTATTCACCGCTCGTCACATCACTGAAGAGATTAAGTGATGAAGTGACCAAGCGGGAGTAAAACTATTTTTTTTTTTTTTCATGAAAACGAACTAATTATTAATAATCCTACCAGGTTTAGTTTGCTAATGATATCAGCGCTTTGATTGTTTAATTAATAATAAAAAATACAATTTTATTTATTTTTTTTCCAATTTTGCGCCACCTATGATGGCCGGCGCCCCTAGCATTCGCCTATACTGCCTATGCCAGGGGTCGGCCCTGCCTGGGAATGGTGACTGACAATAAACTGGACTGGAGCAGGAACACTGACTCCCTCTACAGGAAGGACCAAAGCCTCTATTTTCTGAGGTCCTTCAACATCTGCAGAAAAATGCTGAGGATGTTTTATGAGTCAGTGGTGGTGAGTGTGATCCTCTACGCTGTTGTTTGCTGGAGGAACAGACTGAGGGTCACAGACACCAACAGACTCAACAGATTCATCCACAAGGTCAGTGACGTTGTGGGGATTAAACTGGACTCTCTGACAGTGGTGACAGAGAGGAGGAGCCTGTCCAAGGTGGAGGCCATCTTGGTCAATGAGTCCCACCCACTCCATGATGTGCTGGTCAGTCACAGAAGCACCTTCAGCACCAGGCTGGTCCAACCACGGTGCTCTACAGAACACCACAGGAAATCATTCCTGCCTGTGGCCATCAAACTCCACCGTTAACCATTAACCTCACTGCTTTGATTGTCGTATATATATATACAGTATATACTGTATATATATATATATATATATATATATATATATATATATATATATTTATTTTTTTTTTTATTATGAATCTTATTTTATATTTTACTACTGTAATGTGTGCACTTGTATTTAATTCCTATTTAATAACATTCCTTTACGTAATTATGTACGTTTCTCTTTCTTTGTTTAATGTTTATTTTTTCTATTTGTAATATTTCTTGAATGGCAGTAACGCTAAGTCCTTCTCTCACTTTGGGAACTTTTGTATGTCGGTTATCAATGGTGACGTTAAGTATTTTAAGATGTTGCCGGAAATGCAATCAGAATTAACGGTGCAGTAGTTATAATTATGAGACTAGAACGGAAGCAACCACGCCCCCTCCCCTCCCTCTCTCCCCCCTCCTTGTTGAGGTATTCACTGGTATCCTCGTGAGCGTGCAAAACTGTGGAGCTCTTAGCAACTTTAATCTCAATAGAGACTAATGAAAGGATTTTATCTTGTGTTCTTGGAAAGTTTTCTCATGTTTTAGAGACTTTAACAAGAGAGCTCGTATCGCTCTCCAGCGGGTGTTTCTGTGAGCCCCTCCCCCGTCCCTAGCATCACAGGCAGTCATGTTCACTCTTTAGTCCCCGGCCACAGTGATCCCAGCTGCTGGTCAGAGCAAACCCACACCACTCCACGAGCAGACTACAAATGATTTGTGCAAGTTCTCTCCACCTTGGATATGATTCTCTTACATTTATATGCAATTTATTCCATCACAGACTGTTGCTGGAATGTTCACCATTACAATTCACTACAAAAGATGTGAACGCACATCAACTTCAGTCAGGCAGCCAGTAATACCGTGGCTCAGGTGATAGTGGGTCGTCTTCTGATCGAGAGGTTGGGGGTTCGATCCCAGTACCTGACTATGTGTCGAAGTGTCCTTGGGCAAGACACTGAACCCTAAGTTGCTCCCAGTGGTCGACTAGCGCCTTGCATGGCAGTCCTGTCCCACTGGTGTGTGAATGTGAGAGTGATTGGGTGAATGAGCTGATATGTAAAGTGCTTTGAGACTGTTTCAGTGTGGTTATAAAGCGCTATATAGATCTAGTCCATTTACCATTCCATTTAATAACACCCCAAAACAGCTCATGGAGCCCTCTGTTTGTAAAAAGATCTCTGATTGGCTGAAAAACAGTGTCACGCTTGTTGTTTTCTAAAGCTTGAATATAAGAGAAGGAGGTCCAGTGTCTTCTCAGAACTCTTTGAATTACAATATGATCAAAGTCCAGACCAAATGAAGCAAAAAAATTAAAAATCCTAACCCTTCTCATTAAAAAACAGATAGAAATCACAAAGTTCTTTTTCTTCTTCTAGTGATTCTATGCAAACACTGTTTCAACTCCTTACTGTTTGACTTATTTGTCAGTTCCTACTACAACTACATTAAAGTTGTGATCATTTTCAAACACTAACCTTAACCCTCTAAACATAAACAACAACAACTGTTCCAAACTGTAATAAAATGTTTTATTCCTTAATTTTCTTTAAAAAGACTTGGATTTTGACCATTTTTCTAATAAGATGTTGGGTTCTCTGAAAGTGGGGATTCTGTCCTGTAATAATGTGATTACTTTCACCAAGGAGCTAATATTTGGTGGTATGGCACATGTGTACTCACAGAACATTATTATGAATATGTATGTTTATCAATCGCAGGACTTTTGTTTACTTGCTCAGTATTTTTAACTTCTTTGTTTTTTCTCAAAGTCAACTATTTAGGTTTGGTTTGTTTGTGACATTTTTCAATTAAAAGCAATATTTCCCATTTTGAAAGCTTAGCTATAGATGTATTAGCAGCTCAAATAGATTGTTAGCTTTATCACTGATTACCTCAGTTTGAGACTTTATTTCCTGCAGCTTTATCAACGTATTCAATAAGCAGAAAATAATTGTTATTTTTAGAATAAGCATAGCAAACCTAGTGAGAGGAGAAACAAAAACCATTACTAATCCTCCCAAGACATTAAGGGCTTTTATCGGTAGACCTATTATATTTGGCAGACATTAAAGGATGACTTTATGTTTTTATTGTTTGCTTAAAGTCCAACTGTGGTGTGTCATCTGTGCGTGTGTGTGTGTGTGTGTGTGTGTGTGTGTGTCCAATGGTAAATATGTGATTAAGTAGGAGGATGACGTGATTTTTGCCTGTCAGAGCCATTTTTCCCCCCTGACCCTGAGTCCAGAGGTTAATGACATCATTAGCATTCTGTTGGGGCTTGCCTAGCTCCTCTTTCCCAGCAGGGATTGGACTGTGCTCAGAAACTGACTAAGCCGCAGAATTAACACTCGGCCACTCTGTCTGTGTGTGAGAGAGAGAGAGAATGAAAGGGAGGATGAATGAGAGGTGGTGATGTTTGACAGTTGTGTGACCATGTTGGAAGTGTCACAGGATCCTGGCACTGTGAGTCAGACACTGAGGATGAAGAGGAGAGAGAGAGAGAGAGAGAGAGAGAGAGACGAATGGGTGGAGAGATGGAGGAGCGAGACACGATGTGTGGTCGACTGACAGAACTGATGAATCAGAGGGACCATCCATTGTCCAGACACACACAAACACTCCTATTGTCTCGTGATTTACGCAAACCTCCAATCTGTATATATCCTTATATAACGTAAAACTTTAAATGCAGGTAAACTAATATTAAAGCTGATATCTAGAGTCTCTGAGAAACGTCTCGATGTCCCGCCCTAAACAGCTCCACTTCCTCCCACTGCCTCTCGCAATCTACCAGAAGCCACGCCTCTACTTTTCTGCACGCGCATTGCGGAACATAACAAGGTCACATCAGGTCACATTGATATATGTCTATGGGTCAGGTAAGAGCCAGAATCATATTTACCTGTTCGCTGTTGTGACGCGTGGCCTTGTTTCCGTGTACAGTTCAGAATTCACTTTGATTGACAGTCTCAAAAACAGGAAGTTAAAGCCTATTGGCTGGGTGCACTCTGCGATCGTTTCCATTTGTATAGGGGTCTATAGGACGAAGGAGGGACTTATATACATTAATGACCACCAGCAGTAGACCATAGTAAAAGAATAATACATAAACATAGATTACTCAGAAACTCCAGTTATCAGCTTTAAGGTGATATGTATGAATATATGTTTTCTCAGGCCAGCTTCATGTCTACCCAGCACTCAATCAGTTTATACCAAATTCAAGTTTGTATTTGTGGAAATTGTTTCCATAAAGGTGTGAGACCTTGCAATGTTAAACCTAGACAGGAAGTCCTACTTGATGTTGTGGACTGTGGACTTTAATGAAATAGACTCAATATAATTACTGTAATTTAAGATCATTTTTGTGTAGTTTTTGAGTCACCTTCACCAAGGAGATGCTGTTTTCACTGGAGTTTTTTTTTTCTTTTTTTTTTTGTGTTAGCATATTTTGACAAAATTTTAACCAAAGATAGACCGTATGCCATGGAAGATTCCATTAATTTGAAAGAGGATCCAGATCAATACACTGATTCTGGATCAATTTGACAAGTCATGAAATCCCTTTCTCTCATTGGCGAAATCTTGGATGGATCCAATGAGATCCATCCAAATTGGATCTTGATTGCACATCTTATTCTTTTTTAAAGGGGAGTGCAGCAACATTTGGACCTTTAGCATATTTTCCTGTCCCCTTCTGAATTCTCGTGTGTTTTTTGAGTCATTTTTTGTATATATAAACTTGTTTTTTTGTATTTTTTCTGTCAGTTTGTGTAATTTTGTAAGTATTTTGTGTGTCTTTTGTGCATTATAATGCATTGGACCTCTTCTGTTTAGCCTTTATATGCTTCCTGTAGGACAAATTTTACACAACTGTAAGGTTGATTATCAGAGATACGCAGATGACACACAACTATATCTATCACTGAACCCAGATGACTATGGTCCCATTGAGGTGTTGTGTGACTGTTTATAAAAAGTAAACTGATGGATGAGTGAAAACTTCCTTCAACTAAACCATGACAAGATGGAGGTGATTATCTTTGGTAACAATGAAAAGAGGACTGCTGTCAGCAAGTATCTTGAGTCTCAATCTTTAAAAGCTAAAGACCAAGTCAAAAACCTTGGTGTTCTGATTGACTCAGATCTTACATTCAGCATCAGATCAAATCTATCACAAAAACATCTTCTACCACCTAAAGAACATCTCCAGAGTAAAAGGTTTAATGACTCAGAAAGATCAGGAGAAACTGGTCCATGCTTTTATCTCCAGCAGACTGGACTATTGTAATGGTCTTCATCAAACATCTACAGCTGGTTCAGAACACTGCAGCTCAGGTCTGAACCAGAACAAAGAGGTCAGAACACATTACTCCAGTTTTAAAGTATTTACACTGGCTCCCAGTCAGCCTCAGAGGAGACTGTAAAGTTCTGCTGCTGGTTATAAATGTGTGAATGGGTTTGGTCCAGAATACATCAGTGAGATGTTAGTCAGGTATGAACCCAGCAGGTCTCTGAGATCTATGAACACAGGTCAGATAGTGGAGCCCAGAGCTCACAGTAACCATGGTGATGCTGCTTTTAGTTGTTATGCTGCAAAGAAGTGGAACAAACTGCAGCAGAGCTGAAGTCAGCATCACATGTGAACATTTTTAAATCAAAGTTAAAGGCACTTTTTTTTTCTACTGTGTATGATTGAGAGAGAGATTTTTGGTCATGTTGATGATGTAATCTGTTTGTTGATGATTTGAATTGATTTTACTGATGATTTTAAATGTTCTTATTGATTTTAAACAATTGAATGTTTTATCATGTAAAGCACATTGAGTTGCCTTAAGTATGAAATGCGCTATACAAAAACATTTGCCTTGCCTTATAATGGCTTTATAAATTCCTTTGAGGGGATATACTTTGGGGGCCGAGAGAGAAATTATAGAAACTTTTGATTTTTGCTTTATAAACATGAGATAGAAAACACTGATTTGTCCAGAACATAATGAACTCAATTGTGTGCAGTATGTAGAAGAATATCTAAGAGAAACTTGATTTATTTGGGTGGTTTAACATGAGTTGGTAGCACACTAACCCACAGCTACACTCCACTGACTCATTGTTATGTTGTTCTGGGGCTTTGGTTTCACAGAACTTGGACACACTCCTTCACAGACCTTTATTCAATTATTTCCACATTCCACAGCCCTACTTGCATTTACCACTGAGACTGTTTTTCTCCCAAGGAGTTTAGGGAAAACCCTTATGTAACTACTTCTTTAGTTCTGCTTCTTGTTCCAGATTGTCGATCCTTGCTTCTCTCGTATATGTATTTTATTCATTGTCATTGCTAGTCAGACATTATTATTACTCTATTACTTAATGTTTTGTATTAAATATAAAGACTCACATGTGTTCCCCTTTGTCACCTTTCAGCTTTGAAAGGTGGAAAATTCCATCAGAGGTTTTCTCAGCCCTCTTGTCATGTTTCTGAAAATGAAGTGTAGCAGTGACTCAGGAGGTTGTGCTATTTTCCCCTCAGGTGACTCCGTGGCCCTGTCAACATTACCATGGGAGGCAGCAGGGGTTACAGGGGAAGTGATTTTCCATACGGCTGAGTTGCACTTGAGACTGAAACCCCGGGTAGCAAAGAGCAAGCTGAGGCATTCACAGCAGTGTGCCAGTTCTGGCACAATGTGAGTTTTTAACACCTCAGTGCCAGAGTGCAAGAGTGACCCAAATATAATCTGGTTACTGTGATGTTACAGGGTTCTACTCTGCATCTTCAATGAAGTGTCAATAGTAAAAGCATTGTAGCTTTAGACAGCCAAAAGGAGTACTTTAGTTTGCTTTATGGCAATTTAAAGATATTTCACTTGTCAAGACAAAAGCCAATTGACACTTGTGTTGAATAAAATCAATCTGGCAAAAAAAAAAAAAGCTGTCGGGGCCAATCCCTAACTTTTTTACCTGCGACAAGGAGGTCATGTTTTCACCAGTGTTTGTCCGTCTGTCCATCCGACCGTCTGTTAATGTGGATGTTTTTAGCAGAATATCACAAGAAGTTGAAAATGTCAAAAGGAAAAATGAATTCAATTTTGGAGATGATCCAGCAAGTATCATAGATACAGTATCCAGAACAAGTTTTGGAGCATAGTGTGGATGTTTGGCTAGTTCTATGACTTAGTGCCTCTAAACTTGACGGAGGTTTGTGCTCTCTGAAGGCGTTCTCACCAATGGATCCTATAGCGTTGAAAAAATCTTTGATAGTCTGCCTCGTTTGGTCTGTATGAACATGCAAACAAAGTCAAAAGATGATCAAGCAGGCCAATTCTATAGCGATTGTTTCTGCCGGTCTCTGAGCATTTTCCAATCAAAGTTTAGAGCAGGTGTGCCGGACTCCAGTCCTTGAGGGCCAGATTTCTGAGACTTTTCAATGTATCAATGCTCCATCACACCTGAATCAACTGAATGGCTTGTTATCATGCTTCTGCAGAGCTTGATGACAACACATTGGTTTCAACGAGGTGTGTTGGAGCAGGGACACGTCTAAAAGTCTCAGGAATCCAGCCCTTGAGGACGGGACCCCGGCACCGCTGGTCTAGAGCGATTGGAAATGGTGTGAAGTGAAAACGCAACCGCTGTCGAAGCGGATCAAACACAGGAAGCATCGGCATTGTGGGTGGTCAGGAGAACCGGCGACAGCTCAAAACAGGACTTTAAAACCACCAAAAGCACAACAACTTGTTGCTGCTCTATTGTTGAATGTTGTTAAAGAACAAATAGAAAAAGCAGAAGTTTCTAGGCACTCTTAAGCGCTGGATTTGACCCATGGATGAGAACCTCTTCTTCAGGTTTCTGTTTTTCTGCCGAGAGAAGTCTCTACTCCAGTAACGGCTCCTTAACTGGTTAGCTCATGTAACTACACCAGAGGCTGTTTGGTGCGGATCAGAACGCAAACCGAGCCAAACCAAGGTGATAAAATGATCACCTGTTCTCCGCCTATTCAGACCAAGCCCAGGTCTAAACCGCTGTGAAAGCAGCCTTAGTGCTTTTGTTTAAACTGTACTTGTATTTCATCCAAAAGTTGTTCTCATACCCCATACAACTTTTAATCAAAGATAAACCACCGGATCAATAAAAAAAAATATATATATATATATATATATATTATATAAAATATATTACAGAAAAAAACATTGAAAGCAGAAGTACGTTATAAAAATTACAGAAACAAAGTCAATAATTTACTAAGAGCAAAAAAAGAGAATATTATGAAAAACAATTAAAAGAGAATAAAAACAAAAACAAAAAAATGTGGGAAATTATAAACTCCATAACCATGCGTAAAAGCAAAGAAAAAAATGCAGACCACTTTATAATAAAGAACGTAAAAGAATACAATAAAAACATAGTAGCACAAGAACTCAACCTGTACTTCAAAAAAATCCAGAGACGTTAATAATCTAACTATGAGTCTAATAAAAACCATAACAGCTGAAATAACCCCGCCACTAACACAATAAGTAATCTCTCATTCAAGAATGGTGTTTTCCCAGACAAAATGAAAATTGCAAAAATCAGACCGATTTACAAGGGTGGAGAGAAATGGAATTTCACTAATTATCGACCTATATCAATATTACCGCAATTATCAAAAATTCTGGAAAAACTCTTCATGAAAAGACTCGACAAATTTATAGAAGAGAATAATATATTACATGAAGGACAATATGGGTTTAGAAAAGGACGTTCAACAGCAATGGCTATAATTGACACCACGGAGAATATAAGAGAAGCGTTAGAAAAAAAACTATTTGGATTCGGAATTTTTCAGGACTAAAAAAGCCTTTGACACAATTAATCATGCTATTCTAGTAGGGATGTAACAATTAATTGTAAGGCAGTTAAAAATCGATTCATAGGTATCACGGTTGATATCGATTTTCTGACAATTGAATCGCAGTATTTTTTTTAACCAGCAGAGGGCGCTATCCGGAAGTGTTGGCGGCGGGCGGAGTCTGCTAATACTTTCTTTCTGGCCGCCTTCTACTCTTAAATATGTTAATAAATGATTCATTTCCCCTTTAGCACCGAAAGAATATCTGTAATATTACTTGAATATCTGTAAAAGTCACGTTTTTCTATTAGCTCTGTCTGCTAGCATAGCATCTCTTCTTCACTGCAAGATATCTGCATGCCAACCGACCACTGGGTTACCATCGCCCTCTGCTGGTCCAAACAAATATGACTTTTTTTGTTTTCTTTTTAAAGTCCAATTGTTAAGGCACAAAATACATTTTCAGTTGCACTTTTAAAAGAAAAAGAACTATTATGCAGTTTTGCATTGTTTATTATAGAACCAGAATTTAAATTAATAGGCTTCATTTTCATTTGTATTATTCCTTTATTTATTTAATTCAAGATTTATTTTTAGTTAAATTGCATTGTTTTGAATAGTTTATCAAGGAATTCTTTTGACAATGAAAAATAAAAGGAAAATAATACAGTATTTTCTATTTGTCTCCAGTCCCATTTTGTAAATGAAAAAAATTGTGAGAGAATCGTATCGTGAACCCAGTATCGTGAATTGAATCGTATCGGGAGTTGAGTGAATCGTTACATCCCTATATTCTAGAAGAAAAACTTCAAAATTACGGAATAAAGCACAACGCCTTAAAATAGATTAAAAGCTATATGACAAATAGGAGACATCATGTTGACTTTGAAGAACACACATCAAAATGCCAAACCATACAATGTGGTGTGCCACAGGGTTCAATTTTAGGGCCAAAACTGAGACATTAAAACTTTAATAGAGTCAACAAATGAAAAATTATCAAAAATCCAGACATGGTTAGATGTAAATAAACTAGCCCTAAACGTCAGTAAAACAAAATTCATCAATTTCGGAAAGAAACAAATAATAGGAGATATAAGAGTGAAACTAAACATGGAAATAATAGAACAAGTAAAAGAATATTGGGTACTAGGAGTGTGGATGGACGACAAGCTGACCTGGAAAAAACATATACAAATAGTTAAAAACAAAGTTGCCAAAAGCAGTTACATCCTATGGAAGCTTCAACAAATCCTACACACCAAATCACTTAAAACAATCTATTCTTCACTCATAGCATCACATTTAAATTACTGCTCCGAAATATGGGGAAATAACCACAAAACTTGAACCATTATTTAAACTACAAAAATAAGCTATAAGAATTTTACATAAAGCACCACACAACGCACACACAAACGAATTATTCGAGAAGGCAAAATACCTAAAACTGCAAAAAAAAATACACTACAACACACAAATACACGCATTTAGGGCTTCATTTAAAAAAACTACCACATCAAATACAAAAACGTTTCATATACAATCAAAATTCCTACGACTTCAGACATAATAATGTGTTTAGACTAGACAGGGTCAAATAGAACGTTGGGATACATAGTACTGTGTATAGAGCCATGAACCTCTGGAATAACCTTGATGCAGAGACACAACAATCCGTAAATCTGACAAGATATAAGGAGAAAACACGGAGGATATTCCTACACGCATACAGGTCCCAAGTCAACTCTTCATCGAACTATACAGCGACGACATGGAACTCATCAACTGGTCATTGAGCGCCATCGACTCAATCTTCACGACGAGGCGATCACTACAGCACGAACCAGCGTGTCCAAAGGACACATACCCAAGTGGATATGTCATGGATGCACGAGGGAGAAGCCAGATGCTCTGTCTCTCCCTGTTGACAGTGGAAGATGTGGAGGACATCTATCTGCTAGGGGTCATGATCTTTGGCCTGCTAATGATGGGGCTATGTGTATGTGCATGTGCCTTTCTGATGTATCGTATGCTGAGGCGACTCTCCGAGGATATGAAGGTACTTCGAAAGAAGAAGAACTTTTCATTTGGAGAGTTGGAGGAACATAAACAACGACTGGAAAAGAAAGCTCGAGGAGATACGGAAAAAAAGGACAGTGAGGAAGAGTAACTACAGGAACAATGACTGCAGACAAGAACACATCACATAAAAAAGGGAAAAAAAACAAAAAAAAAAACAAAAAAAAACATAAATGAAAAGATGAAATTATGGTATGAAGAAGATAAGAATGTTTGACCAGGAAAGACACGAGCTTTGATGTAAAATTATCGGTGTTCAAACCAGGGGACGGATCTAGATAAGCAAACTGCTTTTTTCCGTCGCCCTTTCCGGCATGCAAAAAGACAAAAAAAAAAAAAACGATGATGTGATTTTGCTCTGAATGTTAAAGTGAATTTCTGTGATCGCAACCATGTCAGAAATGAATTGAATAAATCAAAAAATAAAATATCACGTGACTGCTGCTGCTACGTTCTCTAGCTAGTGGGTGGGATAACACTACAGTCAGGATGACAGCAGATGTGCTGTCGTGTCATGAGATATATGTTGTTGGAGAGTATGGAGGCTATATTAAATAAGTGTTTCTTTAATGGTGTTTATGATGTTGATTTTGTTAGATGATAAATACTTGTTCATGTGGATCATGTTGGGTTTTTTCTTTCTTATTATGAATTTTATATTTTGATAAGCGCATTGAGATGACTTTGTTGGAAATTGCTTTATACAAATAAAATTGATTTGAACTGAATTAACACTTGACAGCAGAAACATATGAAATTGTCATTGGTGGTCTCGATTTGCAACGTGCCTACCCAACCCTAGTGGTCACGGCACGTCACTGTACCTACTGTATGGTTATTAATGGGGATATAATTTTTTTTCTAAGCCTTTAAAGTGTGAATGACCATGGCACCATGATCAGGATCAATTATCCCGACTGACAAGATCTAGAAAAGGAGATTTGGAGCTTGGCAGAGTTTTGAGAAATAAAGGGGGAGTACTCATATTGTTATATTTTGATCAAATCTTCCTGCAACATCAATTGGAAGTACTGTAAATTAGATTGTTAAAGAACCAGTGGTCGAAAGGTAAAGACTAGATGATGAGATTTTTCTTTTTTTTTTTTTCCTCCTAATCAATCTTTTTGAATTTCCTCTAAGCTGAGCAAGGAAACCCCCTAGATGCTCCAGAGAAGTGGAGCCACGCTGCAGTAATTAGGTATGCTGTGCTCTGAGAGCTTCCAGCCCCAATGAGACCTGCCATAAATGTCCAAAAGATGGCGTGTTCATTAAAATCCTTGCTTCTGTAATCACTTGCAACCCTGGTGGCCAAGAATCAAACGTCTCCACTGTCCTTTTCTCTGGGGTGTTCCTGCCTCTCTGTGGCCGCGCTGCATTATCGGCTCTTAAATAAAGATAAAACACAGTCAGTGTGAGACACGTGTGAGGAGGAGTGTCCAACTGTGTGCCCCTGCATGTTAGCGTCCCAATAAAGCACCAATGGCTGTATTGTGCTCATCTAATGCACAGGCCTGGCCTCACTTTAGACATGTTGCTCTATCTAATTGCCTCCTGAGCTTCCCTTAGCATTCATCACAGATTCCTCTGACAAGCCGTCCTCTGCTTTAGGAAGAGGAGGATAACACCTTGATGCTGAAAGGAAATTGTATTGTTACAGACACATCAGGCTGCATACTGAAGTGTCCTCGCCTCAGTGTACCTGTAAATAACAACCGTTCCCTGGCTGTCAGCTGCTTTGCTCTTCACAATTACAGAGTGGCCCAAAATTAAAAGCTCCCCAGTTATCTTAAAACAGAAGGTGGGGAGGCGGCGGCGTCGTTCAGCAGCTGAATTACTCCTGTACTAAATGATTCAGGTCATGTCGAGATGCAAAAGAAAGAAACACATGTTTGGAAGAACAATTACCTTAAAAGACAGCAGCATATGTGCTCTTTGGATTTATGTTCTGCACAATAGAGTGAGAATGAAACAAAAAGCTGGCACTACCGTTTGCCTGTCAGGCAGTTGCTTATGGCTAATGATATCACGTGAATGAATGCTGGGGGAAGTGCTGCACACTTTTTATGTGTGTATGTATGAGGCGACTGGTGTGAGGCCATGCTTTCAGAAGACTGGGACCATTTGCATTGGACTGATGCGTATGCAGCACAGAGGCAGCAGTTAAAACCATGTCTCAGCTCTTTATTGGAGCTGTTCAATGGCAGCATGAGCTGCACATCACTCAGGCTTCAAAGTGCACACAATACAAGAATATTAGTGTTTGGACAACTAAACATTTGATCCTGCATTAGAGCAACATTTACAAACAAATGATATCATCCATGCATTTATTTTGTCAGTAAAATTAATTCACAAAAAAAATGCTGCATGATAAAACTCTTACACCGTACTCTCTAACTCATTCATATTTGGTGGCAGTGAGGATATTAAAGGTTTTACCGTTGCTGTGCTTCTTAGAAATCATATATGGCCATATGTGATCTGAGTCTGAATGAAGTATTAATAATAAATAATACATATTAGGTTTAGAGTTGGTTTGTGTACGCACTTCCTGGTTACACCAGCTAAAGTGTGCTTACCTAGACACTCATTATAAATGAAGCCCCAGATAAAGGTTCTAAAGTACGCCCACAGGCAGGTTTTTAGGTTCCAGCTGACTTTTATAAACATTTCAGTTTGGTTCATCTAACTCTGCTGAGCTACTGCACTTCCAGGAATGAGCGTCAGTCTACTCCATCACTTCCAGCCACACCCTCTGAGATATAACAGCTGTGATTAATTACACTGTGCTACACCTGTGATCCATCAAGACAAAGTCCTGAATCCAATTTCCCCACTGGTTCCCTCCCCCTGCTAACCCACACACCACAGTCCCATTACAGTCCATCCAGTAAGCAGAAACGCACCTGCAGCTGATGGTTCATTACTGGTTACTACTGGTTCATTGTGACGCTTTGTAATCCTTAACTAATCACCACCTGTGTTAATTTAGCTGATTCAAATTTTTCATCCAAGTATTCGTCAACTACATTCTTTAAAGCTATAAAACCATCAATAATGAAAAAACTAAACCAATAAACATCAAAATATATTTATATTTTCCTTCACAAATAAAATAAAACTACTGTATATTGTTCACAAGGAATGACATCCAATAAAAACTAAGTTTCTTTTTTGGAATGTATCAAATCAAAACTACTTGTTGTATGAAGCGGGAAAAGTTGGTAAGCTATCAAATATGAAGTACGTTGATTGTGTTTCAGGCGTAAAACTGATTATCATATGTTTTGCATTAATCACATCAAATCTGTCTGTGTATTTACAAACAGTAACCAGACACAGACAGGTAACGCTGCTCATGGAACCTAGTTAGCATTAGCATTGTAAGAATAATGACTCACTGTTTTATGCTAATGTATGTCCGAAAAAAACTAGGGCCGTGTTGTAAATGTCATACTAATGTACTACTCATACTAAATGAGTATGTACTGCGTTTACTTTAGATCATTGTTTCCAAAACTTTTCAGAGTCCTGTACCCCTTCAGACATTTAACCTGAAGCCATGTACCCCCTACTCCTGCAGTGTTTTTCAACCTTGGGGTCATGACCCCATGTGCGGTCGCCTTGATTTCAAATGGGGTCCACTAAAAAATCTAATTTAAAACAATTAAAAAAATATACTGATTAAAAATGTATTTTTTAAAATGTTTTAATTATTATTCTTGTTTAAATTGTAACACCGCACACACAAAAAACAACAACTGCATTTTTTCACTTTCTGAAATATGAATCTGGTTTGAATAAAATGGCGTATAAAAATATCTGAGCTGGCACATCACTTTGTGCACTAATCCTGGCAACAAGAAACATTTTCAAAAGCAAATTCTAGAAAAAAAAAAAAAAAAGTCTCTTGAGACGCCAAAAAATTGTGATATTAAAATAACATTTGTCTCTGACTTTTACATATCCTGTTTAGGAACAATATATAGTATAATAATTTAAAAAAAGTAATAATAATCTGTAACCATGGTCAGTTGGCTAATGTGTAATTTGTGGTAATGAATGGAGGCTCCCGACATCTATTTATATTCTAGTTTCCAATTTGTATTTTTTTATTCATGTACCTATGAACCTGGACATTACATTTATTTATTTATTTATTTATTTAGGGACAGTACATATTAATGAACATTCAAAAAAAATAAATATGCCAGATTGTAGCTAACGGCTAATTTCCATCTGTTGTCCCATATAGTATGAAAGTATGCACGGTGGGCACACTAGTCATACTCAACCGTCCCATGATGCATTGCCAGCAGAATGTAAAGTCGTCCTGGGACCAGCTCCAAGCTAGAAGTCAAAGATCTCCTTTTCAAAATAAAAGCATCTTTTCTTGTGTTGTCACCACTTTTGTAAATAGGGCTCTTGTTTTGAAGTTAACCGGAAACTTTGTCAGTAGTTTTATGGATCAAATGAGCAAATATTAATATTCTACTTGGTCACTTTCTCACTTTAAATGTTTTCAGAACTTTCAAAGATGGAGAATCAACAGAGATATTTATCCTCAGTGTGACTTTTGTTGTTGTAGGTTCCAAATGCATCTTGGAAAACTGAGTGGGAACGCTCATCATCCTATTCATACTTATAGTATATAGTAGACAGTATTTATTCATGAAGTTTGTAGTTTATAGTACGTTAGTGTGACATCCCGAACACAGCCATAAGTCTGTCCATCAAAATGCAAACCAACCAACAAATATTCTCTAATATACTTAATATACTATACTAGTTGGTGTGAACACAATAACTAGCTATGTTTTAGCTAACCACTAGCCATACTCCATCATTGTTTCATTTAGTAACTCCACAGATGCTAATGCTAGCTCCTATGATATAAGAGAACATGTAGATTAAAAAAGAAAATGGACACACCATGTTCAAATTTCAAACCTAAAGTCTTTTGTAAACCTTGGTGATGGTAGATAAGGATTCCTCTCACATCGTCCCTATTCTATTCTATTCTATTCTATTCTATTCTATTCTATTCTATTCTATTCTATTCTATTCTATTCTATTCTGTGTTGGAATATTGATCAACAAACGGCAGAAAGTCGTCCTGTATGCTAGATTCACTTTGATTCTTCGACTTTGGCCGACCCTGCAGCATCCTGACTTCAGCCAGGCCTTGTAAATTAGATTAAGATACTGTGTGAAACACTGGTTCATTCCATAATGATGGATCCACATTGGCAGCTGCCAATACAATTCCTGACATCCACATCATCATCTGGAGTGGAATGAACAACCCTGTCAACTCATATAGTGGGCACGACCAGAAGGAGGAGGACGGGGCGGTGGGGGGTGGGGGGGTCTCGTCAATGAAACCAGGTCTAGAGGACAGAAAGAGTAATGTAGGAATGATAGAAATCATCTAAAGTCATGTGGTTTACAGTGAACGTAAAGGGCAGCAGACATTTCACTCTGAAAGATATGGGACGTCAATTGGAAAGTTGTTATATTTAAATCTAAATATTAAACGTGTAATCTAAATGTAAAGCGCAGTCACTGTCTGAATAGAACGCAGATCACGCTCGTTCACTTTCAGTGAATTTGTATATTAGCTAAATATTTTGTTTCACCTGTGACATTTAGATTTAACATTCAAATTTAACATTTAACATTTTGATATTACATATAACATTTAGATTTGGATTTAACATTTAGATTTGGATTTAACATTTAGATTTAAGATTTACATTTAACATATTCATTTGGATGTTACATTTTTAAATTTTTAAATTTAATATTGAGATTAACTATTTAGATTTACATTTAACATTTATATTTGATATTCAAATTCAAAATTTAGATTTAACATTTACATTTAATATTTAAGATTTAGATTTAACATTGAAATATTTTTACAAGAAAAGTAAATGTCACAAATTTCACAAACCTTGCAATAAATCTGGTAAAAAATAACATAAAAAAATGAAATAAAACTCTAATTTATTTTATAAATGTGGTTTGTTGCTAAATGTTGTGAAATTTTAGCATGACAACTTTTCAATCGGCGCCCCATAGAAAGAAGCCTAGAGCTTCAGGCTGACCCTTTTTCCTTTAACCCTGAGCTCTGGATCTGAGCAGTGCTTTTCCATATTCAGCCTTCCTGTCCATCATGTTCATGACCTCTGGTGCAGCTCAGAGACTCAGCAAAGGCTTAACCAAATCTCACACCGCCTGGCTGGAAAATGGCTCTCCAGTTAATGTGGGACCGTTTTTTTTCCTCCTCTGTCCTTTCCATCACAGGTGAATTCCACGGCTTTGAATCCAGCAGCAGCAGCAGCTCTGGTGAGAACAATCAGCAAACGTGGCTGTGGGGGAACATTCTCATTCATGTATTCATCTCAGCGTGTGCAGTTCTTTATGTTCATCTTGTGAATCTTCAGCTCACCTTAGAACAGACTTCTGAGGGTTCACAGGACAGCGGTGTGTGTCCCTGACATATAATGCCATTTATTCCTTATTTGATGTGCTTCCTACACATCCTTACATTCCCTCTATAATTGTGGGGGGTGAAGATGCCACATGTAGCCTGTTCAACATGAGAAATTCTATCTTTTTCTTCCATTGTCTCCACAGTAAAAGAACATGTGAGCTATAGATCGCGTTGCACAAAAATGTAATTATGTTGTAAATCAATTTGATTAGGAATCATGAAATCCAAGATGATTTTCACTTTAATCAGCTCAATAGAAATAAGCCTATAAGGTAATTGAAGTTTCAGTTGCCTGTATGAGAAAATATTAAACTGACTGTAATCGATGCTCGACACCAGGAGTGCCAAACATTTTAGTTCAGGGGCCAAATATGGACCAGTTTGATCTCAAGTAGGCCACAGATTTTGGGGCAATTTTACCACAATTGTGTCTAGAGGAATTTTGTGGAATTGTTTGTCAGAAATTTCTAAATTTATAGAAAAATGTAGTTATTTTCACAATTTGTAACTACAAATGACTGTATTCTAGCAATATAAGTGAAAATATTGTGAAGTCTCAGAAAAGTTGTGAATTTAAGGTATGAACAATGTTTAAAAAGCTAATATAAAAGAAGGAATGTCACCAAAGATGATATCCTCAAAGAAAAGAAGAACTAGATTCAGACCTGAGGAAAGAATAAGAATTGAGGAACGATATCTACATGGATGATGTGATTACCACCAAACTGGAGATCAAACACGAAACTTAATTGCGAGCAGTGTCAGACACAGAAAATGGAGAGGATGTCCCATGCATGAGTTATGTGTCTAAATATATATATATATATATATATATATATATATATATATATATATATATATATATATATATATATATATATATTTAATTATGTTTTGATATCAATCTAAAGGAAGTAAAAGATGGATTTGAAATGTTCGGTGCTGTAGCGCACAAGGACGGAGCAATGAAAATGTCAATGTTCCAGCAACTATTGTGTTGATAATCAGACTAATCAACATCAGCTGTGATTAGCCTGGGAGCAAAGACACAGGAATACCTGTGTGTACGCCCAGAGAGACACGAGTTAAAGGGATCCTCCACTGTTTTTACAACATGTGGCCTAAAATGTCCTAATTAGAAGATCTACGCCTAACAAAACATATTATTTTGCATCATGCTCATTTTATTACCTTTTAAAAATGGGATGACTTTACTGTTTGAGACCTTGTGCACCACCATGTTGAAATGACGTCATTGATGACGTGATTAAAACCTTTCAGTTCTATAGGAGGTGAAGCATACATGATCATTTAGCAGCTTTTTCAGGAAAAATGACAATCTGTGCTGCTTTGGATTGCTCTGAAAATCAATAAAAGTTAAAAACTCATCTACAAAACAGCAGAGATGGAACTGTCGCCCCCTGTGGTCACAGACTTTTTTGGCTCATGGATTTTGTTTATCAAATTTCGGTAAAAGAAAAGAGGTTTACATCGACTTTTTTTTTTAACTTTTACTGATTTGTAGATCAACCCAAAGCAGCACAAGTTGTTATTTTGACTGAAAAAGCTGCTAAATGATCCTGAATGATTCACCTCCCAAAGAATGCAATGAACTGAAAGGGACTAATCACGTCATCAATAACATCATTTCAACACGGCCGCACACAAACAGTAAGTAGTCCCAGTTTTAAAGGTTAATAAAGCAAATAGAGTGCAAAATAATGTGTTTTGTTATGTATAAATCTTCTAATAAGAACATTCCAAAGGTTTTAGGCCACATTTGTAAAAATAGTGGAGGATCCCTTTAACAAAACAACCTGAGGGGTGTTCCATAAAGGAAGGTTAACAAACTCTGAGTCTATTTATAAACTCTGGGTCTACTCCGCGATGGGAAACTCTGTTTATCTGATTCCATTAAAGCTGGTATGAAGTGGGTTAATCAGCCCTGAGTATGTAAACCTTGGGTTACTTACATGCATGCGCGCGACAAAAACCCATCATCAATGGATCAGAGATTTAATCGAGCTGCCATGGCAACCAAACGGAAAATAGTGATTTATTCACCGTAATGGGTGAAATAAGCCGTTGTTTGATGAATATGAGCCTGTTCTAAAGGTGTGTTCAGTCTTCAGTGACTATAGTGGCTTAAATCACCCATAATTAGTCACACTTTTTGGTCACCATCACTTTATTGCTTCAGTGACGTGACGAGCGGTGAATAATATGAATAAAATGTGTCTGTAGAGACGTGTCAGCAGTATAGGATGTCTGCATAGAGAGCCCTCCTGTTACACTGGATATAAACACAGTAAATGCCACTTGATATCGCATCATTTATATTGATTTTTTATGTAATATTGTCGCCAGAGTCATCTCAACGTCCTAAAAAATGTTATAAAAAAACACTGAAGCGGTACGCGACCCCTCAACTCATCACTTACAAGTGCAGCGTCACGCTTCACTGTGCCATCATAACTTCAAAGACGCATGATCTACAGATTTAACTTTATAACAATATAAAACAACAATTGAGCCTTAAAAGTGGATTAATTTAAATAATCATCTCCTCCTTTATATTATCTACAGGTTTGTATTCAGAGAACTTTACTACAGACGTCAGTAGATGTTTTAATGTAGATCAACCTCTCAGTGACTTTCACTTAATGATCTATATCTATAATGTTAGAAAGAAAACTACCGTTTGAACAAAAAAAAAAAAAAAAAAAAAAAAAACGTGATTAAGTGTTAAGGTTCATTAAAGTGTTCAGAAACGGTGTTCAGGTGGGCGGAGCCAGCTAGAAACCCAGGGTTTCTTTGATAAAACCTGCCAGAGACCAGGTTTAGTTCACGGACAGTGTTGCCATGGTAACATACTCAGAGAATAACATACCTCGCTTTTTGGAATGAGATTCTCAGAGTTTCCCTCATTTGAGCCTGAACATACTCAGAGTTTGAACATAACCTGTTTTATGGAATAAACCTCTGTACTATGAAGCTGGATAAATACATCTCTCCGTTAGCTGACTTCACTCAACCAAACATTTACAATCCCAGAGCAGCTGCTCTACAAATCAGATTATAAACACATGAACTTAAGCCAGGTGATTTACATCTGGCTGCGTGTGCACGCTCACATAAAAGGGGCGGAGTTTGTAGCGACTGACCAATCACAAACACAGAGAAACCGTACAGAGCAGCCTACTTTACGTACCATGGAAGAACAGACAATTATTCTACTAAAGATGAATTAAACTCCATAATCCAGGCCTAACACTGTTAGAAAGAAGAAACACAGGCAGAGAAATACAGATGATTCTAAAAACACACAAAAGGACATCAAATATACACAAAATGATGACAAAAAATCACAAAATTCTTCCAAAACTGCACAAAAATGAATAAAAATTGTGGCCAAACGCTTTTATTTTTCCTGTTTGGTCTTTTTTCTAAATGCTGACAATGCATTTTGATAATGATAATTGATAACAGTTGCTCGTCTCTGCACTTAATCATATACTAGCAGGTTATACATAATTACAAAAACAATTCAGCAGCACCAAAGCTTGATTTAGTGATATTCATTCATATTAATAAATATGTAAGATTATTTATTCACTGATATATGTATGAAAGGCACAGAAATGCTAGATGGAGGAACTTCTATAGAAGAAAGTTAAGGTAAGATAAATTCAGAATCTGTGTTAATACATGTTATTCTGCTTTTTGGAGCAATTCTTTACTTAGTCTATATGTATTTATGTGTAAATTAAATAAATGCATGTGTTCTGGCTTTCTGAGAGTAAATGTTCACTACAGGGCATGGCACATGTTCTATTGTTATTTGTTTTAATAGTGTAACATAACCAAGCCTTGTTAGAGTTTATATAGGTTTGTTTGAGACGTAACACAAGACTTTGTCCTTTACAGTGAGCGCTTGCGTATGTGTCCACTTATTTCAGCTTTCCTTTTGTCGGGGAATTTACTATGAAATGACAACTCTTCTTTTATTCTTGTTCTTCCAGTAAATGGAGAGTAGACACATCCCACCAGCCATGACTGAATGTTTCTGTCTGATTTTATTCTACTGTCTGAATTGGATAAACCCTTTGAATCATTTGATTATATCATGGGAATGTATTTCATTTGCTGCGTTGTTGATTTGCTAACAATCAGAAGGATTAGATTTTAATTGAATGCCCCAAAAAAAACACAAGAAGGCCCATCAACCATTTTCTCATTTTCATATTAAATGACATTTATGAACATTGATTTCTCACTTTTATTAGTGTTTCTTCTTTACTTTGAATACAAATAACCACCAAAATACTGATAAAACGTAAATGCACAAAATGCTCTGCTTCAGTTATAAAAATCTAGGTTTTAGACTCCATAAATCAAGTGAAAGATGTTAAAGCACCAATGAAAATAATAAATAGGTGAGGTGAAGGTGAAGGGAGAGGTAAGTCACGGTAAGTCACACGAGATGTTCTGAGAGTCACGTGACAGTGTGAAAATTCAACATGGCGGCTCGCTGCCTTGACTAACATACCAACTTTGTTTATTTGCACATATTAACACTTCTTACCGTTAAATTCACGCCACAAACGAGAGCTGACCACGCGCCCTCTCACCAGCCAAAGTGGAGGACCTCGAAGACTTCATCGACCGATATTACGCCGAGTACGTAATGGAATCCGGACCGAAAGCCGCGAGCACATCAGGTAAGTCCGCTAAACGCTGAAAAAACGAATCAACATCAACCGACACGTCAGATCTGGAGGCAGAATCCCACACCGAGGTCCTAAAATCCATCAATAAGAGGCTGGGTGTGGTCGACTTGCTGCACCAAGATTTTCAGGAAATGAAAACCAGCCTGGAATTTGCATACCAACAAATTCAGGACTTACAGAAAGTCAATCAAGATATCCATTTGGCTTTATCTGCGGTGACCACGGAGGTAAAAGAGCTGAAAAATGAAAACAAGCTTCTTAAAGAGACAGTCCTGGATATCCAATCTCGCAGTATGCGAGACAACGTAATATTCTCAGGTATTCCAGAAACCCCCAACGACGACCCAGAGGCTCTGCTGAAAAACTTCATGTCGTCTGCGCTTAAAATCCCAGCAGAAACCATGAAAAACATCACCTTTCACAGTATCCATCGTCTCGGTCCCCACAGAGGTAACCACCCACGCCCTATCATTGCCAAATTTGAACACTTTCAACAGAAAATCCAGGTTAAAAGTAAAGGTAGGGAACTTAAAGGTACGCAATTCGGCATGAACGATCAATTCCCTCGAGAAATAAATGAACGCCGAAAAACCTTATACCCTATCTTCAAAGAAAACCGACGGAGAGGCCGTAATTACAAACTGGTCATAGACAAGCTTTACATTGATGACCAACTATTTAGGGATTCTAACATCACCCCCTGGCTCTACTAAGAAAAATAACATAAAACATATCAAAAAAAAAAAAAAAAAAGAAAAAACACGTGATGATTTAAGAGTTAATATTGAAAGGATAATTCTCCACTCATGGTGTAGTTAAGGTAGCACTATTTAAAAGGTAAAATGTGTGTGTGTGTGTGTGTGTGTGTGTGTGTGTGTGTGTGTATATGTATATATGTATTCTATGTGTATGTATATCTATATATATGTATGTTAACAAAATAAAAAAAATAAAAAACTAATAAAAAATGAAATAAAAACAATAATAATTAAGTATGTATGTATATATATATATATATATATATATAAAAAATTGAAATAATTCAAAAGATAAATAAAATAAAATCATGGATATGTGTATATATACTATGTGTGTGTATGCTTGCTCAGATGTTGGTAAACACGTATAGGCTCGTACAGTTTCACAGGACACTCTCTACCCCCATGTCACCTCTTTCTTCTCCAACCCCTAACCTTTTTTTTTTCTTTCACATCCACTCAATACCCCCCCCCCTTTCTACGCTTTATATAATTACCTGTTGCGTGTTTTATTCATTTGGTACTGGTTGTTGTTGTTGTATGTTTGTGCTTCTCACTAACCTTCTCAACCCAACCCCTTACCCTGTGTTGGTATCGCATGATAAGCATTTCTTCTCTTTCTTTCTTGCATTGAAGTCTATCACGACACAGCTGTGCACAAATGCTCACAGACTCTTGGTTATGATCACATTCGTACTAAACCGCACTCCTTTCCATGTCTCAGTTTACAGTAACATCTTGGAATGTGCGTGGCATTCGCTCGCAGGCTAAAAAGACCAAGATATTTGATTATGTATCAAGATTAAATGCAGACATTGTTTTCTTTCAAGAAACTCACTCACTTAAATCAGAAGAAAAATCTCTGACGGACTCAAATTTTAACAAAATATATAATTTGTGTTTCAATTCCAGACAAAGAGGAGTCTCGGTTCTTTTCAACAAAAGGTTGCTCTTTAACATAATCAACTCCACCATAGACCCAGAGGGTAGATATATTATTATCAAAGTGGTAATCTATAAAAATTGTTTCACAATTCTAATCCTCTATGCCCCCAATAACGATGACCCTGAATTCTACCATAGAGTTTTTTCGGAGCTATCGGACCTATCTGCAGATTCATCTGTAATCATCGGAGGTGACTTCAATCTGACACTCAACACATCATTAGACAGATCCAGTAAGTGCCCAAATACAAAACCGTCTCGATCTGCTAAAGTATTAATGAATTACATGGATGATCTTGGAATAGATGACGTATGGAGACTGAACAATCCAACTAAAAAAGAATACACCTTCTTCCACCCTGTGCATAAATCCTTCTCCCGAATTGACTTTTTTTCTCTCAAATAAATCCATCACACATAAGATTTCCTCACTGCCCCCCCCCCCACCGCCGGGGTGCTGGTGGGGAGGCTGTGGCCTTTGCTTGGGGGGCGGGCATTGCTGCACTGGGTGGGTGGCTAGAGGGTTGGCTCGTCTGGGGGCCTGGGGTGGTGGGGTTCGTGGCTTCGGGACGGGGGGGTCCGGGATGGGGGTGGCGCTGGGGGCGGCTGCTCTTGGGGGTGGCACTTGTGTCCTGGGTTGTTGGGTGGCGGGGTGGTGCGGTGGGTTGCTCCGCCTGCCGGTCTGGGCGCCTTGGCCTGGTTCCCTGGGGCGCGCCTTCGCTGAGCGTGCCGCTGGCGCGGTGGGCCGGGCCGCCCCCTCCCCCTCCTCCTCGGGGGCTCACTTGGGGGACCGCAGGGGCCGGCTTGTGTAGCTTCGGGGGGAGGGAAGGGTGAGTTGTGGGGCCTCGCCCACGCTGGGGCCTCCCCTGGGCCATGCCAGGTGGGTGTGTGTGGGGGCGCGGCCGGTGGCTCCTGTCCTGGCGGATCCGCGTCAGGGTGGTTGGTCTGCTGGCTGGGGGCGCCGGGCCCCGTGGGTGCCGTGTCTGGGCGGGGGTGCCCCGGGGGTGGGTCTCTGGGTTCGGCGTCTCGGGGAGCGCCTTCCCACAATCTGCCCGGGGACGGGCTGCGGTTCGGCGAGGTGCCGTGCCGCCTTGGGAGACGCCTGCGCTACTAAGTAGTGGCGCGGGGGCGGCACTCCCACCTCTGGCTGCCCTACTAATCCCTCCAATTTTATTTAAACCTCAACACACCACCCCCCAGAGGGTGGGACCACCACTTCCACCCTCCGGAGCTATTGCACCACATACACATAAATACACATAGGCTGGATGGGGAGCACCGCTCCCCTCCATCCACCCTTTTTTAATAGCACTTCATACATTCACTAAACACATACATTCACTCAGGGGACACTCAGGGGACATTCACCCATAACAGGGTGGTGGGTAAATTCACTTATCTGGGCCTGTCGGGTGGGGGCCCGGCCCGTCTGTTGATGGCTGGGCTACCGTGTGGGGATCGGGGGGTGCGGTCGGGCGCGGCGGGGCGGTGGGTCTCTGGGGGGTGTGGAGGACTGTTGCTGGGGGCTCCCTTTGCGGGGTTTCTCCTTGCAGTGCCGGCCTGGTGAGGCGTGGGGGTGCCCCTTCCCTGCGGGTGGGGCTTGGCGCTTGTCTCGTTTCCTGGTTGCCTTGGGGGCGTGCCTCGCGGCGTGTGGGTCCGGGACGGCTTGCCGCGCCGGTGTGGGGGGTGGGCGCGCTGGGGGGTGCCGGCGTCTGCGCCGGGGTTGGGGCGGGGTTGCTTGGCGCTCCGGAATGGTGCTCTTTGCTGGGGGGGCGGCTCTAGCTGTTCCGGGGGTTGAGGTCGGTATCGGCTACTTGGTAGGTCTGTCCTGCTATCTGCGGGCTCGCGGGTGGGTGGGTTCTGCGCCTTTGGCTGGGGGCTGCTGCTCCGCATCAGTTGTGTGCCATTGGGGTCCCTCTCTCCTGTGGTGGCGGCCGCCGGTCGCTCTCGCGCCGGGGGGGGGGGGCATTGCCCCGTGGCCTGCGCTGTCCACTGGGGGGCGGGACCTGGGCAGCTGTCTTTGTGCAGTCTGGGGCTGCACGGTCTTGCTGGGTTGTGGCCTGTTCGTGGGGTGGGGGGGTGCCCCCCACGGAGGTCTTGCCCGGGGGCTCGCCCTTGGGGGTTCCCTGTCCTGCGGTGGTGCCCTTTGGGTCCGGCGGGTCTGGCCGGCTGGCTGGGCCGGTCCTGGCGGGGGTCTGCCGGGGCGGGTGGTACGGGCCGTGCCCTGCCATCCCTGCGGGTGCCCCGGCTTGGGTGGCGCCCTGTGAGCCGGGCTCTGCGGTGTGGCTGGGCCCTTTGGTGGGGGGGTGTCTGGGGCGCATCGCGCGGGCGGCATCAAGGAAAGGCGATCTGGCGCGCTCTGGGGTGCCTGGTTGGTGCGCCTGGGGGCCGGCGGGGCGGCTTGCAGCATCCCCTTGGTGCCCTCGGCGACTACAGGCGTGGTTGTCAGCCCTGGGGGCGCTGCTCTTGGTGCTGCTTCCGTTCCGGGTCCTTCTGGCCTGGGGTCCGGACCCTGCATGCTCTGGGCCCACCGGCGGGCGACCGCTGGCTGCCCGTTCCGCGTGGCTCTGGCCGTCTGCTGGGCGGGGGCCTTGGCTCTTCTGCTGGGGTCTCGGGCGGGGGGCTGTCTGGGCCCTTCTCTCGGGGGGTTGGGTGCTTGGGTGTGGGTGGGTGGGGGGGGCTGGATGCTGGCGGGGGGCCTTGGGGTTGGGGGTTGGGGTCGGTGGGGGGATGCGCTGGGTGCTCGGATGTGTGTGTGGGGGGCGGTGGCTGCCTCTCGGCCTGGGATCTTGGGGGCATCTGGGGGGTTGCTCGGCCGCGGGGGGGTGGCCTGGGGCTCCCTGGCCTCCGCTCTTTTTGCTGGCCTGGCTGCATCTGCGGGCCCAGGGCAGTTCCTGGGCTTGCAGTAGCGTTTTTTTTTTTTGCACATATAGTGGTATACGATGCACTGGCACACCTTGGGATATGGGATAAAACTCATACTGGGCTTAACCTTAGACACATTAATCCCAAATACCTGCTTTAGGTACTACCATTCACTCATTCTTCCTGTTCACAGCCACCACCATTATAGCTAAGCTTCACACTTGTCACCATACTGGCTGGATTACACAACATAATAAGCACAATTTATTCTACAACCTCACATCTCACCCTCACTGCAAAACAGTCTATTTTTCCCCACCTTTTCTATTTCCTGCCTTGAGTCTCTCCTCCCTGCTCCCTTTCCCCTCCCCTTCCCCCTCCCCCTCCACTTAGGTGTAACACTGCTCTCCCTTTTTTATATCCTCCCTATAATAAAAGATTTTTTACCCTTCCTTAGGGAGGGCTGGTGATGGTCACAATTAAGCAATAAAATAAATCAATGTATTTTATTGCAATAACAAAATATGCATTGCTGTCTCATAACGACTGCACTTCCTGTGGTGTTGACCTTTGACAGCATGTGCAGACAAGTACAAAAAAAAAGAAAATAATAAATAAGTCTGTTGTATAAATAGAAGGTAATAAGTGGCCGCTGTGCTGAAGTCATGCAGGAGTCCAACACTTCTCTTCCTCCAGCTGCACTGAGGCAATACAATCTGTACTTGGGAGGTCAGAAGTTAATGAAATTCCTGTGTTCAGTTAAATAGTCATTTAGGTAATATACCGTGCTCCATGCAAACCGGCCATAAATCATCCTAATTTAATAAATGTAGGAATAATGATGAGACGTCCAGCGCAGACATTTACTCGCAGACCTCATCCCACTTTAATAGTCACAATGTAAAACACAAAGCCGTCACATGGCATTTAAATAGAGATGCATCACAGGCAAGAGGGTCAAATCTTACCTCAGGATTGTGAGATGAATCACATCTTCTGCCTTTTTATTTCCCATTAGTTATGTGGGAAATAATAAATAAACCAGGATTGTAAGAACTAGATGATTTTACCAAATATATCTATTTTTAAAATGTTAGGATTTATACATTCATCTTGGGCTAAATTTTAATTTGGAACGATGCTTTTTAACATATTGTCTTCAGGAAAAATGTCTGAAATATCAAGTGTGTATTGCTTAAAGGCACACCACAGACTGTTTGACCTAAAGAGTTGACCCATGTGAGTTATTTTAAATGATTCCTCAGGCCAATGTACAGCATTTGACAGTATCAATGCTCCGAGCCGGGCTTCCCTCTTCAAATACCGACTATGTAAGTTTGGAGAGACGGACCTTCTTTGGCCAGGTCACGTGACCTGGAGAATGCCTGGAGAACGTATCACTTTACGGCAGTCATGTGACCACAGGCTCTGATATACTCATTGGGCTAAAAGGCTTTTGCTAGTATATTTTCATCTGTTAGACTCCTGGTCACAGCCGAGGCAAGTAAAACGTTTAAAACGAGTCACCCTTGATGTGAAAGTTACAGGTCTAGCGCCCCTAGTGGCCAAAAGTTACAGTGTCCCTTTAATAAAGCAGAATAATACTCACTTTCTAGTTCCACTAGTTTTTTTTTTTTGGTTTTTTTTCATTCATTAAAGCACTTTTTGTTTTCCTTTCCACTCTGTTACCATCAACCGTATCCATGGAAACCTGAGAACAACTTTTTGATGTCAATTTCTAAAAAGGTAATGAAGGACGTTAGATATTAGAATAGAAACTAGTTAGTTATGACCAGCTTTCCTGTTGTCCACTCCACTCCGTTACTATAAAATGGTAACGGAGTGGAAAGCCCTTCATGTTAAACAAACATTAGCACTGCTGCTATGCTCCTCATACAGCATGTCTAACATGGAACATTAAGTGATTTACTGCAACCTTCATATTACATAATTTTTAATATCCAAAATGTGCCTGAATGAAATTTACTTTCTAATTTATTTTACAGGATTTTGCAAAACACTCAGCTTTTTGTCTCTGACAAAATCCCAAACATTTATTTGTGAAGTGGGTTTAATCATTAATCATCCATTATAACAGTATAAGCAGTATTTATTAATGTTAACAAGCATCTTATAAGTTATAGCTTATTGGATATTAATATATGCTTATTATGCATAATATAACCATTATTACAGTACCTTAATTTGAAGTGTTACTTATTTGTTTCTTTTATCAAATGCCCAACCTTAACTTTAACCCATACCCAAACAATATCAAAAACCATAAATGTAATAAAATGTTTACCTGTGTGTTATTGTTTTATATCTACACTGGGATTTTGTCCATTGTCCTACTCAGAAGTTGGGATTTTGTCCTGTTCCCATATTTTAGTGTAGGGTGCAAAAATGTTCAGATTGATAAAAATGTATCAAAATAATGTACGTTATAATACTGTATTACATAGCATACAATATAAAAAATAGCACCTATAGCATTGAGTTGTGTTCATCTCCATTGGATAACATTTCCTTGGATGTGTTGATTTTAAACTTAAAGACTCTTAAATAATGTATAAAGTACATGATTTTTTCTCTCTGTGAAGCAGGAGGTAAACATGATAAACATCAAGTGTTTTTGGAAAAACGAACTCGAGCCGTTTGAGTTTAAAGGAGAAAAAGACAGAGGTCAGCACTAAAAGTTGGCTGATTTGTTTTTTTTTTTTTTTTTCTTTTCAGAAAATCTAAACTTTAGAGAACGATGACGACCTTAGGTTTACACCCCGCCCCCCACCATAAAGAATTTCATTCCAATCTAATGCCCCCTATTGGCCGAGGAGCTTCAGTGCCTATTGGCTAAGATGAAATATTCAGCATCTATTTAGGAAATGCAAATCATACACATTGTGTGTTGGGAATCATTCAGTGAAAAGTCCCTTTAGCTTTAGCTCTTCTCTAAAGTGAAAGCCCCCACACCCCCTACACCCCACGCCCACCGTCACAAAAAGCCCATTTGGCAAAAGCAACAATAAGAAACGCTGTTTCAAGCAGCATCAGTCGGGGAACATCCAGCAGGAAGACAAATCAATGAAATCCATTTGACTTTCAAGCCTCAAAATACTGAAATGCCAGAGACGAAAAAAAAGGCAACATTTCCCTCTCGTCCAATCAGAAGCAGCTAATTCTACATGACATTTTCTGTGAATTTCCTGCTCTATGTAAATGTCTCTGCAATCTGATTCAAATAAATGTCACGCGTTGAACAACAGCGACTGGACACACAACAACGTTGCATTTGGTTGTTGTTGTTTAACATTTAGCATTTAGCATGTAGCATTGGTTAGCGGAATCAGTGATGGGTGCTATAGCAGGGTTGGGGTCAATTGTAATTTCAATTGCGTATTTAAAAATTAATTTAAATCAAGACATTATTGTAATTTTATTGCTGTTGTAATTGAATTGCAATTGAGTTCACAAAATTTTTTTGTAATTTGATAAAAACCTGTCATTTATAATGTAATTAAAGACAAACCTGGGGAACAAAGTTACAGTTCTATGATTTACACATATGTAGTCAACAATTATTAAATTTGTCTAATATTAAGTTTAACTTTTCAGTTCTCTAGCATGAATAAGGGTGTCATAAAGGGTGTCATTACCTAACCCCACTAGTTCCCTCCACCTAACCCAATAAATGCCAGCTTAGCTCCAAAGGTGTCATAATTTAGCAAACAACACTTAACGACAGCCTTTATGACACCTTCTTAATGCTAATGACTGCGTAATGTCAGCAAACTGGCACACACTAGGCTCTGATGCCCATACTATGAACATTATTACCGATATTTACATTGATTAGGAAGCCTAACAAGGAAACCTAGAGATGAAAAAACTAATTGTATGATCATATTTTTTGTGTATTTTACAGCTGATTTAAGACATGGGTCAAAACTGACCCGTTATCATAAGAGATGCTAAGAGAAAGCTAACACAAGAGGAAGGATAGGTTTTATAGGGTAATTTATTTCATACTCAGTAATTGTGATTAATTGTAACGAGTGCAGTGCCTGTAAGAACTATGTCTTGCTATAGAAAGGTGGGAGGTTAAGTATGGATGGTATACATGGGAGCTTTATTTCTTCTTTAATTCAGAATAAAAGTTAAATCCTCTTCAAACTGACCTTATAAACACTTAATTCCTAATGCACATTTACTTCTGAATAAAACACATGCACACATACACACACGCAGATGGCTCCCCGGGCTGCCCCCAGCTGACACTGTCCACCCTCTGCCCCGCTGCCCACAGAGTGCCTTTAACCCAGCCAATTGAGCCGCGTGACAAAGGCTCAATCCACAGTGATGATGTCATCAGTTCTAAAATGTCATAAAATTGTCAGCTCCAATTTTATTAAATAATTTTTTTACGGTATCATTGCAGTCCAAACAAATCCAACGTTGCACACCTTTGAACCAAGAGCAGCCATGTTGAAAGTCTCAGCTTTGTCTGAGCCTGATTCACAGAGATATTTGAGGAACACACACACACACGCACGCACGCACGCACACAGTGATTACTTGCTTCATAGACAGACTAGTACAGTGCCCGTCGGAAGTATGCATTTATGTGGGAGCTTAAGTACAGTTGTCAATTATGGCCAAATGAGAATATGTTTGAAGGTTGGATATACAAATAGGTGTACATACGCTGTACTATGTAGTGTTATAAAGGGGTATATTCGCAGGTGCAAAAGTAAAATAGCGTGTGCAATTTTCCTGGTTTAATTTTATGGGAAATACGCATGATAAATGTGTTTGTTGTTTTTTATACTCATTTTTATTTATTTTTTGTTTGATGTATTTTTCTGTATTGTATGTTTTTTGGAGTAATTATACATATTTTTTGTATCTTTCTGTTGTGTTTTTGTGCATTTTTGTTTAATTATTGGTTTTTTGTTGCCATTGTAGTGTGATTCTGGAGTAATTTTGTGTATTGTTGTCATTTGGTGTATTTTTCTGTAATGGATGTTTTTTAGAGTCATGTGTATTTTTGTATCTCTCTGTTGTGTTTTTGTGCATTTTTTTCTGTATTTATAGTCTTTTGTTGCCATTGTAGTGTAATAGAGTTGTCAATTATGGCCAAATGAGTATGTGTTTTGAAGCTTAGATGTACAAAGAGGTGTACATACTCTGTTACTGTTATAAAGGGGTTTATTTGCGGGTGCACAATAAAATAGTGTGCGATTTACCTGGTTTAATTCTATGGGACATGTGCATGATAAATGTTTTTTTTTTGTATTATTATTATTACTCATTTGTATATTTTTTTTTCATTTGGTGTATTTTTCTGTAATGGATGTTTTTTGGAGTCATGTGTATTTTTGAATCTTTCTGTTGTGTTGTTGTGCATTTTTTCTGTAATTATAGTTTTTGTTGCCATTGTAGTGTAATATTGGAGTCATTTTGTGTATTTTTGTATCTTTTTGGTGTAGTTTTGACCATTTCTGTTGTCATTTGGTGTATTAATGTTTATTTTTTGTGTATTTTGAGTCATTTTCATATTTTTTGTACACTTATTGTTTATTTTTTTGTTTTATTTTACTCATTTAGTATATTTTTATTATAAATACTGTGTGTGTGTGTGTGTACCTCTAGCTCCTCCGTGCGTTATCTCTTACACACGCGTCATGCATATGATGTGTGTGTGTCTACCTCTATCTCTCTCATACGTGCGCACGCGTCACACATAATCGTCAGGTTATTGAAAGATTTAAAAAAGAAAAAAAGAGAGAGAGACCCGAAAGTACCATGAAAAATAAACGTTTTGCAACAACACTCTCTCTCTCTCTTGCGCAAAACAAGCGTTAATCATAGTGGTGCCGTGTTGTGGACCCATCCGCTCACAAAAAAGTAACATTTCTCTGTCTGAAGAACCAGATAGCTTGTGATATGGTCGGCTAATGCTAGTTTATCAGTGTGAGCGCGGCTGCTCAGAAGCCCCTCCCCCCTCTAAAATATCTTCCTCTCTCACTCGTGTGTTTACAGTCCGTGTCTGCTTGGCTGTGTGCACACGTGACTCTTGCTCGTGTGAGGCGCTGTGCAGTGAAATAGATATAGATGGTGCACTAGCGCCCCCTCACACTCTGAGGTCAAATGCTGATATCACTTGCCGTGCCGTCCAGTAGTAAAATAAAATTAAAATAAACATTTTTGAAAAGACAAAATTACTCAAAAATAACAGATACACACACTTGGGATATTTGGAACCTGTCGACTAAGTTTCAGGTCGAACAGGCACCGCGTCGGGGAGATATTTGCTCCACACACACACACACACACACACACACACACACACACACACACACACACACACACACAGACCTCCCTTGAATTATAGTATAGACTAGTACAGTGCCCGTCGGATGTAGGTATTCATGTGGGAGCATAAGGGGAAATTGGCGGGTGCAAAATGTGGGTGCCATTTTCCTGGTTTAATTTTATGGGACATGTGCATGACTTCATGACTTTTATATTTTTTTGTATGGTGTATTTTTCTGTAACGTATGTTTTTTGGAGTCATGTGTATTTGTGTATCTTTCTGCTGTCTTTTTGTGCATAAATGTTTGCTGTTTTTTTTTTTAATTTTTTTGTAATGTATGTTTTTTTGGAGTCATGTGTATTTTTGTATAATTATTGTTTTTGTTGCTATTGTAGTGTGATTCAGGAGTAATTTTGTGTTTTTTTTGTATAAATATTTAGTTTTGTGTATTTTGAGCCATTTTCATTCTTTTGTTGTATTTTTCTGAAAATGTATGTTTTTTTGAAGTCAAGTACAGTGCCCGTCGGAAGTATGTATTCATATAGTGGAAGCTTAAGAAGAGTTTTCAATTATGGGCATAATAATAACATAGTACAGTTGACCGAGTTTCAGGTAGAAATTGCACCTCGTCGGGGAGATATTTGCTCAACAACACACACACGCACACACAGACGGCACTTGCTTTTATAGGTAGATAGAAGATAGTACAGTGCCCGTTGGAAGTATGCATTCATGTGGGAGCATAAGTACAGTTGTCAATTATGGCCAAATGAGAATATGTTTGAAGGTTGGATGTACATAGAGGTGTACATACTCTGTACTATGTAGTGTTATAAAGGGGTTTTTTGTGGGTGCAAAGTAAAATAGTGTGATTTATTTGGTTTAATTTTATGGGACATGAACATGATAAATGTGTTTGTTGTTGTTTTTTATACTCATTTTAATTTTTTTTTTGTTTGATGTATTTTTCTGTAATGTATGTTTTTGAAATCATTATGTGTATTTTTGTATCTTTCTGTTGTCTTTTTGTGCATTTTTTGTATGATTATTGTTTTTTGTTGCCATTGTAGTGATTCTTGAATCATTTTGTGTATTTTAGTATCTTTTTTAGTGTAGTTTTTTGCATTTCTGTTGTCTTTTGTGTGTTTCTTTTGTATAAATATTTAGTTTTGTGTATTTGAGTCATTTTCATATTTTTGTTGTATTTTTCTATAATGTATTTTTTATTCTTTCAGTTGTCTTTTTGTGCATTTGTTGTGTTTTATTTTACTCATTCAGTATATTTTTATTATAAATAAATAAATACCGTGTGTGTGTGTTCCATGAAATGTTTGAGACACAGATAACCAAACTCCATAGTGATTGTAGCACCAATCAGAAAAACAACCAAACTGCGCCAAACAAAACGTAAAGCTCCAAACTACATGAGTGAGTAAGTAATTAAAGTATTATCTACTATTCTGCTGTCTTTTTTTATAACAAATATCATTGTTTACCTTCAAACCTAGTGGTCAGAGCTTAACTTCCATGCACGGCACCACAGAGAATCTGCAGTTTTCCAGATGGAGAATTGAACGGGTTGAGGTCAATACTGACTCTAGTGAAACAGTGCGTTATTGAACAACAGTTATATGGTTTATACAATGGGAAACGTGTCTGTAAAAGACTCAATAGTGGCTGACGGTTTAAAATGATCTATTTAGAGAGTTCCGTGTTTGAGATGCTAACGATAGCATGGCACAGGAAGAAGTGGAGGAGGAGTGGCTCACACACACGCACATCAGTGACTAACATCAGGCCCAATAAGTGAGACTTACGAGCTTTGCTAGTATATCAGTGTGGGCGCGGCTGCGCAGACGCCCCTCCCCCTTTTTCGGTATTAAACTATCTTCCTCTCTCTCACTCATGTTTACAGTCCGTGTCTGCTTGGCTGTGTGCGCAGCGTTTGGCTCTGGCTCTTGCTCGGGTGAGGAGCTGTGCAGTGAAATACATAGATGGTGCGCTAGCGCCCCCTCACACCCTGAGGTCAAAAGCTGCTGTCCAGAAGTCAAATAAAATTAAAATAAACATTTTGAAATGACCAAATTACTCCAAAATAACAGATGCACACACACGGGGTATTTGGAACCCGAGTGTCGAATGGGCACCGCGTCAGGGAGATATTTGCTCCACACACAAACACACACACACGGAAGCACGCACACACGCACACACACACACACACACACACACACACACACACACACACACACACACACACACACACACACACACACACACACACACACACACACACACACACAGACCATCCTTGAATTATAGTACAGATTGAACTTTAGTAATTGAGAATGTACTGTAATTGTATTTGACTTTCAGGGAATAAAAAATAGTCATAATTTAATTGTAATTGGGAAAAATGTCATTGTAATCAAAACTGAAATGTATTTGAACATGGTTATTTTAAGTTGTAATTGTGATTAATTGCAATTGAACTTTAGTAATTGAGAATGTAATTGTAATTGACTTTCAGGGGATGAAAAATAATTATAATGTAATTGTAAATGGGGAAAAATGTCACTGTAATTGTAACTGAACATGGATAATTCAGAATCAGAAATACTTTAATATTCCCAGGAGGAAATTACTTTAATTTCGGCTCCAGATATACAAACAACATATATTATACCACATCTATTAATAACAAATGTAAATATAGCTATACATATACAACTGTACAGTGTAAATATGTGCAGAAAGTGCAAGAAAAGCTAATTGAAGACGTAATTGTAATTGAAAAATGTAACTGACCCCAACCCTGGGGTCCAGCAGTAAGATCCTGGGTTCAAGCCCTGGGGTGGATACTAGGGTCCTTTCTGTGTGGAGTTTGCATGTTCTCCCTGTGCTGCTTGGGTTTCCTCCAGCTTCCTCTCACCATTCAAAAAGGTTAGGTTACTTTGGCTGATTGGAGTCTCTAGACTCCCATAGATGTGAATGTGTGTGAGTGGGTGTCTGTGTTGCTCTGCGATGGACTGGCGCCCTGTCCAGGGTGTACCCCCGCCTAGCACACTGTGTTAGCCTGTGATAGGCACCAGCAGACCCCTGCGAACTCCAAAAAACCAGAACAAGCGGGTCTGAAAATGGATGGATAGATGATTTACCCCAACCCTGGCTGTGAGAAATGTTCACAAATAAGTGGTTTTGAACCGTCTGACAGCAGACCAACGCAGTATTGCATTGGTCTTGCGTGTTGTTGCAGTGAACTCTGAAAAAAACCTTATCTACACTTTTCGTAAGCAGGCCATTTCCAGGCCATGTAAAGGTTCAAAGCTGGGCCTGCTAACAGCATGGGGCCTGCTCTGCTCTGGTCCAGCACAACCTGCTCTGGAGCTCCTGCCGAGGCTGGGGAACATCAATTTAAACTGGGCTGAGATCTGAGGTCTGGAAGGAAAGAAGAGATGTACTGTACGGGGTGGGGGGGGGGTTGGTTTGGGCTTTTTGTGCAGGAACATGGCGGCAGCACTATCCTAATGCACCATTTTTTTCCATTATCTTGCCCGTAGCGTCTTGAATTGGGGCCAGAACAGGAAAGCTTTAGTGAATGATGAAGTGCCATGTCCTGGTGGATCCTTCTGGAGCTCAGCTCAACGCTCGGAATGACTGGGATTTGGCTGTGAAGTGACCCCCGAGAGCTCATTAATCGTCCGATCTGACAAACTGACAATGGGCGAATCTAACCTTTCCAAATCATGTAAAATGGGGGGAGAGGTAGTAGTGGTGGTGGTGGGGGGGTCAATGAGGATAACATCGGCAGGGACAGGATTTGTCCAAGAGCCAAACTCGCGTTTAATGTGGACACTAGTTTTGGTTTAAGCATGTCTCACATGTTGCCCCCCCCCCCCCCCCCCCCCACACACACACACACACAGTGAATAAAAGCTAACACAACACTATGAATGTGGAGGTGTTAACTTCTTACTCTGTGACTCCTGTAGAAACACTACATAATGCTGCTGCTGCACCTGCTGTAACATTGTTTGACCTACACTGCCACCTGGTGGACATGATGTGTATAACACAAGCCCTTTGTAGCGTTAAATACTGTTTCACTGAATACATTTTTTGTATTTAATTAACCATCTTTATATGTTTAGTTTCACTAGAACATTGTGACAAAATGTGTTCAAGTCTCACAGATAGAATTCTGCTGAAGATGCTGCAGTATTGGTGTTTGGATATCGTATTATTTTTGTATATATTTCATTTATACTACTGGTGTATTTGTATTTGTATTAGTTTTTTCATTTTTTATTATTCTATACTATTATTTTTTACTCATTTATTCTTTAAGGGCTTGATGGGGAACTTGGGGACATTATTTCATTATGTTCATGTTGTTCATGTGCATAATGACAAATACAAATCTTTGAATTCTTGTATTATACGTGAATATATTACTTCAAAAAACAGTGTATATTTTATTAAAAATACTTTACTTGAAGTTTTATACATAAGGCTGACACACTATCATTATTATGACATGACACCTGTCATTAGCATGAATGCGATGTCATTAAAGGTGCCATTAAATGTTGTTCGTTACCACAACCCTATAACCTTGAACCTAATCCCAATAGATCCCTCCACCTATCCCCAAATAATGTCAACATAACTCCAAAGGTGTCATAATTTAGCAAACAACACTTAATGATGACAGCCTTCATGACACTTTAATAATGCTGATAACAGATGATGACGGTGGTAATGTCAGCCTTATGTATAAAACTCCAAATAAAGTGTGACCTTGTAAAAACATGATACATATTTCATGATGAGTAAACAGTGGCTAGTAAAAAAGGAACATGAAGATTTCCTGTGAAATGTTTCAGAAGTGGTCATTTTCAAAATAAAACAATTGCATTTATTAAGAGAAGAAATAAAGCGATACATGTTGAAACGTTATAGGAAACTACCTGTTGTCCTTTATCATCTCTCCCTCTAACTATAGTAAAAAAAGTGACATTTTAGTGTTTCACAAGTGTCATTTCTTTTTCTATCATTTCTGTACCAAAAGTTATGCTATTAACTAGAATAAAACAATTCAAATGTAACTCATATTGACTACAGTATATTGTAACAGATCAAAAGTAACTATTTATGATACTTTAACATAAATGAATAGAAACTCTGAAGTGCAGGAGTGGTGTTTAATAAAAATCTGTATGAGGAGGTAAAGGTTTTTGGGAACCCCTGGGTACCCCACGATACGATACACGATACACCGCTCACGATAACGATTATCTCACAATATGACGATTTTGCGATTATCGATATATTGGTCAGAAATCTATCTACGATAATTTATGACATAACAAGGAAAAAAAAAGTTCAAGTGAAATTATTTTTTACTTATTTATTTTCTATCTCTGAAAGACATTAAATATAAAAAGTGTCCTATGAACAGTTACACTGTTTTACTGCAACATTTCTGTAAATAAGTGTCAACATACCAATGTACATGAATAAGTATCTCTAATAGTGCTTTATGTAAACAATAAATAGGTAATAATAGTTTTTCTTACCAGTGACACCATTATAGTGAAATATTACAGTAAACAATATATTGGTTCCTTCAACAAACAGTGACAACATTTATGTGAAGACGTACCTGCACATTTTAGTGAAAAAGCAGAAAAAGGTTTTGAAAATAATAAAATAAAAAATAAATAAATAATTATACTTAGCGCGAGCATATCGATAATCGATTGTGCGAAAAAATATCACGATTTATCAGCATATCCAGATATCGTCACACTCCGAGTTAAAACACTTTAAGAAATTAGCAAACAAGCCTGTCAAACCTCCAAGAGTTAAATTGGAGAATATGGAGCATGAGTGTGTATTCCTGTCTTTGGTTCACGGCTCATTCTCCCAGCTTGGTGGGAAGCAGAGCTGGGATTTGATCAAATCAAGCATGTTTGAATAATCACTGATGTGTAATGTCTCACTAAAGGAGAAGCAAAGCTCTTCTAATCCTCCTCCAGCTCAGGGGACCACACTCTAATATTTTAGGTTTCAGGTTGGGCAGCGTTCAAAGACCTCGTCTTTTCAGAGGCTGATGAATGATCCAATTTCACCCTCATAAAAACTAAAAGCCTTCCTCGCTCCATATGCCATGAGCTCTGTCAGTCAGCTCATCATTAAGTCTGGTCCTGTGGGACTGTATTAGGATTTATAATTGACTGTGTTCAGAGTTAACATTTCCAGGTTCCTACTGCTGGTTTTGGTTTTATGGCTTTTGTTAAATGGTTAACATGGTAAGTCTAAAAAAGTCCAGGTTGGTTAGGTTTGATGTGCGTGCCTTCAATCACACATGTGGGTAGAAGCTTGTTATATGTCTCTTAGGGATGAGTCTACTGATGTACTTTCATCAATTAGTTTTTATTCACTTCTTAAAAATCTCTCACTTCATGAAGTTGGTCAGTGTAGTATAATAAATCAAGGAAAATGTCTATATTCTAACTAGATTCACATTAATTACAAGATGGAAAATTTGGGCGGGCTAATGGCACTTTCAGCTAACGTGTGTGACGCTACACATAACGGCTTCACACTAAATGTGGCTTGCAGAAGTTGTGAATTTTACGCAGATATTTAGAGCGGGATGTGAGGGTCCATTTAAAGCTACAGTATGTAAGTTTTTTTTGGTGTCATTTTGTCAAAAATCCTTAATCCTTAAAATTGTAATTCAAAGTGCTCTGAGAAAACACTGAACCTGTTGACCTCCTCTTGGCTCTGTATTTGATACTTTAAAAATCCAGGAACGTGACACGAGATTTCAACCAATCAGAAATCAGAGCTGTTTTGGGCGTTACTATTGGCTGCCAGACTAAACTTGATGTGCATTAGTAGTATTTCATTTATTCAGACAACTGTTACTTAGGAAATTGCTTTGATGTTTCCTTGGATGTTTCCTTGACTTCCGTGTAGTAATTCATACATCGATTGTAAAAGTGCAGTGGCGGGCGTTCTATCAAGAAAAGTCCTTAGCGCAGCGTAAAGCACAAAGGTTATACCATTCAAATTCCATGTGGATCATCAAAACTATTGGTCCTCCTAATTGTCAATCATCCCGGTCATATGTTTACGTAAGGCCGTCGTACGTTTTTGTCCATATCTAGTTTTCGCTTGCTGCTCACGAACACTTTTCACTTACCAGTGGTGAGTCTGACATAGTGGGAAAAGTGAAAATCTTCTTTTGGAAAGTAAGCTTTTATGAGCGATGCCGACACCAACTTGTAAACAGAGCTGTGCACGAGGAAAACTGATCTTGTGATCGCTCTCTCTCTTAATAAGTGTTCCCTCTTTGGGAGGAGGGAGAGTGTTGCGCATGTGCATTTTTTGGGAAAACCCTTTTCTAGACCTTTAAGAAAAAAGTCTCTCAGAGCTCCACAGTTGTGTGCGTTCACAAGGGAGGGGACAGTGAGTGTGGTTGTGTCACAGTCTCAAACTTTTACATACAGCAGCGTTAAGTAGTAGTTATATGGGTCTTCCCTGAAATACTTCCAGTCCAAAAATAACTCTTTAACTGTGGCTAGGAAATATTGAAAGAACCATTTGGTCAAATCAGATCCCTGTACATCTCTAGTCCAGATTACTGACCCACATACTGTAATGAGCTTCTTTCATGGATATTTTTAACACCATTGATTTGTTCATAACCTCAATGGGACTGGGTTGATTGGGAATCATTACACATGGCAGCGACAGCTTTAAAACAGAAAAAAGTTTGCTGGTCATGCTAACTTTATTGCTGACTAATGGCACATTCAGCTAACATGTAACTTTATGTTTTACTGCTTCCGACTTGATAAACTATTTCAAATTAGTCGTGGCTCGAACAAGTTGTGAATTTCACGCAGAGCTCCCAGATTTTGAACGGCACTTATTTGATTGGATCCAGCACCTCTCGCTCTTTTTTTTGAGAGAGAGGTGATTAAATTTGGATTAAATTTTGAAGTATTATATTTGGACGGCTGTGTCTTTCATCAAGTTGAAATCAAATCACTGGAAATTGCATTGCACACACAAAATTAAACGTAAGAACTGAGCGTGAGTGAGGACGAGAGGGGAAGGTCAAGCCACGCCCACGCTACGTCTAAAGTGTAATTTTGTGCACAAATTGTTTCTCTGTCAGATTGGAAGACAATAGAAAATGATTAAAAAAAAAAAAAAAGTCAGTTGGATTTAAAGAGTTTTTTTAAGCCAATAAGTGAAGCTAAGCCTGAGGTAGTGAGTAGCAGCACATGTAGCAAAGATGCTAATGCAGAAGAACCTGCCTCCAACTGACAAGACACGGGAGGAGAACTTTTCATGGGACATGAGGAGGACTCAGGGACAGAGAGATGATGACGGTCAATGTTCTGATATGAACATTGAGACCAGACAGAGGCTCAGTTCAAAGCTAAGATGATCTGCTGCTCTAGGTTTATGAAAGACAAAGCAGGTCTCGGCTGGAAATATGTATAAAAGTTGCTGTTTTTTTGGCTGTTTTGACAAACATTAAGGTAATTTTCATTTGCTGCTGTGTTGCTGATTCATTAGACGAGTTATGGCCTTATGGGTGTAAAAGTTTATAAATATTTTCTATTTGTGTTCTGAAAGTTTAATGACCTTGTTCATGGTGCTGAAACAAGGCAGATATGACAGCTGTCACTCAGAGAGAGAGAGAGACGGATGTGCTCCGTAACGGTGAATGTCCGTGCTTCTTAAACGCTGATTCATCATTCTTTTAGTAAACATTTGGGTTCATTGGTTGTTTGTGTTCACATGATGTTATTGGCCCATTTGGTTAGCAAAAGGCGCATTAAAAAAATTTGTTCTGTGATGTTTTTGTCTCTCTTACTGCCGGAACAACACCCAGCGTTTGTTCCAGGACCTGATGATTTAAAAATTAAGCACTTATTTTAGAGATATTTCTAAAATATTCTAGATATTTTATTCATTCATTGTCATTTAGAGATGACAGAAAATCTGCAAAAGTACCTAATATTTCTGTCACTAATTCATCTGTATGGTGTTCTATTTAATTTCATGCTACAGCCTGGATTACTGACTCTGACTGTCTGAGTTTACCTCCTGTTTATCTAAACACACTGATTGTGTTCATGTTTGGGAAAGGATTCATCATTTAGGATGATAAAGAAGAGTATTGGCCTGTTAGGCATTATTCATTCACTTGTTGGCTGTATTGATATTCATCTTTCTAATTTCATTCAAATTTAAATGGTAGAATAGTATTCGTGAGCATCGATGTGTGTTGGTGTCACTTTACAGCACGCTATGCTAATGTTTCCTCTCAGTTTTATGAAAAAGCACTTGTTGGTTGTGTATTTTAAAGCTTATGTTGTTTTTGTTTTTTTTAGGATAAAGTAGCAAAAGTTGAATTTAAAATATGGTTTTGAGGCTTTGCTTGATGGTGATGATGATGATGGTGATGATGATGATGGTGATGATGATGATGATGATGATGGTGATGGTGTTGATGATGACGATGATGATGATGATGATGATGATGATGATGATGATGGTGATGATGATGATGATGATGGTGATGGTGTTGATGATGACGATGATGCTGGTGATGGTGATGGTGATGGTGATGGTGATGGTGATGATGATGATGATGGTGATGATGATGATGATGATGATGGTGATGATGATGATGATGATGATGATGGTGATGATGATGATGATGATGATGATGATGATGATGATGATGATGATGATGGTGATGGTGTTGATGATGACGATGATGCTGGTGATGGTGATGGTGATGGTGATGGTGATGATGATGATGATGGTGATGATTGTAGGAAGATGAGATGAGTTATTATCAATGGGTTATATAACTGAGAATATTAATTATGATTATTAATATTACTTCAAATTTGCGGGGTGCCACTCCTTTTAACAGGAGAAATATGTCTAAGTTTTTAGACTAAACTCATCAATGTGAAACCAGGGAAAAGTGAATTCTACCAGACATCTACACCATCATCACAGCTTTAATGAATCAGAGGAATCAAATATTATGTTTAACCTTTTATTCAAAAGTCAACAATTAACACAGTAAAATATCAATTGAAATGGGATAATTAAATCATGATAAAATGCATTTCTAGGCTAATAAAAGTGAGGATTATATGTAATAAAGTGAAATCACTAATCTAGGAGGATGCTAGTCTACTAAATATTGAATAAAAATGTAGGATACATATTCAATAATAAAATCATAAAATCAAAGAATAAAATAAAGAGAGCTCATAACAGAGAGAGGAGGACGGACAAGGGGGAGACGAACAAACATGAATGAGATGTACTGTGTGTGCAGCATGTTGTTAATGCGTGTAAGTTTGTAGTTATGGAAATATGTATGTGGTCTATTGTAGATGAAGTTGCTGATGAAAGTTCATTCTTGTACCTTGGAGGTGAGGTCAGGCTGGACCTGGAGGTGCTGTTGAAGCAATGTAGCAGGACGTGCCACCGTTGGTTCTGTTTCGGTTCCACAGAATTTAGCCCCTTCAGCCGATCCGGGCGGTTAGGCCTTCGCAGCTGGCTTCGATAATGGCTCTTGGCTAACCACAACGGGTCGCGGGCCGGGCTTTCTTTCGGCTGTTACGCACGTCACTGGGTGCGGAATTCGTCCGAACCAAGCAGCTGTTGATTACAAAATCTAACTGTTTCAACTAAAAATAAAAATGAAATGAAAGACTGGAAACATGAGGGAAGACGGGTGAGCATGAACGCCCGCGTCCAAAACTGTTGTTTCTGGTCGCGCTTCTTTTTTTAAAGGGCGTTTGGCGACGCCCTTTGGAGGAGGCGTCTTCGTTGATTATTCTGTGATCATGTCGGTGATTGGTCACTGTCACTGCTTTCAGCTTGTGGGTGTGTCTTGGGTGTGTGTAAGTGTAAGACAGAGACAGACAACAAGGGATGATTCTAAACATAAAAGAATGCCTAATAATTAATTCCACATATTTCAAAACATCTTTTCAACATCATATCCTGAAATATCATGTATTACGAAAGAGTTTGATACCAAACATGACTGGAAAATAGCCTCGAATCACTTTAGGAACTAATTAATGCATTTTGCTTGTAGTTATTCATAAACACAAATATCAAAAATCATGTTATGCCTCCTCTTAACTATATGGTTTCCGTAGATACCTCAAACTAACGTTTGTGATGTTTTCTGGTATTTTTAAGCACTTTTAAATGATAAACACTTTAAAATAGCATTCTGTTGGTTATTGCATTACATGAAACGAGTGTGATCGAACAGACAATATTTGCAATTTCAATTTCTGTAGAAATCATTCCAAAAATGTTTTCATTTGTAACTTTCAAACATAATACAATTTCTTTGTTCTCCTTTCTTCACTAGGAGACCTCTCAGTGAAGGTCTGGTAAGCGTCTTCCTGTGATATCTCACCACAGGGGGTCAAAGGGCATTGGGACCGTTCTTTGAACTTATAGCATCCCACAGTATCTGTTTGATAAGGGGGAGAAGAGGGATGTTCTTCTTTTGATCATAAATGTCGCAGGGAGGTAATATAGGGGAAAACTGTCCTTGGATTCTCTGGTCCTTTTGTTTGGCCGGAAGGGGAGTCGTAAAAGAAGGGTTCATACTACGTACTTCAAATAGCTGGTTCAGTCTTAGCGGCTCCGGTATTGAGTTCACAGACCACATAGTGGGGTTAGTCCTGCATCTCAGAGTTACGGGGGCAGTTGTGTTTACACAGTTCGTGATAACACAAAAACAGGCTCCTTGGTTAATTCTTGCTAGCAAAGGGGGAGGCTTTACGCTTGATGTGGTTTGTTTCCTACATAATCCCCCTGTTGATAAGGTTTCAATGCTTTGAAGCTCTTATCAAATAGTTCTTTTGAGGAAACAAAAAGGGAACGAACCTTCAAGTTGACAACAACTAGAAACAGGTAAAGGTGTGTTGAGGTCCTCACACACCCTGACGAAAGTTCAGGAGTGACAAAAGTCCAACGTCCTTGTTGGAACTTGGAGGTGTTTCCCCCTGTAGGGTAGGGAAATCACTCTCACCTTGACGTTGAGATGAGCAGCATTGCCAGGAGGTCAATACTGGAGGCAAAGCTGGGAGGTTGAAGCTAGAGCCCTTGGTGGTTGGGGCTGGAACCCTGGAGGTTGAAGACTGGAGCCCTGGCGGTTGAAGACTGGAGCCCCTGGAGGTTGAAGGCTGGAGCCCTGGCGGTTGAAGACTGGAGCCCCTGGAGGTTGAAGGCTGGAGCCCCGGAGGTTGGAGACTGGAGCCCTGGCGGTTGAAGACTGGAGCCCCTGGAGGTTGAAGACTGGAGCCCCTGGTGGCTGGCGTTGGAGCATTGCCTGGTGTTAATGCCCGTGGGCCATGGAGGTAGGAGTTGGGCGACCATGGAGTCGATTCTGAGGTGCCGCTTGGCAGTGGGCACCCGTAGACCAGGAGGCAGACTAGGTGTGTGTACTATATGTTGCTGTGTGTCCCTCAACAATGCTCGGTGCGAACATGTAATTTGGGGTCAGCAGGATGGGGTAACATAAAAGTGTACACATAACACATAGACAGCGTGGTATCGGTCAGTTACTCCTGGTGCACATCAATAAGACAAAGACAAAGCATGCAGGGTATAAAAGAATCAAATCTAAACACACAAAAGTAAGTCCCTAAGGGAGCTTAAACTAAATGAGAGAAAAAGAAGAGCTTTCTTTTGCTCTAACTAAATTTGGCCTGTGCCTATATAATGAGACGAGTTGTGGTCTCGGTAGCAGGGTGTTAGATATGCTAATGTTTGGGGTCTGATCAATGGGATGGCTGATTGGAAGTTTACGGATCAACCAGCACGGTTAAGTCCTGACCCTCGGGTGTGTCCTCGGTGGGACCAGATAGCGTAGTGGATTCTAGTTCCTAGGTCTGAGTTTATGTCGTCCTTGAGGTGGTAGATGTTATTGAACGTGACGACTGGTAGGTTAATTAGGAATGCTATCTCTCGGCTCGTAGGGTTTATTCAGCTCGCGATTGATGGCTTGTCTGTTGATTTTGGTGTTCTGTATAGCTTAATTTGGTTTTCGGTGGACCCATTTGAGCTTTGGTTCGGTTTTTGTGCTCGGAATCTTTATTTGGTACACCACTGGAGACAGTTTATCGGTGACCAGGTAGGGTCCCGTTCATTTGGGAAGAAATTTCTTCTATTTATTTATTTATTTTTTCAGTTTGGTTGCATGATGATTGGTTTTGCCGGCGGGCGGAGCAACGCTATAATACCAGACGCGGTCTCCCACCTGTAGTTCCTCTTGTGAGGCTTTTTGGTCGTAGTAGGTTTTACGGCCCTTCGCGCTCTCTTTGAGGTGTTTTTGAGCAAACGCGAACGTAGCTCGGAGGTGGTTCTCAAGATCGGTCGTGTATTGGTGGGTGGTGTAAGCGGTAGCGGTGTTAGCTTGGTTTTGGTTTTGACTCCTCTGTGTCTGGCGTAGGGCATGTCATGGGCATGTGCCAATATCACCCCCCTTTGGTTCTGTGGGACAACGAACGCATGCGTTTGGGAGTCCGCAGAAACATGGACCAAGGTGCCCTTGACTGTCTGTAATGAGCGACGGGCAGCAAACAGATGGCTGGGTGTGGAGGCAAAGTCAGAGGAGACTTTTAACGTCATTGGGCCATTGTCGATGAAAGCGGGTTTTATCGGTGCGATGACCTGCGAAGACGATGGGGCGATGGTTTCGGCAGCCGCACGAGAGCTCGTAATCGAATTCACTGAGAACGGGTGGGGCTCAGCGAGCTGGGTGGGGTCAAAGGACCAGGGTGTTCCTGATAGCGCCCTTTCTTTGGCGAGAGCATCGTTGATGTGTCGGTTCTGAAACGCAAGACCATCGGTAGCGAGGGGGTTGTTGGTTAACGAGCACAGGGAGGTACTTCTGGTCGTTAGAGTACGGTCTACGGTTTTAGTAGCCGGACGCATTTGGGCCGGAGACCGGCTTGGGGTCTCCTTTAGAGCCTGAGGGTGGTTCAGTTGGTAGCACTGAACTCCGTCGGGTGAGTCATGCTGCAGCGGCAGTGGCTGCCTGACTTGGGCCCAGATTTTCCGATTTTGAAAGTCGATCAGGGGCTCAAATCGGTTGAGCAGATCGATACCTATGAGAAGAGGAACCTGGTTGTGGTCTGAGATGTAAAACGGGTGCACCAGGGTCAGGTGCCCTATGGTGACTTGTACGAGAGCCTTCTTTGTGATAACAGTGGCGTTGTCGCCATAAGGTTCAATGTCAATGTGGCAGTGTTGGAGTATCAACCTTAGGTTGGTCTCCTTGGCTAGGCTGCGCAGCTCATTGAACAGTTGGGCGGACATGAGGGATATGTCTGCTCCAGTGTCGAGTAAGGCTTCATTGGTAAGCACACCTTCAAAAGTGGCTGAAATGTAAAACTTTCGGGCGATTCCTCTTTCGTAGAGGTTGCACAAGAGTTGGTGAATTGGTGGTTCACCTTCAATGGACTGATGTCCATTGGAAAAATGGTGGTTTGGTGCATGTGTTTGCACCAGCAAGACAGCACGAGGCGAATCGTCGTCATTTTTTCGTTTTGATTGTTTTGGTTTATCATTGGTTTTGTCATCTATCATTTGTTCGAACATTTTCCTGATGGATGCCATTTCTTTAGTGATTTGGTTAGATAACCTAATTTCTAAACTTTCTATTTCATTAGATTCATCGTCTGATCTTGATCTGTTTGGCTGCTGGTCGTATGACCTTTGGTTATTTTTGTGATACCGAGGTTTTGAGTGTTCGTTTCTGGGTGGAGGTGTTCGGCGGTCGTTGTCGTGTCTTCTCCACTGGTCAGAACGGTTGTAATCATACCACGGTGGTCGCGGTCGGCGATCTTGGTGGTGTGAGTTAGGGCGGGAATTTTGGTGTCGGAAGTTTTGCCTTGGAGCGTAGTCGCGGTTATTGGCTCTATTTTGGTAACGTTTTGGTCTCGTACCGTGGTACGTTTGCTGGGTGTGTGGTGGAGGAGGTTGTGGCGCTTGCGGTGGAGGCATTGGAGGACTGTCGGGTGTTCTTTTTGTGCCTTCCAATTGTAGCGAGTGAGAGTTATTCTTTACCGGGAACATTTCGTGAGATGTGGATTTTGTCGAATTTTGTTTGTACAAGAGGAAGCCTCTGATTGCAAGATCGCGAAGTTTCTTACTGGACATGGTAGAGGGATCTGCCGCGACGCCGAGATGGGTGCTCGTGCTGTGGTGAAGGTTTCTGAGGAACAGTTTTTTGAACTGCTGTTCTTCCTCCATACCTGGGTCGTTGCGATTACCAAAGTATGCCTGTAGCAAGGTGTGGTAATATTGTTGGGGTGATTCGTTCTTCCCCTGTTTAACGGTGTGGGCATAGTCGAAACCTGTTTGGTGAAGTGCGTCAGAAAATTCATCCACCAGGAGGCGGCACAGTGTTGTGTAATCATTTCTGATCTGAGGTAGTTGACGTTCAATGAAATCATTGACAAGCCTGCTCGAGGTTGCTTTGATTAGGTAGATTTTATCTTCAACATTAGCCATTGGATAACTTTTTAGATAAAAATCAATGTCTCTCAAAAATGCTCTAGCATTTTGGGGTTCGTCGAACTTTGGTTCGAATCTCGGAATGTTTCTGGCGATTTTATCCAGGTCGCGGTTGGACGGTCGATTGCTATTCGGGGGCCTGGCGGGCGTCGGTCCGCCGTCAATAGGAGGGTCCGCGGAGGCATCCCGGGGTCTCCTTAAGCGACGCGGACGTACCGGTGGGTCGGTGGTGCGCAGGACTTGTCGAGTTGCGTCTTCACCGTCGGAGTCAGGATCGCCATCAGCCTCCGACATTGACAATGATGAGAGAGCGTGCCCGAGCTCACGTCTTGCGTCTAGGAGCTCTCTCCTGGTGAGGTTCAATTGTCGTTGAACCTTAGCAGTAGCTACTTTACCGTCAGCTACTTGTTGTAATAAGTCATTAACCCTCTCTCGTTCTGCGTCTAATTCTCTAGAGAGCAGTTTAGTTTTGGCTTTTGAGGCTTTGATCGCCCCTTCTGCCTCAAGGAGGAGTTTCTTCCCATCATTTGACTCGTGTAGTTGTGCGTCTAATTCCCGGGTGGTGGTGTCGAAATCATGTTCGAGGACGCGTATTTTATCACCGAGTAGCACTTTGGATTTTTCTAATTCTTTATTCTCAGTGATTAATTGATTAACCTGATCTTCCGCTTCTTCTAGGTAAGTCACACGCATTTGGAGAAGTCCATTTTCTTCACGTGTTTCGTCATACTGGACCGTGAGGTTCGCGCAGCGGGCTTCGCGTTCCTCGATGGCTTCGAGTTGAGCGTCTCGTTCGCGCTCGAGGGTTTTAACCCGATCCTGTTCGTATTTTAACTGGGCGGAGAATGCTGATATTACAGAGCCGAGCTGTTTAACCAGCTCCTTATCTTTCAGCTTTTTTGAAACGGCTGCAGTGACGCAATCGGCCACAAGGTCTCCTAATTCTTGAGGGGGAGATTCTCGGATTTTGGCATCAATTGTGGATTTTCCGTCCCCTAAAATTTCTGTGAGGAGGAATTCTAAGTTCTCGGCTGGATGGTCTTCTGAGGAGACAGACATGTTGATTTGTTGTGGATCAAAATCGTACGAAGAACTCTAAAGAATTTCAAAATTTCAAATAATTTTTCAAACAAAGTTTAAAAATTACAATGGTAGTAAATTGTTTTATCTTATTTCGTTTGTTCTTAGCAATTCACTGTTTGGTAAATAAAAACTGAGTGGTAAACTTGAAAAGTTTGGTGTGGTTTGTTTAATTTAAACAATTGTTCTTACTCATTTAAGACTTGTTCTTACTGATTTAAGACTTTTATTTAAATTAACTTTACTTTAATTCAATTTCGTTGAATTAATCAACAGGTATTTTTAATCAATTAAAAAAATGTTTTTATTGAAATTAAATTCAAATCTTATTGAATTTATTTTAATCAATAAATGTTTTTCCTCAATTAATTTAAACTTTCGTTTAAATTAGCTTTACCTTGATTCAGTTTCCTTAGATTAATCAGGTGTTTTTAATCAATTGGAAAAAATGTTTTTATTGAAATTAAATTCAAATCCTATTGAATTTATTTTAATCAATAAATGTTTTTCCTCAATTAATTTAAACTTTAGTTTAAATTAGCTTTACCTTGATTCAGTTTCCTTAGATTAATCAGGTGATTAATCAATTGGAAAAAGAAGAGAAAAAAAAAAAAAAAAATTTTTTTTTTTTTTTTTTTTTTTTGAAATTTAATCCAAATCCTATTGAATTTATTGTAATCAATAAATGTTAATTTTAATTAATTAAATTCTGTTTTAATTTATCAGTTTTTATTTCAGTTGTAATTTCCTTTAGGTTGATTTTTAAGAATGGTTTGTGTTTAAATTCGGTTGTGTTGAATTTAATTACCTTAATTAAAACTGGTTTAACTTTATTAAACTTATTTTAATTAATAAATCCTTCTTAAATTAGTTGCTTTCATTTAATTAACTTCCTATTCAATTTAATTGTTTTTAATCAAATTGATTTGATTTTAATCACACTGGATTAATCATTTAGTAAAATGTGTATTTTACTTTAATCATTAGTTTATTTATTTAAACTGTTTTAGTTTAATTATTTTTCAAATTGGTTTAAATCTTGTTAAACCTTGATTTTAGTGCGTCACTTGTATTTAAATGAGTTACCTTAGTTTTAATAAGATTACCCTTTTAATGGCTTAACTTCCGTTTAGTTATGGGCCTTGTGTGTGCGTGCGCGCGTGCTTTTCTGAGAGATGACAAAATCAAATCGAGCACATTTAAAACCACACGATTTCAGCAAAGTGACAGTAAAGACAGCTGTATCGATGCACAGTTGTCAAGCAAAACGTGTCTAAAGACACGCTGTAACTTAGATGTGTTTAAAGTCTCACTGGGCACGATAGGTTAGCTTGATGCTAACCGCTTAGTAGCAGGCTGCTGCTGCTAGGCTGAGGCTCTCGTTAGCCTGTTTTTCGCGAGCTCGCCACGAGGGGCAGTCGCGTCTCAAAAAGGGACAGGAAGCCCTGTCTTTGTGTATGAGCGAGGGCTTGACACACTTGCTTCCGGTTTCCGGAGCTACACACATGTGTTCCAAACACAATGAGCTAACATGAGCTAATACAACGATAGCTTGTCCGTTTTAAGGAACGGAAGATTCAGACGACTTACTCTTTGTTTGCGTCGGTAGATACCAGAGTTTCAGAGCTCTTCGGGGTAGCAAAGTCCTAGTTTGCACTGTCTGCGTATCTTTTCCTTTTATACGGGGTTTTCCCGGTTCTGGCAACTTACTGTTTACCTCTGACGTCACAGTCACTGACGGCGCAGTGATTAATTTTAACTTTTTCTTTTGGCGCGGCGGCCTTTCATAACATTAGCGCTTTAAACACAGAGACACGGCGGTCTTAGTTATTCAGTTTTTAAGCATTAGCGCGGCGGCTTTGCTTAGAATACAACATTGGTCGGGGCGCAGCGGCTTCCGAACCAATCTGGCAACACGAGTGTTCAGTTTTTAGACCGGCTTTTGATTCCAATGATTATTCATTAACGCTGTGTTTATGGCTTCAGCTGGTCCCATCTGGGGTGCCAGAAATTATGTAGGAAGATGAGATGAGTTATTATCAATGGGTTATATAACTGAGAATATTAATTATGATTATTAATATTACTTCAAATTTGCGGGGTGCCACTCCTTTTAACAGGAGAAATATGTCTAAGTTTTTAGACTAAACTCATCAATGTGAAACCAGGGAAAAGTGAATTCTACCAGACATCTACACCATCATCACAGCTTTAATGAATCAGAGGAATCAAATATTATGTTTAACCTTTTATTCAAAAGTCAACAATTAACACAGTAAAATATCAATTGAAATGGGATAATTAAATCATGATAAAATGCATTTCTAGGCTAATAAAAGTGAGGATTATATGTAATAAAGTGAAATCACTAATCTAGGAGGATGCTAGTCTACTAAATATTGAATAAAAATGTAGGATACATATTCAATAATAAAATCATAAAATCAAAGAATAAAATAAAGAGAGCTCATAACAGAGAGAGGAGGACGGACAAGGGGGAGACGAACAAACATGAATGAGATGTACTGTGTGTGCAGCATGTTGTTAATGCGTGTAAGTTTGTAGTTATGGAAATATGTATGTGGTCTATTGTAGATGAAGTTGCTGATGAAAGTTCATTCTTGTACCTTGGAGGTGAGGTCAGGCTGGACCTGGAGGTGCTGTTGAAGCAATGTAGCAGGACGTGCCACCGTTGGTTCTGTTTCGGTTCCACAGAATTTAGCCCCTTCAGCCGATCCGGGCGGTTAGGCCTTCGCAGCTGGCTTCGATAATGGCTCTTGGCTAACCACAACGGGTCGCGGGCCGGGCTTTCTTTCGGCTGTTACGCACGTCACTGGGTGCGGAATTCGTCCGAACCAAGCAGCTGTTGATTACAAAATCTAACTGTTTCAACTAAAAATAAAAATGAAATGAAAGACTGGAAACATGAGGGAAGACGGGTGAGCATGAACGCCCGCGTCCAAAACTGTTGTTTCTGGTCGCGCTTCTTTTTTTAAAGGGCGTTTGGCGACGCCCTTTGGAGGAGGCGTCTTCGTTGATTATTCTGTGATCATGTCGGTGATTGGTCACTGTCACTGCTTTCAGCTTGTGGGTGTGTCTTGGGTGTGTGTAAGTGTAAGACAGAGACAGACAACAAGGGATGATTCTAAACATAAAAGAATGCCTAATAATTAATTCCACATATTTCAAAACATCTTTTCAACATCATATCCTGAAATATCATGTATTACGAAAGAGTTTGATACCAAACATGACTGGAAAATAGCCTCGAATCACTTTAGGAACTAATTAATGCATTTTGCTTGTAGTTATTCATAAACACAAATATCAAAAATCATGTTATGCCTCCTCTTAACTATATGGTTTCCGTAGATACCTCAAAC